>NC_052155.1:55919653-56219653 GCF_902713615.1 Scyliorhinus canicula | reverse complement strand
CCACGCAAACGGTCAATGATGTCATCAACACATCCCGTGATCGGATTCTTAAACCTTTGTTCCAACTAGGAACAAACATGACAACACAACAACTAAAATTTTGGTGAAAGAGACATTTCAGAATTTGGAGAGAGGAGGGTCATGTCAACATAGAAAACGGGAAAGGGAACCTTGGAGACAAGGGGCTGGATTCTTCGCAGGCGGGATGCTCCATTTTGCTAACCGCCCGGGGGTTTCCCGACGGCGTGGGCTGCCCCACAATAGGAAACTCCATTGACCGGCCGGCGTAACGGAGCATATCGACGGCGGGATAAAACAAAAATATGGCACGGCACGGCATAGAATCCAGCTCAAGAAACTAGAGTTACATCAGACATACCAGGAGGAATTCTCCTCCAGCTGAAATCAGCAGACAAGTTGTCAGGGCATCTAAATTAACATGCAAAACCATCAAAAGAAGCCAAGAGCAGAATTTTAAATCCTCCCAGTGATGTGTTTGGCAGAATTGGCGGTGTGTGCGTGTGTGTGTGGGGGGGGGGGGGGGGGGGGGTGGAGCAGGGGATGGAATTTAGTCAGACAGGAGAATGGTGGGTGAGGATGCTGCTATGGTTCTGTCCCCAACCTGATTGAGTCTATGGCGGAGGCTTGCAGCTCCCTGGGGCGGGACACGGGGGGGTTCCTCATTCAGATGCACTCAGTGCCTGATCGAGGGCACCGACATTGGGAAGAAAGGGAGTACCAGCCCACTGCCTTGCTGCTAATCCCCCGCCCTTGCATCCTAATCCTAAATCAGCAACCTCACCCCCTGCCGTCACTCACCCGTGGCCTGGGATCCAGTGATGTTCCTTTACCTCGGGTTGGTGTTGTACCATCAGCAGTCGCTGCCTCCCTGATGGTGCTCCCTATCAATAAAGCTGCTGGCCTCTGATTGACTGACAGCTCTCAGCAGATGTGACGTCTGCCCCAGAGGTCCTTGTTCCTGGGGGTTTCCGACCACTATCCAGTTAAGTACTTGAGTGGCAATTAATTCATTGGGTCTTCCCGAAAAAAGGTAACGAGTGCCTCCGCTGGCTTGCCAACCAGTGGGTGAGACCCATGTTACCTCCATAAATCCATCCCCTTATTCCAGGAACACTTTGTTTCTGTCTGTCTGTTTTCAGAACTTTTAAAGCAGTCAAAACTGAAAACAGATGTCACGTTTACTGCTTTGAATCCTGGTGTGAGTCCTGCTCCTAAACATCAATGTCTGCAGTCAATATCTAACTGTCATCATATATTAAACCTTATAGTAATGGGGGTGTATATTATATTCCTCTAAGATTTTAATATTACCTTAAGTTAACATTATTTCTAAATCAAATCATGCGTTTTGACAGTTACAGCTTCTAAATTATTTCCAGTTCTATATTTTTTTATTCTTTCATAGGATGTGAACATTGGTGGCGAGGCCAATATTTGTTGCCTGTCGCTAATTTCCCTTGAGAAGTTGGTGGTGAGCTGACTTCCTGAACTGCTGCAATCCTGGAGGGATTGGATGGCAATCCTGGAGGGGTTGGATGGCAGTCCCGGGATTTTGATCCCAAGACGGTGAAGGAAAGGCAAATATTTCCAAGTCGGGATAGTGTGTGGCTTGAAGGGGAAGCTGCAGGTCGTGTTCCCAAATGTCTGCTAAACCTTTGTCTTTCCAGGTGGTAGAGATTGTGGATTTGGAAGGTGCTGTGGAAGATGCGTTGGCAAATTGCTGCACTGCATTGTGGAAAGTACACACTGCTGCCACCGAGTATATTTAAGATTGTGGATGGGGTACCGGTGAAGTGAACTGCTTTGCCCTGGACGGTGGTGAACTTTTTAAGAAAGTATTATTATTGAATTTTTAATACATTACAACAACAAAGACGAAACCATCACAAAGTGCAACAATAGCCACACATAAATCAGAAAATACAAGCAACAATAGTATTATTAACTCTAACAACTATGATACTACCCAGAATTATCACCCCCTCCCCCATTAACCTCCCCCTCACCCTTACCCCTCCACAAACAGCGAACAGTGACTAACTCTTTAAAGTGAAAAATGAATGGCCATCAAGCGACCCTCTTACCGTATACTTGACTTTCCTGAGGTACAAGAATTCCATTCGACCACTCAGCCATGCAGCGGCACTGGGTGGCATCGCCTGCTTCCAACTCAGCAGTATTCTTCGCCGTGCCAACAGTGATACAAATACCAGACATGGCACTCCTGACTTGTGCATTGTAGATGGATGATGGACCTGCTTTGGGGAGTCGGGAGGTGAGTAACTTGCCTCAGAATTCTCGGCCTCTGGCCTACTCTTGTGGTATTAATCACTTAAAGAATTGGGTAAACACATGGTGGGTTCATTTATTGAGAGTCAAGACATCAGCAGCAGAGGTGTGTGTGCTGTGTTCTGCTCACGGACTGAAGTGAAACCGAAGCTGGATCATATGATACACTTTACCTCTAGTGATGCAATGCTGATATTCTTTAAAGGCATATTACAACATTCCCTTTTATTTTTAAAGATACATTTCCCCCCTTCCAAAGATGTATAACTATTTACTATACATGATCATGTTTAGTTACCATTACATACGTGTATAGAACTGATCGATTTATGAATCTCTGAAGTGTAGAGGTAATCTGCTGGTACATTCTGATCTTGCAATAGAAACCGTGTCAAGAGGTTTCTTTAATTGCTCACAATAATCTGTGGGATTCTTAGCATTGGATGTTTTTCCTGGTTGCATTGTGGACCTTTGTCCTCGATGAAATAGGACTGTATGGTGGCTGAGGAGTTGGAATGGATTTGATTTGTTCAAGGCTATGCCTTCCCATTGAGCCTTTGTGTTCAATTACTTCAATGGATTTCGGATCTGAACAAATCCTTGTTACCTCAGCTGAACTCCACATACCTTCTGTGGGACTTTGGGTGGAGAGTGGAGAGTGGGCATTCACGCGGGAATCGTAACAGGCGCCGCTGAAGCGATTCTCCGGTCCCCGGAGAATTGCTCGCCAATCGCGTGTGCGCGGTCTACTCGGCGCAGGTAGGGGGCCATTGACAGAGCCCCCCCAGCGATTCTCCAAGTGTAACTGGCCGAGTTCCCGACGGCGTGGTTCTAACCACATATCAGCCGTCGGGAACCTCGGGTGGCAGCTGTGGACTCATTCTGCGGCTGTCCAGGTGGAGGGCGGGGGGGGATCCTTCACCTGTGGGGGGGGGGGCGGTCCTCATGGACAGCTAGGCAAGCGATCGGGTGGTACCGATCTGCAGGCACACGTGATCTCAGGGGGACTACTTCTTGCATCATGGTCCGCGGTGCGAGTCCGCCACAGGCCACCGCCGTGCGCATGCGCGGACCCCTGACAGGAAGTGCAGGGCCCCATATCCGCAGCCAGAGCTGTGAGAAGCACTCAGGGGCCCTGCTAGCCCCCTGCAGGTTGGAGAATCGCTCTGGACTTTCTTAAGGAATCAGTGCTGGGACCCCAGCTATTCACAATATATTTTAATGATTTGGATGAGGGAACAAAATGTAACATTTCAAAGTTTGCAGATGATACCAAGTTAGGTGGGGGGGGGGGGTGAACTGTGATGAGGATGCAGTGATCCTACAGCATGATCTGGACAGGTTGGGCGAGTGGGTAAGTCAATGGCAGATGCAGTATAATTTGAATAAGTGTGAGGTTATTCATTTTGGAAGCAAAAACAGGAAGACAGATTATTACCTGAATGGTTGTTAACTGGGAGAAGGGAGCGTGCAGCGGGACCTGGGTGTCCTTGTGCATAAGTCGCTGAAGGTAAGCATGCAGGTGCAGCAGGCGGTAAAGAAGGCTAATGGTATGTTGGCCTTCATTGCGAGAGGCTCGAGTACAGAAGCAGGGATGTGTTCCTGCAATTATATAGGGCCTTGATGAGCATTGTGTGCAGTTTTAGTCCCTTCTCTGAGGAAGGATGTTCTTGCTCTCGAGGGAGTGCACACGCGAAGGTTTACCAGACTGATTTCAGGGATGGCGGGTGTGTCAAATGAGGAGAGATTGACTAGGTTGGGATTGTTCTCGCTGGAGTTCAAAAGAATGAGGGGGGATCTCATAGAGACATATAAAAATTCTAACATGACTAGAGAGGGTAGATGCAGGGACGATGTTACCAATGATGGATGTGTCTAGAACCAGGGGTCACAGTTTGAGGATTCAGGTTAAACCATTTCGGACAGAGATAAGGAGATATTTCTTCACTCGAAGAGTGGTGAGCCTGTGGAATTCATTACCACAGGAAGTAGTTGATGCTAAATCATTGAATATATTCAAAAGGCGGCTAGATATAGCACTTGGGAGAATGGGATCAAAGGTTATGGGGAGAAAGCAGGATTAGGCTATTGAGTTGGATGATCAGCCATGATCGTGATGAATGACGGAGCAGGCTCGAAGGGCCAAAAGGCCTCCTCCTGCTCCTACCTTCTATGTATCTAAATTAAGAACCAACATTATTGTTTTACCGATCTATGTCATATGATTGATATAAGGGCAAGAGTGTCTGGGGGCTGGGTTTCACAGGAAGGGGAATTCCGGAGTGGGTAAACCTTAGGGAATGCCTCCACGAAAGGGATTTACCCCTCCACCTCCCCCTTCCCTTTAGCAGCCCTTTAGCAGCACTTGAGGGCCTTAATTTACCCAAGGATGGGTGGACCATCCAATGTCTCCCTGTCACAATGTGAAGATGCCGGCATTGGACTGGGGTGAGCACAGTAAGAAGTCTTACAACACCAGATTAAAGCCCAATATCGCCTGAGGAAGGAGCAGTGCTCCAAAAGCTAGTGTTTGAAACAATCCTGTTGGACTTTAACCTGGTGTTGTGAGACTTCTTACTGTGCTCCCTGTCACAGGTAACATCATTATGGGCTTGGGGATGGGCACTGGCAAAGTCACCCATGGCATTATGCCCAATTTCATACCCCGACACAACTACCAACCCGCCCTCAGGAAGCATAACATTCTTAGAACATAGGAACATAAGAACTAGGAGCAGGAGTAGGCCATCTGGCCCCTCGAGCCTGCTCCGCCATTCAATGAGATCATGGCTGATCTTTTGTGGACTCAGCTCCACTTTCTGGCATGAACACCATAACCCTTAATCCCTTTATTCTTCAAAAAACTATCTACCTTTATCTTAAAAACATTTAATGAAGGAGCCTCAACTGCTTCACTGGGCAAGGAATTCCATAGATTCACAACCCTTTGGGTGAAGAAGTTCCTCCTAAACTCAGTCCTAAATCTACTTCCCCTTATTTTGAGGCTATGCCCCCTAGTTCTGCTTTCACCCGCCAGTGGAAACAACCTGCCTGCATCTATCCTATCTATTCCCTTCATAATTTTATATGTTTCTATAAGATCCCCCCTCATCCTTCTAAATTCCAATGAGTACAGTCCCAGTCTACTCAACCTCTCCTCGTAATCCAACCCCTTCATCTCTGGGGTTAACCTAGTGAATCTCCTCTGCACACCCTCCAGTGCCAGTATGTCCTTTCTCAGGTAAGGAGACCAAAACTGAACACAATACTCCAGGTGTGGCCTCACTAACACCTTATGCAATTGCAGCATAAACTCCCTCATCTTAAACTCCATTCCTCTAGCAATGAAGGACAAAATTCCATTCGCCGTCTTAATCACCTGTTGCACTGTAAACCAACTTTTTGCGACTCATGCACTAGCACAGCCAGGTCTCTCTCCACAGCAGCTTCTTTTGCTCCATGTCTCTGTAATAGAGATTAGATTCAAACTGTTACTGACAGGAGAGGCAAAATTGAACTCCTTTATTCACTCGCTCTCTGTAATAGACGTTTTTTGTTTTAAAATTGGCTGTGCTTATTCCAAAAGCCCTTTGTTTGTGTCGTTAATTTTTAAAATGCCTCACAGGATAATGCTAAGAACTCTCTTAGGATTAAATGGGAAGTTTAGTTTATTCACACATTCAAATCTGGTGAGGGGGGAATGATTGCAACTTCACACACAAAAACAAGTATACAGCAAGGGAATAGGAAAGAAGGGTTTTACAACTATGAATAACTTAATGGTAAAATCAACCACAGAAATATCAGTTCACGTGAAAGTCCAAATCCAGAGGGGGTTACTTCACAGAGAAGGTCAAGTTATGGAATTTACAGTGCTGAAGGAAGCCATCCGGCCCATCAAGTCTGCACCAGCCCTTGGAAAGCGAACCCTACCCAAGCCCACGCCTCCACCCTATCCCTGTAACCCAGTAACACTACTTATCTTTTTTGGACACTAAGGGCAATTTCGCATGGCCAATCCACCTAATCTGCACATCTTGTGACTGTGGGAGGAAACCGGAGCACCCGGAGGAAACCCACGCAGACACGGGGAGAATGTGCAGACTTTGCACAGACAGTGACCCAAGCCAGGAATCGAACCTGGGACCATGGAGCTGTGAAGAAACTGTGCTAACCACTGTACTACCATGCTGCACAAGTTGATGTGGGTTCCTATCTGCAGGCAGAAGTGCATAATTCCTTTAAAGGTGATGCAGTGAGATGATGAGATTGATGTTCAGAGATTTGATCTGCTTGAGGAGCCGTGGCCAGTGGCTTCCAGATAAATAGGCTTCGATGAGGTTCTTGCTGCTTTTTACTTGGTCAGCCTGGAGTCTTGCTGTTTAATGTTTGCAGGTTGGAGGTAAGTCAACAGACTGCCTCGCTTCTGCGTTAACTGTACGCAGACATTTCAAAATGGTCAAACGACTCATGTGACCTCCTTCCCCCACAATGATTTAATAAAGGGATGTTTATCTGGATCGGGCATTTATTTTGTGGCTTATAAGTTGCCAGACATTAGTCTCTGAAAGGATCATTATGCAGAGTGACCCTTTTCTGGATGGCTACTGTCTTGGTGGACCCTCAAACTATGCTTGGGGGGGGGGGGGGGGGGGGGAAGCCTGTTAAAACAAATTACAGACAAATTACATCCATGTCCTTTCAATTGTTCCTTTTTGAAACGGGCCTTGACAGTCGCAGTTGTGAGATTCCATGAGCTATATGTTAGACATTTCTCCAGTGTAATCCGTATAGTGCCTTAGTACCTTACAATTCTAGACACCAGGCAACATGTGGCGGCCATCCTTTGGTTCAGCAAATTCATTTAAAAATAATTGAAAAGAATTAAAATTGATTTGCAGTTTATGGTTTCTTTCACATCTCAGAGACATGTCACAATCAATTTATCTCCATTTGAGTTATGTGTTGATATTTTTGCTGATGCTTCGCATTATCGGATAAGGAGCTTTAATTTTATTTTCTTACTACTATTATTCCTACTACTAAGTTGCAAAGAGGCCATAAGGAGTCTACAAGGGACATAGATGGGTTAGGTGAATGAGTAAAGATTTGGGAAATGGAGGTTAATGTGGGAACACGTGTAATTGCCCATTTTGGCAGGAAGAATAGAAAAGCAGATTATTGAAATAGTGAGAGATCTCCAAGATGGAAGATGCAGAGGAATCTTGGTATCCTAGTGCACAGGTACAGAAAGTAAGCAGGAAAGCAAATAGAATGTTATGAGCTTTGACAGAGAGTCATTCAGCCTTGAAACATTAGCTCCCTTCTTTCTCCACAGATGCTGTCAGACTTGCTGAGATTGTTCAATATTTTCAATTTTTTTTTCAGATTCCAGCACCCGCAGTAATTTTCTTTTATCAGAAGATTATCATTTATTGTGAGGGAAATTGAATAGAAAAGGGGACAAGTTGCGTTTATTATACAGCGGAGCCTTCAGTAAAGTTTTGGCTCCTTTTTAAAAAAAATTTAGATTACCCAATTATTTTTTCTATTAAGGGGCAATTTAGCGTGGCCAATCCACCTACTCTGCACATTTTTTGGGTTGTGGGGGCGAGACCCACGCAGACACGGGGAGAATGTGCAAACTCCACACGGACAGTGACCCAGAGCCGGGATCGAACCTGGGACCTCAGCGCCGTGAGGCGGTTGTGTTGGCTCCTTTTTTAAGGAAGGATATAAATGTGTTAAAAGAAGTTTGGGGAAGGACTACTAGACTACAAGACAGAATGGGAGGTTTATCTTATGAGGAAAGTTTGGACAGGCTAGGTTTGTGTCTGTTGGAATTTAGAAGAGTAAGAGGCGACTTAATTGAAACTTATGAGATCCTGAGGGGGTCTTGGCAAGGTGGATGTGGAGAGGATGTTTCCTCCTGTGGGAGAATATAGAATTGGGGTCTGTGGTAGCAGGGCCCCTTTAAGGAGCATGCTCTTGTGGTCCATGTGACTGGCTCGGAGCATATCGCGTGGGAGCAGGCGAACCCCAACCTATGAGGAAAAAGCATGGGGTCCGACGTCCTGGTTAGTGTGAAACTGGGAGCCAGTGCTTATACAGACTCTGTGCGGAATTCTCCGCTCCCCACGCGGCCTGGGAGAATCGCGAGAGGGCCCCCCAACATTTTTCAAGCCCCCCTGGCGCCCCCCACGATTCTCCCCCTCCCCCGCTCGGAGAAATCGCCGCTCGCCGTTTTTCACGGCGAACGGCGATTCTCCGAGCCCGATGGGCCAAGCGGCCGGCTCTTCACGCTCGTTTCAACACAGCAGCAACCACACCTGGTCGCTGCATTCGTGAAACGAGCGCCAGATGCCCATTTGGGGCATCTAGGGGCCCGATTGGGACGGGAGCACCACGACTGTGCTCGGGAGGGGACAGGCCCGCGATCGGTGCCCACCGATCATCAGGCCAGCGTCCAAAATGGACGCACTCTTTCCCCTCCGCTGCCCGGCAAGATCAAGCCACCACGTCTTGCGGGGCGGCTGAGGAGAAAGACGGCCACCGCGCATGCGCGGTTTCATGCCGTCTGCGCGATGAAGTCATCCGCGCATGCGCGGGTTGGAACCGGCAACCCGCGCATGCGTGGATGACTTCACAAATGCGCCGGATGCGCGTCATTCTCGGCGCGACAAGGTCGCTGCCGGGAAAGACGGAGGCCCGCTCCTAGCCCCCCGGGTGGGGGTGAATTAGGTGCGGGGAGCGGGCTCCGAGGCCGTCGTGAACCTCGGCCGAGTTCACGAATTCGGCCCCCTGCGGAGAATTCCGCCCTCTGTGCCTCTATATGTTACACTTATTAGATGCTAATAAACATTTTGTTCTTCCTCACTGATGTCCACCTGGTATTGCCTCGAGCCACTGTAGGGTCATTGTTTAAAAATAAGGAGTTGTCAATTTAAGACCGAGATGAGGAGAATTTTTTTTCCCAAAGGTAGTGAGTCTTTGGACCTCTCTTCCACAAAAGGCGATGGAAGCAGAGTCTGGCTATTTTTCAGGCAGAGCCAGATAGATTCTTGATAAGCAAGAGGGTGGAAGGTTATCGGGGGTAAGTGGAAATGTGAGAGTTGAGATTGTATTAGATCAGCCATGATCTTATTGAATGACGGAACAGGCTTGAGGGGCTTTGTGGCCATCTCCTACTATTCGTATATTTGTGTGCACGATTCTTTGCATGAACCTTAATTGTTGATGCATTATTACTATTAAACTCTCTGTTCCTTTAAGTCCAACTTTACACATAATGCTGTAATGTTCTGTTGTTTCCCCCCTCCACTTGAAATGCATCTGCAGCCATGAAGAGGTTCACTTATTTCTGGCACTCGGCTGCCAATATAACATGTGGAATTCACAGTCATGGTGATAAATGACGGGTTCTATTCTCCTGACTATGCTGCCCCTATCCTTTTTCCTCCTCCCACATGAATGGCTTCCTGCACTATGGTCACTTTCCTTGTCAACATTGCAGTCTTCATTCTCAGCCACACAGGTAACAAATATCTCATACCTGCTGGTCAAATTCAAGTGTTGATACCCCTCCATCATATACCTGCCTGACTCGCATCACACTGTCCTGTCCTGTTTATTGACTAACTGTAAAGTTTTGTATTAGCTAAAGGGCGTGACTGCCTCCAGAACTAAGTGTTCACTTCCCCGATGCATTGCAGTGTCTGCAACTCAAAGTCCAGACAAGCAATTCTGAGCCGAAGTTGCTCAAGCAGACACTTATCACAGATATGGCTGTCTGGGACAGCAATGCACAGATTCACAGATTGCCACATGTTGCAGTCACAGCACATCACCAGCCCTTATCTTTATTTATATGTTTGTTTAGCTGATTAGTCACTTCAGTTAGTTAGCTAAAGTGTCAGCAAGTTATAGTCTCTGAGCTGAGAGACAAATGAAGGACAGTCACCAGCTACTGGAGGTAAAATAAAAGAATAAAAAGCAGCACTTCCATCGCTCTCTGCACAGAATTTCTCATTGCAACAATTCCTGACTTAGCACTTGGGTCACAAGGCACTCTGGGCTGGATTCCCTGCTCCCCGCCGAGATGGTGTTCGGTGACGGGGCGGAGAATCTGTTTTGACGCCAATATTGGGGGCTGCGCCGGTTTTCAGATTCTCCGCCCTCTGAAAAGCGAGGTACTCTAGGAGTATGCCGCGCCAGGTATACACGACCTCAGGCCATTGCCTGAGACCCGCCCCGCGATGCTCCATCCATGACCGGTTGAGTTCCCGACGGTGTTGGACTCTTGTAGTCCCACCCGTCGTGAACTTAGTGTGGTGGCTGCGGACTCAGTTCGACACTGCCACAGTTGGGGGAGGGCCGATCTGTGGGCAGGGGGTGGCTTTATTCGGGGCTGGGGACACTGTGGGCGGGCGGTCCAGGGGGTGCGAGCGGCCGAAGGGGGGCACTACTTTTGCAGTTTGGGCTGAGTCCGCTATGAAGCAGTGGCCACCGGCATGCACATGTATGGCCACGGAACCGGAAATGCTCTGGGCCGTATCGGCAGCTAGAGCCTCGGGCTCTACGCTGCCTCCCTGCTAGCCCCCAGCAAAACAGGGAATCGGTGGCCATTTGGCGCCAGCTTTCCTGGCGCAAAACACTACTGTTTTCATGCCAGCATGGGGATTTAGTCTCCCAAATGGAGAATCCAGCCCTCTGTTTTTGAATCACTCTGTGCTTCCCCAACATTTAGTTTATCAAGCCTGCACCAGAGACCATTACATGGCTTCTTCCAAACTTTTTATTTTGAATGGCACTAGAATTAAAACATCCTAAATATCAGTTTAATCCGAATTATATGGTGGCTGTCCTTCATCACTCAAATTGTTTATGTCACTCTACACATCACTGATTGAAATACCCTATCATATTTAGGATGGGGTGGGTCACAGTGGCACTGCTGCCTCAAAGGTCCCGGGCTCAATTCCGACCCTGGGTGACTGCCTGTGTGGAGTTTGTACTTTGTCCCGTGTCTGCGTGGGTTTCCTCCGGGTGCTCCAGTTTTCTTCCACAGTCCAAAGATGAGCAGGTTAAGTGGATTGTCAATGCTAAATTGCCCCTTAGTGTCCAAAAGGTTAGGTGGGGATGCTGGGTTATGGGGGGGGGGGGGGGGGGGGTGGGGGGGGGGGGGGTGGGTTTAAGTAGGGTGCTCTTTCCAAGGGCTGGTGCAGACTCAATGGGCCAAATGGCCTCCTTCCGCACTATGATTCTATGATATAAATTTGGATTATAAGGAACATTTTTATGACACAGAAATTATATCATGCCTGTCTGTGAAATATAGATTGACTAAAACTCACATATATATTTATTCTTGTGGAACAATGAGTGCTAAGAATTCAGATTTCGTCACATAAATTTACATTTATAGCTAAACAGATGAATTAAAAGTTTTCTGAGTCAGCAAAGTGAATTTTCAAATTGATGGATGGTAAATCATATGGGCAATGAATTTGCGCCCTGATTCTCGCAATCAAATCAGGCCATTCTCGTGAAAGGTCATTGGCCTGAAACAAACTCTGATTTTTATCTTTCCATGGATGCTGTCTGATCTGATGAATATTTCCGGCAATTTACATTTTTACTATTGGTTCCTGTGAGTTCAGGGCTTACTTTAGAGTTAAATATTAATTAATATTAATATAACCTGTAAATTAAGGCCTGCGTCAACCTGTGTTATCTTTTATGGTCTGCTTGAAAATTACACGGTGTCATGTGGGAGTACCTTTAAGAAATGGGTGTTTATAAATGGGTGTGTATATAAATATCTGTAGTGAGAGTCCCTTTAAGAAACGGGTGTTTACTATTGCAGTGATGTCAGAGAGTGGGTGGAGCTGGGCTGTCTGTCAGCTTTTTATTTTTGCTTTAGGCTGTTTGCTGCAGGGGTGTTTTAGTTTTGCATTTCCGAGATGGATAGCTGCAGTCACAGCCAGAGGTGCATTAGAGTCTCTCTCTGTAATCTAAAGAATATAAATCAATCCTTTGGTGATTTAAAACTAATAACTGCTCTCAGTAGTGCCTTTAACCTGATGTGCTTCTGTTAAAGGTTTTGTTTTTTTCAGTCTTATGGATGTAAAAAGGAAAGCTTAAAGGATTACTTAGTGTTGTAGTCTTTGGGGTTGTATTTCAATTAATGGTTGCTAAGATATTCACCGTATGTTTTAAAAGGGTTAACTTGAGTTCATAGAATAAACATTGTTTTCCTTTAAAAAATACTTTTCCATTTCTGCTGTACCACACTTATAGAGTGGGCCATGTGCACCCCATACCACAATCTATTAAAAGTTGTGGGTCAGGTGAACTCCATGATACACTTTGGGGTTCTCTAAACCCTGGCCCATAACAACGGTCTGGATTTCGATCGAGTTTAATCGAATTGCAGTTTGGTGTACAACTTTACACAAGGTGGACCATTTTCTCAATCTCCTTCAGAACTGGTCAGAATGACACATCAAAGCATTTTGAATACAAAACCTTGCAGTATTTTCAAATGGTAACATGTATTTTATTTCAAAATGGACAGTAACTAGGACACCCGCCCACTCTGCCTTGTGAGAGTTTTAAAGTAATGATGGTTTTTGAAACCTGTTTTGTTCAATAACCCATCATTATTGGCCAGTGCGCTGAAAGACTGGCTAGTTGCCCTGTGCAGTATTTGATAGATGCTGCAGCCCAAACACTCCACCCCAGAGGGTTTGTGATCTTCCACAGGCCACTAGATTAGTGCGATTTCCAGTGTTAACCCTTTAAGTGAGAAAAAAACATATTGCAAGTTGGTGTATAGCAGCGAGTCCTACGTTTGGGAATAACTTTGAAGATTATACAATGCAAAGCCATCACAACATCAATTGTGAAGAACTTAATACCAATAAGTCGCCCTTCACAGATTATTTTATTTTAAGTATTTAGTCACAAACAGAACACAGCTGATCTTGTCATATTTAGCAACTGGGAATGGATTTTTCCTTTGTACTCAGAGGGGTAAGCCTGGCTTTCAAACATGATCATCTAAATACCTGTAGTGTAACTTTAAGCAGCCTATTTTGACACAGATCATCAGAAGAACAAAGGAGGATCCGAGTCCTTCAGACTTAGTAGGAAGGGTGAATAGTTATTAGCTCCTGATGTGATTTGACAGACTACTTAAAGTCTGTTTGCTTTGATTGTGACAGTGTAATTGTTTGAAAGATATAATCTTGTTCCCATTTTACCTGAGGCAAGGGAAACTAAACTTTCATTAAAGACAAAGGGTCTGTTGGGAAAAAATTCTTGTTGTCTTCATTCCTATTTTGGTATTTTGTATTGTATAACTATTATATAATACCTGCCAGTATGTTGTTGATCACGTTTACACAATGCTATCATTAATCAGATGAATCATCTTGACTTATGAATGTGAGAGTTAAAGTCACTAGATGGGTATAAAATGTGGGTCATCTCAGTGGGGTATCCAAGAACGCTATAATTATCTTAATGCCTCTGCACCAGGGAACTAAGGTTCCTGCTCTTGATCGCAGCCAGTGCCACTTGAAGTCACTTGGATTTAGATGTCTAAACAGAACACAACTGTACTCAGCTGTGAGGATGAGGTTCAGTTGTGATGTTCACCACAAATACTCAGGGGTCGATATTAATTTAGTGAGCAACTCACTGACAGAGTATCCAACTGACTCCCTGACAATGCCGGCTGCAGACCTGATCTATTCTGGGGCTGGATTTCCTGACCATGTCATTGACTATCTTTGAGTGCCATGTTGGGTAGCCTGATGGTAAATTGAAGGTTGTTGTCGGCCACAGAATCATGAAAGTGGAGGAAGCATGAGAAGATATTGGTCCAGATTTTGCGACACAATTAATGGTAAGGCTACGAATGCCATTATTAAGGAGCAAATCTGACAGCAACTTTCAGAATCTAGATATGCACAATTAAATGCAAAAATATAGAATTGTTATCCTATTTTCCTTGCTCCTTAAAAACACTGGCTTCTCACTCCAGATTAAAACACATAAAGGACGTGAAGTTGAAGTTCCCGTTAAACATACCAAACGTATTAGACTGGTGCATACAGAAGTAACTGAGTTTTTATGTCTTAATTATTTGCGGTGAACACCACAACTTCAAGTCATGCTGGTTGTGATCAAGAGCAGGAACCTTCCTGCCCTAAAATGTCCTTTTTATAAGTATTCAGCCTCATTCTTTACACATTAGAGTTCTGGAGTTTCTGGAAAAAATAATAATTTTGTTGTCCCTTTCTTTGCTCTTTAGGGTTTTGGCCAAGGGTGGTATCATGGCTGGTACAGGCTTGGAGGGCCGAAGGGCCTGTTCCTATGCTATATTGTCTTCGTTCATTGTTCTTAATCCCTCTTTCTTTCCCTCTGCTTATTTCACTTTCTGAACATGATTTAACTTTGAATTAGAAGTGCAAGTTTAGGAGATAACCATCTTGCTGTCGCATGTAGGCCATCCCATGTAAGGATGATAGGTTGCCTTAGCGAACCAGATGGATTTTTATGACAATAGTGACCATTAGACTTTAATTCCTGATTTTTATAGAATTCAAGTTTTACGATCTGCTGTGGTAGAATTCAAACAATACCATTATGTCACCACCTCCTCAATGTATTTCCGCTGCTGGGGGAGTTCACCTTCTTTTACCATGGAGGCTGGCAGCCAATTAAGACAATTTGAGCTGATTATGTATCAGAACTGGTACTGTTGTCAGAGCAACCCTTGCTGTGTGTGGAAGCTGCCATTAGTTGAGTTGGCCTCCGGCCAGCAGATATCGGAATCAGAGACACCTTGCCTCACGTTGGGACCACAAGCAGGAAAGGCTGAAGCCATTGCCCAAATGACTCCTCTGGGGGCCACTGTCCACTTACGGGGTCTACTGACCTCAGCTCTCATCACTTTTGATCTTTATGGCTGTCTTCATGTTGCGGAGCCCTTGCAGTGCTAGACCTGCATCAGCTGCACCCACCTCACCTGGCCAGCAAGCGCTGAGGAAGCTGCCTCATGGAAGATTATGTCACAATCTTGCTGCCTCCTGTTGCACGTTTTACTATGGGCGTAAAACGCGTTTATTGGAGTGTATTAACACGCCTCCGAGTTCGACGTGTGCTTAACACTGCTAGGCTCTGTTCTATGTAATTATTTAGCTCTGGAGTCGCCAGTTGCCGTATAGGCAACGTCACAAGTATTCCAAGGTCAAATTCAAAGTAATAAAGACGATACACCGATTAGTCAAGTTCAAACGATCAATATTTATTATACAGTTATAATAAATACTCATGCACACACTAAGAGACTAAGCTATAACTAAACTTAAGCAAACAGAATACTTATCTAACAGGAACAGGCAAGGTCAGAGAACGAGGCCTTCGTCCTGGTTTTGTCTGCAGCCTTCAGCAAGCGTTCTGGTACTTGGGAGTCTAGTGGGCTTGGATCGCGTAGCGAGCGTTGAACTTACGGTTTCGGCGGCTGGTGCTCAACGGCTGGAGTCAGGATGCCAGGTGTCAGTCAGAGCCGGAGCACGGGTTTTAACAGACCGGACAACACGAGGTCCCTATCTTTTATAGGGGTTCCGTTGTCCTTCCCTCTTCTCGGGCGGGCTCTACCTATTGGATCAATTTCTTATCGATACTGGATTAATTCCCCAATGCGAGGGGGTCTCCGTGATGGAGGGGGCGTTTCTTATGTCCTTTTGTTTGGAGGTTTCTGGTGCCTCGATGTCTGGGTCTTGATTAGAATGTGTCCATTCAGAACCAAATGTATCTATTGTGTGGGTGTTCAAGTCTGATGGCCTCATTAGCATGCAAAGCGTTTTGCCATTTGCACCTAGCTAAGGTCTTTTCACCTGAGCCCAAACTGGTTTCTGCTGCTGCAGAATGCAAACTGCTCTTTGCAGACTGCTGTTCTGGCTGAACTGTCTGTTTCCCAGCAGCCTTCCATTTTAGTTTGGCTCAGTGTCCATTTTGCGTGGCCAGCATGGCTACATTCCCTCCTTGTGATCCTTCACAATAGTATGATTGTGAGGATCACCTATGTACTTTGCCTCCTTGTGTTCTGACCTCTTGCCAGTTCCTGTTCTACTCTGTTCTAAACTATGGGAAGAAGAGAAAAAATTTTTTAACTAACATTTCTACTTGGCCCTATGTCAAAGGGACATGCATTACTACAACTGGGAACCTCTACCTATCACTATTAACCTTAACTTAAACATTTAATCACTCTAAACCTTAACCATTCACACCACAACATCACACTTCCCAACTCGGCAGTCGAGTATGGAACAATATAATACATGGCTGAATTTTATTTACAGAGTGTTGTAATCAGTGAGGGGTTGAGGGGTTTGGTGGAATCCGAAGATGGGGGATTGCACTCTATAGATGGGTGAGGTGCTGGAACGAGAGGCTCTCCTCTTCCATTTCCTCAACCTGAGGGTCTGCACTAGGATGATGAGGATCGCGATCACCAACAGTGATTCGATTATGTAGGACATGGAGTACCACGTCATGAATTTAGTACACCAGGTCTGAACCTCGCTGATCAGAGCTGAGCACTGGGGGTTTGTTGTACTAACATTTACGGTGGGGGTTGTGGGGGAAACGTGTCTTGTTTCCACACATATACATATGACATTAAACAGTAATAAGTGGGCTTCCATCCTTTTGCTGTTCTTCTTCTTTCTCTTCCTTCTTCCTCCGGTATTGACAATCCTGGCTTCGACCTCTGTCTCGTCCTTTGAAACCTTTGGGATCAAGCACAGTATCTGTCAATACACAGTTTAAGACCTTTACTTGTTAGTGCATCTGTCTTTCAAAACCCAATTGACCCTTTAAAATGACTGGCTAAGTCACACCCTGTGACTCCCCTCATTTTTTTTTTTCAAAAAGCGAATTTAAAGACCAGCATACACCTAACAATCCTTCCTTCTGCGAGCCGTCTCGCAGGCTTTGCTGATTTACCATCCGAATGTTCCCGGATGTAAATAGCATGTGGGATGGCGGCCGAAGGGCTACCTAACGTAAAATGAAAACAAACTTTGAAATAAACATCCGAATGAGTTGCGTATGGGCCGCTACGGGTACGAGTTGGATGGGATCCCCGGGTAGGGCGTGCTGTGC
The DNA here is from genome assembly GCF_902713615.1 of Scyliorhinus canicula. Taxonomy (NCBI): domain Eukaryota; kingdom Metazoa; phylum Chordata; class Chondrichthyes; order Carcharhiniformes; family Scyliorhinidae; genus Scyliorhinus; species Scyliorhinus canicula. The sequence goes on along the minus strand of NC_052155.1, from coordinate 56,202,163 downwards.
CATACCCGAGCTTGGCTGACCAAGGGTTGGTTCTCAGACAGGGCGGGTCCTCAGTGCCGTTTGTCCACTGCCTGAGTAACCTGGAAAGAAACGGGTACGAATGTGTTGACCATGACTTGCAGCCTCTATTTCGCCGAATAGAGGGGCACCTAAAAAACCAAGGGAGCCAAGATGCTCCAACTGAGGACATTTCTGAAGTTCTGAGAGATATCTGCAGATAAACTATTTGGCGTGTGGCCTTACAACTTTGGAAAAGATCTCCAATCAAACCGAAGTTCTCAAAAGTTTCGGCAGACAAACTAACGTGTATGTGAGGTGGTCACAATCTTTTCAGCTGAAAAGAAGATGTCCATCCTCCAGCTGAACAATTTACATTCCTGAAAACAAACAAACATGAAACGAAGACAAACATACGTGCAGGTTCCATCAGAAAGGACATCGTTTCCCTCAAACGATTCCTATCTTACATCATCTGGACACCTCACTTTGATTCTGCCTCTGTGAACAGGGTCACAAAGGGGTTGCCGTGTCGGGAGTCAGACACCGTGTCGTCCTGCTCTCCCGGATCCCACACCCTTGTGTGGATCAGGCATGCTATTTTGGAGTTGTGTGACCGGGGGTCACTCTCGTCATTGCGGACAAGTCTGTAGGAATTGTCCCTGTGCCATTGTGTAGCGTCGAGTGTGTTGTCGGGGTAGTCGGGGTCGGGTGGTGGGTCTGGATATTTGAGGTAAGTGACTTCCATGGGGTCACTGGAGTCGGGGTCGTAGTTGGTGCAGTGTGGGCTGTATGGCTGTGTGGTGTCGCTGTCTTCAGAGTCAGTGTCAGTCCTGCTGTCTCTGCTGTGGCAGCTTGTGGGCGTGTCGGGGCGTGGTCTGTAGTGGTCTGTGGGCGGAGTCGTGGGCGAGTCCGGTGATGAACTGGTCTGTGAGGGGGATGGTGGAAAAGTGTCTCTGGTGGGCGGGGTGAAGTGTTCTGCTGCATCCAGCAGGACATGGTGAGCATGGTTGGCCTGTGTTCCATATGCCTTTAACTGGTTTATATGGAACCACGCGGTCTTCCCATTAGGATACTTTATCCTGTAAACGGAGGGGCTAATTTTGTCCGAAATTGAGTAGGGACCGGAATATTTTGGAGCCAAAAAACTGCTGGGGTTATAAACAGATAACATTACCTGTTGCCCAACCTGGAATTCTGTGGTGTGTACGGTCTTATTGAAACAGGCAGTCCGTTGCTGTCGGCGTTTCCCTAGCTGGACTGCGGCTGCGAGCTGTGCAGACCTCACAGTCTCAACTAGATCTTTAACTGCCTTTTCATGTGTGAGGGCCGTCACTTCGGGGCTTGTCATGTCCAGTCCTAAAAGGAATTCTGTACCTTTCATAGGGCGTCCGGTCATGAGTGTGTGTGGTGTGTATCCTGTAGATGTGGAGACAGTGTTCCTTATGAACATAAGTGCAAAGGGGAGCACTGAATCCCATGTGGAATTATTCTCTTGAACCATTTTCCTAAGGGTAGTTTTTAGGGTCCGATTCATGCGCTCCACAATCCCGCTGGACTGTGGATGATACGCAATGTGGAAGTTCTGTTTGATTCCGAATATTGTCAGGACGTTCCTCATGACCCGTCCTGTAAAGTGAGATCCCTGGTCCGAATCGATACTTCGGGGTAAACCCCATCTCGTGAAGATGTGGTGGGTCAGGATCTTTGCAGCTGTCTTAGCTGTGTTTGTTCGCGAGGGAAATGCCTCTACCCATTTGGTAAAGGTATCTATCACCACCAGAACGTATCTATAGCCATTCCGACAAGGGGGCAATGGACCTATAAAATCGATCTGGAGGTTTGTCCAAGGGCCGTTAACTGGGCGAGTATGCCGAAGTTGTGCTTTCTTAGAATACCGCTCCGGGTTATTCTGAGCACAAATCAGGCAATTCTCTATGTAGTGCGTTACATCATTCCTGAGATTAGGCCACCAACAGAGTTGCCTGAGGTGCCTCGTTGTTGCATCAATTCCCTGATGCCCGTGTCCGTCATGGAACAAGGCAATCATCTGATTCCTGTCCTGCTGTGGGACCACATAAAGTTGGTCCTTAATGATCACACCCTCATGTGTGGTCAGTGCGTGTTTAAAGTGCTCGTAAGCAGGCACAAAGTTTCCCTTGAAAACCTCCCTGAGGTCTTCGTCCTGTTTCTGTGCTGCCACGAGATCTTTAACCTCTGTTTGTGAGACTTGTACTGCGCTCACAGGGGCGCTAGCTGGTGCGCTAGCTGGGGGGGTCCATAAGTGTCCTCTCCTGGAACCTGCCTTAGCCAACGCGTCGGCTTTTACATTCCCAGGGGGTGATGACCTATGGTGGCTTCGAACTTTTATAATGCCGAAGGTCCTGTCCTTCGCTTTCTCTAGGATATGCTGGAGTAAGGGGGCTGATGGAAGGGGTTTTCCGTCTGCGGAGACAAAACCTCGTGTCCTCCACAGGGGCAGAAAATCTGTCAGGCTATTGCAGACATATAAGCTGTCTGAATATATGTCTGCTGGGCTGGGGAAAGAATCGGGGTGGTCCACTATGTACGCTATGGCTGCTAGCTCTGCTGCCTGCGCGCCTAAGTGACCTGGTAACTTAAGAGCTATCTCTTCGAGAGCGCGCCCCTGCGCGTCCTCTACATAGATGCCGCATCCTGTGATACGCTCACCATTTAAAACTGTGGAGGAACCGTCTACATAAATCCTCAAGGGTCCACACGTGTCTGTGGGCTGGGGGCTTTGTTTCGGGTTCCCTATCTTCCTGGGGGGTGTTTTTGCTAAAAAGGGTCCTGTGTTATGCAGGGGAGCTACAATTTCACAGTCATGGGGCTGTCCGGGGTATTGGAGGTTGTCGGCTAAGTATGTGTGGGTGCGTGTCCGTTTCACTGTAATGTCCCGTCCTTGTAAAAGTAGGGTCCACCTAGCTGCCCTAATCTGGCTAACTGAACCGTCCTTCAGTCGACCGTCTAGTAGTAGCTGTGTGGGTGTGTGTTCGGTCAGAATAGTAATGGGGTTGAGTCCGGTTATGTATGAGAAATACTGCACTGCCCAGAAGACAGCAAGGAGGTGCCTCTCACAGGCTGAAAATCCTTGTTCTACCGGGTCTAACAGTCGGGAGGCATAAGCCACTGGTCTTAGCTGCTCGTGCCGTTCCTGAAGCAACACGGCCGAGAGGGTCAGATCGGTGCTCGCTACCTCTATTGCGTACGGTGAAAGTTGGTCGGGGACTAGCAGCGCGGGTGCTGCACTAAGGGCTCGTTTCAACTCTTCCACAGCGCCTGTATGCTGCGGAAGCCATTCCCAGGGGGCTCCTTTCTTAAGGAGGTCTGAAAGTGGGGCGGCTTTTGTCGCGAATCCGTCTATGTGGTTCCGACAATAGCCAACCAGTCCTAAAAACGACCGGAGGGCTGAAACATTCTGGGGAAGGGGCAATTTGACAATCGAATCAATTCTTTTGAATTCGATCTCGCGTTTGCCGTGCGTGATGACTGATCCCAAATACATCACTTTACTTTCCAATATTTGGGCCTTTTTCGGGTTAACTTTACAGCCAATTTCAGTTAAGAGTTCCAGGAGTTCGGCCAGAAGCGAAATGTGCTCTGCCTTTGTGTCTGTCTGCAGTAGTAGGTCGTCTACATACTGTACCAGACATTCGGGTCGGGAAAATTTTTCTAATCCACTTGCCAGCTGTCGGTGGAAAATGGAGGGGGAATTGTGGAATCCTTGTGGGAGGCATGTCCACGTGTACTGCTGAGTTTTAAAAGTGAATGCGAATTTGTATTGGCACGCTTTTGCCAATGGTATTGACCAGAATCCATTACTGATGTCCAATACCGTGAAGTACTTGGCGTTGAGACCCTGCTTGAGCATGGTCTCGGGACTAGTAGCTACCGTTGGGGCTACTGCGGGGGTTACTTTGTTGAGTTCCCGATAATCGATGGTCAGACGCCATGATCCATCGGGCTTCCTCACTGGCCAAATAGGGGCATTGTTGGTGGAGGCTACCGTTCTCAGTACACCTTGTTCCAACAAGCTGCCTATAACTTTTTCTATTTCCACCTCTGCCTCGAGGGGAAATCTATACTGCTTTTGCGGTCGGGGGTCCTGTCCGGTAACATGAACTTGTCCAGTCATTCTACCACAGTCATGACGGTGACTTGCAAATGCTGTCCTGTGTTTGTTTAGTAGGGCCTTAATTTGTCTGTCGGTGTGGAGCGTAGTCAGGTCGAATGAGTACTCTCCCACTGCGCTAATCCGATTAGCGTAGTCTCCTACTGTGAGGGTGGCTGGGGCTCTGTCTGATCTAGCCATTCGCCAGACACACTGGTTCACTGGGTCGAACGACAAGCTATGAGCGTTCATAAAATCTATCCCCAGGATGTGCTCTGCTGTCCGGGGAAGATTTACTAAAACTACGGGGTGTCTTGTGGAAATGTTCCCTAGCTGGATCGCTACGGGTGCTGTGATATGTCCCTGCTGCGAGTGTCCGGTGAACCCGCTAAGTGTGATGGTGGAGGTGGTCGGCCACGTGTCTGCGTGTGCCGTGGTTGTGGAGTTAATGGTGGTGCGGGATCCTCCTGTGTCCCACAGTAACTCTATGGGCTTCCCTTTGACTTTTGCCGTGACTACGGGCCTCCCTGATGAGTCCCATAGTGTGTCACAGACCCAAGTGGGGGAGCCCGAACACCGTCAGTTCGTCTCGTCCACATTGGTGGGTCCTGACTGTACTGCTACATTGTGGATGGGTTTTGCTTTGTTGCGGTTCAGAGTGCCTGTCTGCTGGCCTCTCTGAGATCGCTGGGGTGCATTACACTCTTTTGCCCAATGCCCTAACTGTCCACAGTTATAGCATTCCTGTCCTTTCTGTTGAGGGCTGCTCTTGCCTTCATTTACCCATGCGGGCTTCTGGTGCTCTCTGACTGCTTGGATATCTGCAGCAGCCTGAGCCTCTTCTGGGGATCTAACCTTTCCTTTTGCCTGAAGCGATTGCTCCCAAGCGCGGGACAATCTTTTCAGGACCCATTTTTCGTTATGGGCCTCTTCTGAGGGGTCGTAATTATTGCAAGCGCTCTGTCCTGCTTCTGTTGCGTGTGAGATAATTGTGCGCGTCCACTTAACCATGTTTTCGCGGGTTAAATGCGCTCTATCTAGCTGTCCGAAAACTGCGCTGAAATGAATCCACAGCCTTCCTGCGAATGCTGTGGGGTGTTCGGATCTCTTCTGCCTGCACTTATTCAATCCTTCTACGCGGTCACCTCTATTGTACCCTATGGCATCTAAAATGGCAGTGTGCATCTCCTCTAGGCTGCCTCCTGCCACGTTTTGTGGGTCGGGGAGGGCTGCCACTACACTCTGGTCTAAACTCAGCACGGTGAGCTTAACCTGCTCTCTCTCATCCAGGCCGTACATGGTAGCCTGCTGTTTTACTTTAGCGAAAAACTGGTGGGGGTCTGCGGTGGGGAGGAACGGAGTGATCTTTTCACAAGCGTCCCTTAGCTGGGTTACTGTTAAAGGGGTGGTGTAGGTTATGTCTGGGGCGCCTTCTGATTCGGCTTTCCTCTGTGTGGTTACGGGATTCATGGGTGCGGTTATGATCTGAGCTGTGGGGGGTTGGGGTGCCTGTCGTTTCTGCTGAGCTGCGGGCGCACATGTTCCCTGAACATAACGCTGCGCTGTCTCGCTTAATTCCTGCCAATCTGGGGCATTTTCCCCATCTAACTGTGCTCCAAAGGTGCTTTGGAAGCCATTCTGCACCGAAAGCAGAGATTGCAGTTCCGCAATCTGTTTCCTGCATTTCGCGTGGTCAACTGTGCTTTGTCTTTGTTCGGTCGTTGCAGCGTGGAGTGCTCTCAAAGCTGCTTTGAGATCGGAACATTGCCTCTGCAATGCCTCCACCTGCTTTTCCGATTCCTGTCTTATCAGAACGGCACGTTGCACGTCCTGATAGGCTTTCTCATACTGGGTCTGGGAACTGTTCAGATGAGCTAGACAAGACTGGTGAGCCCTCTTGGCATCATCCACCTCTCTACCCTTCTCTGCCAACTTCCCTTTTAATTCCAGGTTTTCTTTCTCGATGTCCCTGACATCGACCTTACTCATTCGGTTCCTTTCCTCTAAATCTGTCCGGAGCGTCCTGATGACCTCCTCTGCGCCTCGCAACTGTGCCAAGCAGGACACAATCGCCATCGGCTTGCGTGCTTTACCTAAACTCTTTTTGTGTATTTGAGAGAGGTTCTCCCACCAAGTATGACCTATACTTCCGGGACCTGTCTCCTCATTTGCACAAAACTCTTTCCAAAGGGGCCATCCCTTTCCCTGCAGATATTTGCGGAGTTCCAGCTCCCACGTGGGACACTGGCCTACTCTGCTACTGCTGCTGGTCGCTGCGACCACAAACTTTGCTGGATCCATCAGACGTTCCATTGCCTGCATGGCCATTTCCTCTGACTCTCTTTTTAGAATTTGGAACAGGGGGTTGCTGGGGTGGTGTTTCGAGAAAAGGGTACGGCTTACGCTATTTTCCGATCACAAAACTACCGAAAGTTTGTCGCAACAAAAAGCTTTCAGTTTTACCTTACAGCCCTGTTAGTACGCATGCACTAAACACACTTCCGAATTACGCTTATTATTTTGAACACCTTGAATACTTGTGATCTCTTTCTTTCTCTGCAATTTGGAGTTCTAATTCAAATTTCAGGGTCCTGGACACTGTGGTGTTTCCACTTACAACAGGGTCCCGGCGGATGTCGCCACTAAATGTTGCACGTTTTACTATGGGCGTAAAACGCGTTTATTGGAGTGTATTAACACGCCTCCGAGTTCGACGTGTGCTTAACACTGCTAGGCTCTGTTCTATGTAATTATTTAGCTCTGGAGTCGCCAGTTGCCGTATAGGCAACGTCACAAGTATTCCAAGGTCAAATTCAAAGTAATAAAGACGATACACCGATTAGTCAAGTTCAAACGATCAATATTTATTATACAGTTATAATAAATACTCATGCACACACTAAGAGACTAAGCTATAACTAAACTTAAGCAAACAGAATACTTATCTAACAGGAACAGGCAAGGTCAGAGAACGAGGCCTTCGTCCTGGTTTTGTCTGCAGCCTTCAGCAAGCGTTCTGGTACTTGGGAGTCTAGTGGGCTTGGATCGCGTAGCGAGCGTTGAACTTACGGTTTCGGCGGCTGGTGCTCAACGGCTGGAGTCAGGATGCCAGGTGTCAGTCAGAGCCGGAGCACGGGTTTTAACAGACCGGACAACACGAGGTCCCTATCTTTTATAGGGGTTCCGTTGTCCTTCCCTCTTCTCGGGCGGGCTCTACCTATTGGATCAATTTCTTATCGATACTGGATTAATTCCCCAATGCGAGGGGGTCTCCGTGATGGAGGGGGCGTTTCTTATGTCCTTTTGTTTGGAGGTTTCTGGTGCCTCGATGTCTGGGTCTTGATTAGAATGTGTCCATTCAGAACCAAATGTATCTATTGTGTGGGTGTTCAAGTCTGATGGCCTCATTAGCATGCAAAGCGTTTTGCCATTTGCACCTAGCTAAGGTCTTTTCACCTGAGCCCAAACTGGTTTCTGCTGCTGCAGAATGCAAACTGCTCTTTGCAGACTGCTGTTCTGGCTGAACTGTCTGTTTCCCAGCAGCCTTCCATTTTAGTTTGGCTCAGTGTCCATTTTGCGTGGCCAGCATGGCTACGGGACCACAAGCAGGAAAGGCTGAAGCCATTGCCCAAATGACTCCTCTGGGGGCCACTGTCCACTTACGGGGTCTACTGACCTCAGCTCTCATCACTTTTGATCTTTATGGCTGTCTTCATGTTGCGGAGCCCTTGCAGTGCTAGACCTGCATCAGCTGCACCCACCTCACCTGGCCAGCAAGCGCTGAGGAAGCTGCCTCATGGAAGATTATGTCACAATCTTGCTGCCTCCAAGGTGGGCTCAGAACATTCATTTAATCTTGACATCAAAAGCCTACAGTCTGTGGTGACATTCGTCCCTCAGAAACCAGTTAAGAAAATGCCACTGGGAGCAGCACCCAGTTAAACGTGCCAGGGAAGTGGAAGGTCTAATAGAAGAGCTTGCAGCGATGTTTGGGCGGCAGCCCCACTGGGGGAGATGGACGATGCTGGGGCAGGCAGGAGGTCATGAGTGCACCTCAAAATGCAGTTGCTCTCTCCAGTATAGGGGCAATTTAAAAAGCACCATGGCCATAGCTGCCAAACCATTATGGAGAGAATACTCCCATCAGATGGCTTTCTGCTGCAGCTGTAGCTGTCACGTCCCAGCGGGTTCAGACTGAGGTGAGGTGGCATTGATAGCCCATTACATGCCACTGAGATGCCAGCTCCAATTAAATGCTAGTGTACCCATCTGGGATGGCCACTTCCAGAATACAAAATGGATGTTCGCAAAGAATATAGGGAACTGTGGACAATGCTAGAAAATTAGCAGGCGCAGAAGCCTGAATGTATATTTGGGAAACAGCTCCCAGACGGAATTGAAACTATAAGTCGATTAGCATATTGATGGCCCATCTCCGAGAACAATGAAATAACACTCAAGTAACCAATACTATTGCAGTCATCCCGGTGCCAGAAAGACACAAACAAAGCAAGGCCAACGGCCGCCTAAGACACGTCCAGCCATCAGCGCACCCACCCCTTTATTGGTCGAGATCGATAACAATGATCGAGAAGCGGCCCAATTAATTGGGGCCAAGTTTAAGGCCCGCCTAAAAGCGCGTGAAGCCCCTCCAAGTATAAGAAGGAACCCACAGGAGAGATTCACTCTCTTGCACTTGGCTCTCAAAGCGGAGAGACCCGTCCAGCTGCACCAGAAGCAAGTAAGTTCAAGGTCAACGCTCGCTACCAAACGGATGACCTTAGCTGTCCTCCTGTACCTCTTCGAACCCAACAACCTCAGATCCGAACAACGGCTATTGTTTCTCTGACTGAGTGGGCACCCAAAGTTAAGTATAGGCGTTAGAGTAAGAGATAGTTTAGTTTGTAGTACTTTGTGCATGTGTAGTTCCTACTGTGTGTGTATCTAAATAGTATTGGCTTTGAATTAACTAACTGGTGTATTGGCTCTTTGATCAGTATTCAGGTTTGAACCTTGTGGCGGTATCGAGAGATACCTGGCGACTCTAAGTGCAAACATAATTAAAATTAAGGAAGGCGACCATATTGACTGCTATATTTATAGCAAGTAAACAGAGCAACACCAGACTCCAGCCTCAGTGAGAGTCCTGACAGCATTATCACCATTCTCCTGATTGGCCCATTAATGCAGGTGGGCGACCTGACAAACTATTTTAAAAATTTACTCCTCGTCCAGCCTCCTACCCCACTGGTGAAAAAATTGGGAACATTCATCCCTGCCTGGCTCAGTGAAGATCCTTCATGCTAATTGGTTGATGAGACACGTTGTTGTTTGCCCTGCTGTCACACTCCTCAGATCCCCTGTGGAGGGCGCTGTGCTGTATCAAAAACCCAATGACAGAAATTTGCCTCTCGATAGCCTGTGAAGAGCCTGTGAGCAAGAATGGCGAGCGCTGTTTGTTTGTCATTGACTGAAACAACTGGGCTTCCTGGTCCCAGAAAAATCATTTTAAATAGAATCACAGAATTGCTACATTTGGCCCATCATGTCTGCACCAGCTCTCCGAATGAGCAATTCCCTAGTGTCATTCTCCCACCTTCTCCTTGCAAGCCTATACATTCTTCATTTTCAGAGAAGTCGAATTCCCTTTTGACTTCTTCAGTTGAACCCGCCGCCACCACACTCTCCGGCAGTTTATTCCAAACCTTAACTTTTCACTGTCTGAAAGGGATTTTTCTAATTTTTCCAATTTTCTCATTATGCCTTTTATATTAAATTTGTGCTTTCTCATTCCGATTCATTCATGACAAGAGGTAGTTTCCCCCTCTATACTCTATCCAGACACCTCACCTCATTATTTTGAATACCTTGATCGAAATTTTCTCTCAGTCTTCTTTTCTCCAAGGAAAACAGTCCTAACTTCCCCAATCTATCTTTGTAACTGAACCATTCTCATTAATCATTTTTGCAATTTTTCCGATCCTTCCTAAAGTGCAGCACCCAGACTGGACATAATACTCCAACAGAGGCTGAACTAATGTCTTAGGTAAATTAACCATAACCTCTTACGGGCGGCACAGTGGCAAAGCCTCACTGTGCCAGGGACCCCGGTTCAATTCCGGCCTTGGAGTGGAGTTTGCATGCCCTCCCCGTGTCTGCGTGGGCATTCTCCGGGTGCTCCAGTTTCCTTCTACAGTCCAAAGATGTGCAGGTTAGGTGGATTGACCATGCTAAATTGCCCCTTCTTGTCCATGGATGTGTGGGTTAGGTAGGTTTATAGGGATAGGGCAAGGGTGTGGGATTAATCAGGGTTGGTGCAGACTCGGTAAGATAAATAACCTCCTTCTGCACTGCAGGAGTTCTATGGTTCTTTGCGCTTGTATTCTATTCCCCTATTAATAATATTAACTGTGCCCTCAGTCTGCCTGACTTAATGTCCTCTTCAATGCACACCAGGACCCTTTGCTCCTACATCCCCCTTGGAACTTTACTCTTTATTTTATATTGTCTTTCCATGTTCTTCCTACCAAAATTAATCACTTCATATTTCTCCATATTAAACTTCATCTGCCGCCTGTCAGCCCATTCCACCAACAAGTCAATGTTCTTTAGAAGTTCTATACTATCCTCCTCACCATTCACAATGCTTTCAGGTTTAGTACCATCTGCAAACTTGAAATTGTGCTCTGTACAAAAAGGTATAAGTTATTAATATATATCAGGTGGAACAAAGGTCCCTGGGGAACTTCACTATAATCCTGAGCACCAGCTGCGTTTTCCTGTGCAGAGTGCCCCGGCCGGCAGCGGGATTCCCTGTTTCCTGCAGCCAGTCAATGGGGTTTCCCATTGTGGCCACCCCACACCATCGGGTGTGGGTGCACTGCCGAGGGACCGGAGGATCCCGCTGACAGAGAATTCCGTTGCCTGTTCCCTGTCACTCAGCCAATGTTATGTCCATGTTGCTGCTGTCCCTTTTATTCCTGGGGGAATAATTTTCTCACAGGTGTGTTGTGTTTGGAAATACATTTACACCACATCAACAGCATTGCCCTCATCAATCCTCTGTTGCTTCTTGAAAAACTCCAGCAAGTTAGTTAACATGATGTTCCCTTACGAAATCCATGCTGGCGTTCCTTAACTATCCCACATTTGTCCGTGTGACTATTAATTTTGTTCTGAATTATTGTTCCTAGAAGTTTCTCCATGACTGCGGCCAATGGGGTTTCCATGTTGGGAAATCCGCAGCCATGAGTGCACTCTCCGCAAAGCGGAGGATCCCGCCCACAAAGAATCCCACCCTGTGTATTCATTATGGACATTATGGACAAATCAATTTGCAACCAAAATAGATTCACCCAATAGCTATGACCCTATGGTTTAGCTTTGATTAGATAAAACTAATTGTCCAATTATATTTCATTTTGAGATTTTTATATCAATACCAGGAATTTGGATATTTATTTCAAATCATTATCCATAAACAAGATATGTTTACATCACAGGTACCATTTGGCTGGAAAATATGAAATGCTTCACGAATTTGCATGTCATCCTTGCTCACGGGCCATGTTAATCTTCCAACAGCCTCCGCCATCCCCAAGACTTCTAATGAGCACTTTAGTGAAGAGGCTCCTGGGACACTCGCTGGTGCGCACCACATGTCAGATCCGATACAACTGGTGGAGATAGGAACACCCGAGGGGGCGGACAGTCGGAGGGCAGGCCGACCTCAGGAACTAGCTGCTGTCCAGATGGGTTGGGGGCTTCTGCATCTGACAGCCCCATCAATTGAGGAGATGCCATTGCAGAGCCAAAGACTACATGAGGGGTTGTCGGCAAGCATCCAGCACCTGCAGGCGCAGTTGGAGGAGTACAACCGCGTGAAGCAGCAGGAGGTGGAACCAGCAATGCATGTCACCCAGGCCAACACCGCAAGGCTGGCGTCTGCGGTGGAGGCATTAGGGGCGACAGTTGTGGCTCTGGATCAGGATGTCCAAGGCCTGGGGCACTCTGTGCAGGCACTGGACGAGGTCCAGTACAGGGTTGCCACCTCACAGGCAACCATGTCCCAGAGCCACCTGGACAGTGCAACGGCGCTCCTGAGCCTGGCCCAGTCACAGCAGGCCATGGCTTGGAATGTGGTGTAGTCACAGAGAGAGCTGGCCCAGTCCCAGAGGGAGATGGCGCAGTCACTGGCTGATGTGACACAAACCCAGAAGGTGGTAGCACAGTCAAAGCATGATGTGGGCAATTCCAGATGGAGATGGTCCACTTCCTGTGCTCATGGCCACGAGCGTGCTGACCCTGGTCAAGACCAGAGCGGGCCTCCAGGACTGCGGGGGTGGGGGGGGTTATGGTTGGACATTGTGGGTGGGTTGGGCTCCCCGCCATCATCCCAGGGATTTGATGGCACCACGTGATGGAAAGACCAGCTCGCATGCAGGGATCACCCAGGTGGGCGGTGAAAAGTGCTCCTGTGATTAGGAGTCAGAGGTTGGCATACGATGCAGAGCACCATCGCAGAGCGGGTTGTCATCATCCACCATCCTGTGGCCCAGACCCGGTGTTACTGCCAACACAGGGCCTACATCCCGTAGTACAGCAGGTGTTTATCACAGATGGGGGTTGCAGGCGGTGGTGGTGGTGGGAGGGGGAGGGTTAGTGAGGGAGTGTGAGGTTGGGATGTGGTGTCCGTGCCCCTGGCCAGGAGGCCCCCCTCCACCGCCCGGCCGAGTCGGTGAACCTGAAGGTGATCAGAGCGTCCCGTGTGCGTTGGCCCTGGTGCACACAGCATGCGGCCTCCTCTGCCTGCCTGGGACCCGTGTCCTGATCATCCTCGCCCTCCCCGCATCCTCCTCGTCGGACGAGGTCTGCTGTTCATCATCCTCCTCCGGCACTTTGCAATGTTGTGGAGTATGCAGCAGGCTGCTACGATGCGGGCGACCCTTCCAGCATCATACTCGGGGGGGCCCCTCCAGAGTAGTCCAGGTACCTGAACCACATCTTCAGGAAGCTGAAGCACCACTCGATCACAGACCTGGGGCGAAATTCTCCAATCCCCAGCAGGGTCGGAGAATCGCCTGGGGCCGCCGAAAATCCCGCCCCCGCCGTGGCAGAGATTCTCCGCCACCCGGGAAGTGGCGGGGGCGGGAATCTCGCCACTCCGATCGGCGAGGCCCTTGCGGTGATTCTCCGGCCCACGATGGGCCGAAGTCCCGCCGCTGGTAGGCATCTCCTGCCGCCGAGGTTTGAACCACCTCTGGTGGCGGCGGGATCGGCGGCGTGACCGGGCCCCCGGGGTCCTGGGGGGGGGGCGCGGGGCGATCGGACCCCGGGGGTTGCCCCACTGTGGCCAGGCCCGTGATCGGGGCCCCCCTATCAGGGGCGGGCCAATGCCCTGGGGGCACTCTTTCCCCTCAGCCGCCGTCACGGCCTCCGCCATGGCGGAAGCGGGAGAGAAACCCACAGCGCGCATGCGCCGGTGGTAGCGGCAGCTGGCCGCTGACGTCACCGCCGGCGCATGCGCGAATCGGCAAAAGCCTTTCGGCCAGCCCCGCTGCCGGGCGGCGGGCCTGTAAGGCCGCTGGCGGCGGTTTTTGCACCAGTCGGCGTGGTGCCAACCGCTCCGGCGTGGGGCTAACCCCCAAAGGTGCGGAGAATACCGCACCTTTGGGGAGGCCTGACCCCGGAGTGGTTGGCGCCACTCCCCTACGCCGGGACCCCCCGTCCCGCCGGGTAGGGGAGAATCCCGCCCCTGGTTGCTGTATGGGTGTTGTTGTGGTGGGTCTCCGTATTGGTCTGTGGGTTTCAGATAGGTGTCATCAGCCACAACCGCAGTGGGTAGCCCCTGTCGCCCAGGAGCCAACCCCCCAGCTGCAGGGGCGTCTTGAACATGTCAGTAATTGTTGAGTGTGCCAGGAGGAAAGCGTCGTGCACACTGCCCGAGTATCGGGTGCAGAGGTGAATGATGTGTAACTGATGATCACATATCAGCTGCACGTTCATCGAGTAGTAGTCCTTTCACTTGTTGCAGAGCGGCCTGTCATCTGCAGGTGATCGTAAGGGGACATGCATCCTATTGATCACCCCCTGGACTTGGTGCATCCCGGCGATGATGTTGGACCCTGCTGCCCAGGTAGCCTGGTGGGCTTGATCCACATTGAACTGGCTGTATTGAGGCGCCTAGGCATGTAGGGCCTTTGTAACGGCTCGGATGTGCCTGTGCATCGAGGTCTATGAAATCCCTGATGGTCACTGGGAGCGGGTGTCCTCCCTCATACCCCCGCGGTGCCAGGTGTCTAATCACCTGACAGATGTGTCGCACTGTCTCTCTGCTCAGCCGGAATCTTCGAAGGCATGCCCGGACCGGCAGGTTCTCGAATGTTAGGAGGTGCCGGTACATACGAGGCCTCATGCGGCACCTCAATTGTACCTCCTCCTCCTCCTTAGCTTGTTGGGCGGCTGTCATCTCTTCCTCTGCGGCATGCTCTGCTGCTTCAGCTTCCTCCTCCTTGAGTATCTCCAGCTTGTACAACCGCAGGCCATCCCCCAGGGCTGCAGCGACTAGCAGTAAGGCCACCATAGCTATTTGAATTCCAATATCCATTGTCTGCAGGATGTGAAGCCCAACATGTTAGCATGTCAGCTTTGACAAAGAGTCATCGGACTCTAAACGTTAGCTCTTTTCTCTCCCTACAGATGCTGCCAGACTTGCTGAGATTTTCCAGCATTTTCCCTTTCATTTCAGATTCCAGCATCCGCAGTAATTTGCTTCTATTTATGTTAGCATGTGTGTACCCCTGAGCCCAACAAGCTAAATAGTGGCCCCGGTTGGTACGTGGGCTCTGCCCCCCCCCATCTCTGCACCCCTGGCCCCGTCGGAGGCCGGCACCATGGAGGCCTCCAGCCCTGGTGCCCATCCTTGATGCCACGGCTATCATCGGCTGGCACTGCCCTCGCAGTAGGGGTAGGGCCTACTATGGGTGTTGCCCTGGCTGGGCCGCTGGCAGGTGCGGGGGCACCCATACGGCCGGTGTCACTCAGAATCAGGGGCCAGGGTGGGTGGTCAGTGGGTGTGCAGCAAAATGACCACAATAAAGACAGTTCGCGCCTGGACACCAACTCAATCCTGTTGAGGGGGCGGGGGGTGGGGGTCACCCTGGCTGTTCAGCCTGTTCCCCCATCATACACATGCTCCCCTGGCCATGGCCACCCATCCCCACCCCAGCCAGTGTCCGGCCCAGCAGCCCACAGTCACGCACCTCTGTGTCATACCTCCTCTCTCTCCCTCATCAGCCACGATGCTGGTTTCACGATCTTTAAAAGCACAAGTGAACTCAGCAGAGGTGGAGAATCGTGGAGGTCCCGGAGAATACCGGGTTAGGCCCGTTAATGAAATGCAAACGGTGGCTACAGTATGTACTGTATTCTGGTACACCGCTATCGAGGTGATGGAGAATCGCGATTTGGCGTCAAATGTGTGCTCGCCGCCATTTTGCCGTCAGAACCTATTCTTCGCCCAATTGCATTTCGCAATTTCGGCGTCGGCAAGCAGAGAATCCTGCCCAAGATATCAGAATGTGTTCATGGGAAAATAAAGGTCAGTGCCCAGTGAAAGCAAAACTTAGGAACAAGTGGAGGATGGCCTCGGGGTGGGGGGGGGGGGGGGGGGGGGGGCGAAGGTTTGCTCTGGGAGAAAAGTGTTTTGCATATTTTTTCTGAAAGGATCAAGATGAATGAACAGACTCAGGGTGTAAATTTGTTAAACACAATGTTGAGCCCTGAGGGCTGTACTGTGCCAGATTGGAAGGTGAAGTGCTGCTCACCCAGTTGGAGTTGGGCTTCACTGGAGCTTTGCAGCAGGCCAAAAACAGATATGTGGGTCTGAGAGCAAGGTGCTGAGTTGAAATGGCAAACAACAGGAAGGTTGCTGCTGTGTCGTATTATTGAAACAGTGGTCAATCACTGGAGAGTCAGACAGGCCACCGAGCACATGCTACCCCCACAACATTGATCAAAGAATCATCTTGGTCGCTGGACTCCAGAGACATGCAACCAAATGCTCTCCCACTCTTGGTTCGCAGGGAAGTACAAATGGGCACTGTGGTGTTCTTTGTGGTGCTTATTTCAGGATGGTTGGCATAGCGTTCACAAAGACCACAAAATAGCTTTAACTTAAACAAAGCTATAAATTGATTAATACTTCTAACCTGGATTCGACACGTACTCCTAAAGAATACACAGTTGGTTAATAACATCTAAACTATACTCAGCTATTACTAATCTCACTACTGGTTGAAACTATGATCTGAACTCACTTACGCTATCTGCTCTTCTGACTCTCATTAGTTACTGGAACAGTTGCTGATAAACGACACTTTGCTACAAAGTGGTTCGACTTGCAACACTTGTTTACCTTTGCGCGAACAATTTTTTTCACTGTGGGCGTGTCCACAGCGTGTGCACGTCATCATGCTTGTGATGCCGCTTTCAAAATGGCCACCGGCCTTTGTACACAGTTTTCTTTGCTGCGACACAACATCAATGGCGTCAATGGCGTTCTTTTCCTTTGCCTCAAACATTGCATATTCTCTTGATCCCTGGTCACTGGCCTTGCATATATTAATCGTGTCTTCAAGCAGTAAAACTGGTTAACTGAGCATTTACTTGGGCAAATGTTCATCATTTATCCCGAACACAACTTGATCACGCAGCATAGAATCAGATGCTGAGGAACAATTACAGGACTGCATTCACAACTTTCAAGAATCTACTGACTCCCCTCTTAACTGCAGCTGTTTTCTGAACATGTACCGCTCATAGAGTTTTTGTAGCACTATGTTGCATTTATTTTTATCCTCACCGGCCCTGAATTCAAATGAATTTTAAAATTGTAATGCTTGCGGTCCAGCCAAATTTAATAGGGAGGCTATTTTCCTTTGGTCTGAGGCACTTTCAAGCGTGGAGGCAGAAAGGAAAACTTCAAACTGCTGTTTAAAGAAAGACCAGTTCTGGCTTAGTGTGTCTTGAAGTGGTCAGGCTTCCTGAGACCTTCCACCTTCTGATTAGTCTTTGTCGTAGATTTTCTGAGTTCTGTAGCTTCTGATTGCTTCTTCAATCTCCTAATGCTATTCTTTCCTGATCTCATGGGGCGGTACGGTAGTACAGTGGTTAGCACAGTTGCTTCACGACTCCAGGGTCCCAAGTTCGATTCCTGGCTTGGGCCATTGTCTGTGTAGAGTTTGTATGTTCTCCCTGTGTCTGCAAGTGTTTCCTCTGGGTGCTCCGGTTTCCTCTCACCGTCCAAAGATGTTTAGATTAGGTGGATTGGCCATGCTAAAAGAAATTGCCCTTAGTGTCCAAAAAGGTTAGGTGAGGTTACTGGGTTACGGGGATAGGGTGGAGGTGTGGGTTGAGGTAGGGTGTGCTTTCCAAGGGCTGGTGCAGACCCAATGGGCCAAATGGCCTCCTTCTGCATTGTAAATTCTATGAACTGTTGTTTACTAATAGAAATACACGCCTGGTACCGTGTGGCGTTCTTTGTGTTGCTTATTTCAGGATGGTTGGCCGTGTTGGTATAGTGTCACAAAGACCACGTAATAGCTTTAACTTAAACAAAGCTATAGATTTATTGACACTTCTAACTTGGATTCGATACATACGCCTAAAGAATGCACAGTTAATTAATAACATCTAAACTACACTCATCTACAGCTAATCTTACTACTTGTTTAAACTATGATATGCACTCATTTACACTATCTGTATTTCTGACTCTCATGTGCTAACTCCTGCACACACTCTCCCACAAGGCTTAGAATCACTGCTTTATATAGTAACTGTAGCTCTCTCTAGTGGCTACTCTCAGCACTTCGTTAACTCTTGAAGTTATGAGAGTTATGATAATACCACAGGCAGTGGGAAAGAAGATGGGGAAAGATCTTATAGCAGCGCAGACTCGCTTCAAGGTGGCCCACTTCACAGCCCTTAAATTTGCTCAGACCCAGAAAGAGCCACACACACTGTCCTACCTTGATGATCGAATCTGCGCCTGTACCCATACAGGTGAGGTAGTCTTTGGTCTCAGAAGAAACAACTATTGACCCCATGTTACAGGGAAGCCTCAGACTTATAATACAATAATCTCTGTTAAGGAATGGGTTAAGAGACATTCCAATTAAATGGCTCATTTATGTTAAGTATCCAGTAATTGACACTGATATGTAAAGAAGCTTCAGGTGACTTTTGAGGCATGTGATGTGATGATAGGGTTTTTGTACAGAGTTGTGTTAAAGGAAAATAAAGGCGTTTGTGAAAATGAGTAGAACTTTTGACTCTCTATACACAGCAGCTAAATGGCTAACAGTGGTAGCAGAGGACGGTTGCTGTGCAAATGTGAACGGTTGAAAGATTCAACTTTTCCAGACCCAACTAAGGAGTGAGCCATGGACCTTAAGATCTGGGATAAAGCTAACAATATATTTATTTTGCATTTTGTAGATTTAGTAGATTTAGCAACCAGATTTAGTCAATCAACTATTATACGAAGTAAAGAAAAGAGAGTAATTCTGAATCAAATCGTGGAAAAATGGAGAGGGACAAGAATGGGCCCAACGGCAAAATCCCTTACAGACAATGGGGGAGAACTTGCTAATAATAATAACAATAATCACTTATTGTCACAAGTAGGCTTCAATAAAGTTACTGTGAAAAGCCCCTAGTCGCCACATTCCGGCGCCTGTTCGGGGAGGCTGGTACGGGAATTGAACCCGCGCTGCTGGCCTTGTTTTGCTTAACAAGCCAGTGATTTAGCCCACTGTGCTAAACCAGCCCCATAATGATGAGTTGAGGGATATGTGTGAAAACATGAATATCACAGTTATGAATACGGCTGTGGAAAGCCCATTTACTAATGGTGTGTGTGAAAGAAACCATGCCGCAATAGGTGACATGCTCTGGAAAATTTTGGCAGATAGACCAAACTGCAAGTTAAATTCAGCTTGAGCATGGGCAGTACATGCAAATAATTCATTGCAGATGGTTGGAGGCTATAGTCCCTATCAATTAGTGTTTGGTAGAAATCCTAAAATTCCGTCCATTTTGGACGACTAGCCTCCAGATTGAGAAGGGACTACAATTAGCTCTGCCTTTGCTGAGCATTTAAATGCATTATATAGCAGCAGAAAAGCCTTTTTGGAAGCAGAAGTCTCTGAAAGAATTCGCAGAGCTTTAAGGCATAATGTACGGCCATCAAATACCGTTTTTCAGCAAGGAGACATAGTATACTATAAGAGAGACAATTGTAATGAATGGAAAGGCCCAGGGAAGATCATACGCATAGATGGCAAAATAATTATTTTGCAACATGGCAATCAAACTGTTTGGGTACATTCATCAAGGATAATGGGTACAAATTTTCAAATTTAGACAGAGCAGACATACATGACGAGGAATCAGGGTCATCTGGTACACACGTGTTACAGAACTATGAGGACCCGTTAAGAGATATAGACAGGGTTGCTGCAGAGGAACACAACACTTCTGATGAATTAGAGCAGGCCATTTTTCCGAAAGGACAACTGCCAAAAGTTGGTACAAAATTAATATACTTGCCTGTAGGGTCTAGTCAATGGAAGGATACAACTGTTATTAGTAGAGCAGGGAAGGCCACTGGAAAGTATAAACATTGGTTGAATGTAAAACATTTAGGGAAAGGGATTAAGACAATGGATTGGGAACACAAAGATCAAAAATGGAGGACACAGAAACGCAGGCCGGTTCAGATAGTACATCGGATAGTGAACAGGTCTGCAGGAAAAGATCAAGAACTATTGAAAGGCCATCCCATAGCAGAAGGGAAAGATCAAGCAGTAGCAGGCCAGAACGAGATTCTAGGCGGGAGAGGGGACGTAGTTTATCAAGGTCTCGGAACATGGGTAAGACTATAAAAAATACTCGGAGTAGAAGCCCACATGCACGTGAGATTTCGATGGCTTCCAATAAATTAGATGAAAAAGTTATCAAAGATGCCAAACAGCAAGAACTGCATAGTTGGAGTGAATTTGGGGTATACACGGAAGTACCAGATAGGGGACAAAGAGCTCTATCCCACAGATGGATTTGCACGGAAAAGGTTCTTCCTGATGGAACTTATAAGGCAAAGGCCAGGCTTGTGGCGAGGGGATTTGAAGAAAACTTAGAAGATCAGGATTTAAGGATAGATTCACCAACGGCAGGAAAGGTTATACAAAGAAAGAACAAAGAAAAGTACAGCACAGGAACAGGCCCTTTGGCTCTCCAAGCCTGTGCCGACCATGCTGCCCATTTAAACTAAAATCTTTTGTATTTACGGTGTCCGTGTTCCTCTATTCCCATCCTATTTATGTATTTGTCAAGATGCCCCTGAAACATCACTATCGTCCCTACTTCCACAACCTCCTCCGGCAGCGAGCTCCAGGCACCCACTACCCTCTGTGTAAAAAAACTTGCCTCGTACATCTCCTCTAAACCTTGCCCTTCGCACCTTAAACCTATGCCCCCTAGTAATTGACCCCTCTACCCTGGGAAAAAGCCTCTGACTATCCACTCTGTCTATGCCCCTCATAATTTTGTAGACCTCTATCAGGTCGCCCCTCAACCTCCATCGTTCCAGTGAGAACAAACTAGGTTTATTCAACCTCTCCTCATAGCTAATGACCTCCATACCAGGCAACATCCTGGTAAATCTCTTCTGCACCTTCTCTAAAGCCTCCACATCCTTCTGATAGTGTGGCGACCAGAATTGAACACTATACTCCAAGCCGAACTAAGGTTATTTAAAAAATCTTCTAGGCTCTATTAGCTACAAAGGCATGGGAATGCAAATCTATAGATATAAAAGCTGCCTTTTTGCAGGGGCATCAGCTTCAGAGAGACATTTTTCTCCATCCTCCTAAGGAGGCAGCTAACACAGAAGGGGTACTCTGGAAGTTGAACAAAGGTGTATATGGATTAAATGATGCGTCTGGTATTTTTCGGTAAGGTCAGTTTTGTTAAAGTTAGGCTGTTGCCAGTTGAAAGCAGATCCAGCAATGTTTTACTGGCACCATAAAGGAAATCTTTCTGGCATCTTTATGATGCGTGTCGATGATTTTTTGTGGGGTGGGACTAGTGATTTTGAAGCTATTGTTATCTCTGGTTTGAGGAAAGAATCCAGGGTTGGAAATCAGGCTTTCGGCACATTTAAATATATTGGACTGGAAATCAGACAGACTAAGTTAGGGGCAACTTTACGTCAGCAATCTTATTTGAAAGCATCAGCCCAATAGCATTTATTCATAGTCGGGCTTCACAAAAAGACGCAATGGTTTCAAAGATGGAAAAAGAGCAACTACGAAGTTTAATTGGGCAACTTAATTGGTTAGGTAGACCGACTAGACCGGATGTTAGTTTTGATGTCTTAGAGTTGAGTACAAAAATCAATGATCCCAAAGTGGAAGACATAATAAGAGCAAATAAAGCATTGGTGAAACTAAAAATGCAGGAGTATGTTTTGAGGTTCCTGGTTTTAGGTGACCTTAGGCAAATGAAACTCATAGTTTATAGTGATGTGTCTTATGCAAATTTATGTGATGGGTTTCAAGCGCAGGAGGTTTTATAATTTTCCTTTTGGGGAACAATGGTAAATGTTGCTCTCTTGTGTGGGAAACAAAGAAAATAAGGAGGGTGGTTAAAAGCACTTTGGCTGCTGAGATGTTAAGCCTTGTCGAGGCAGTGGATATGGCATTTTATGTATCTCAGATATTGACAGAAATTTTGGGATATGGGGATTTGGGTAACAAACCTATTGAGTGTCACATTGACAATGAATCCCTTTGGGAAAATAGGCACTCTACAAAAAGCGTTAATGAGAAAAGATTAAGGATAGACATCGCAAGTTTGAAGCAGATGTTGGACAGAGGGTAGATAGCAAAAATTAAATGGGTCGACAATAGCTATAAATTGTCCGACTATTTTACGAAAAGAGGGGCTAGTTCACAGAAACTTTTGGATATTGTTAATGAAGGGCGCCTGTTTCTGTGACTTTGTTTTTTTTGCCTTCCAAAAGTTAAAAAAAAGGGGGGAAATTGCGTGTGTTTTTGAGTTTCTTGTAATTTTGTTTTCACCGTATTATTTTTTTTCTCCAAGGAAGGGGAGACTGTTGAGGAATGGGTTAAGAGACATTCCAATTAAATGTATCATTTATGTTAAGTATCCAGTAATTAACACTGATATGTAAAGAAGCTTCAGGTGGCCTTTGAGGCATGTAATGTGATGATAGAGTTTTTGTACAGAGTTGTGTTAAAGGAAAATAAAGGTGTTTTTGAGAAGGAGTAGAACTTTTGACTCTCTATACAACAGCAGCAAAATGGCTAACATCCTCAGTTGCAACAAAGTCACTTTATATGAATTGCATAAAGTTGCTGACCCAACAAAATCAGTAATTTAGACCTGAAAGCACTGGAAGCCTGTCACTGTGGCTTACAACACGCTTGTGTGTTTCACCCTTTCTACCACTTAGTTCAGACTAGTCTCACTCAATGATGGGTTCCTGCTGCACATTCACCTTCTCGAAACTGACAAGATATAGAATCAGGGTGGAATGAGGGATTCCATGTGCTTTCCTGGCTCTTCCCAGCACGCACGCTGAGATAAATATCACCAGCGCTGAAGGACTATCAGCTTGGTGAAAGATGCTCTTTGGTATGCTTGAAACTTGTTGATCTTCTAGTACAACAAGTTGTCCATGACCTAGTATTCCAGACTGGCACATTCCAAGGTTCATGATTAAATACCGGGGGACGCACTCAAGCTTTGGATAACTTCCATAAAGGCTCAATGGGGAAAGGCCATTGTCTAAGGTCTGTCAGCCATAGTATTCTAAGGGGCTGAAAACTATAAAGCCCATCCAAGGCTATATGGCATGTAATGAATACTGTAAATGTTAATGTTGAATCCTTGGTAGACAAAATACATAGACAAAAGTAAAAATTACAGATTAAGGTTCATTTTGATACAATTACAATACTCCTCCACTCCCGTAGGGTCTCCTTCCCTGATCTGTAGCTAGGCGGGGGTTTTCATACAACTGGAGCTCCCCTTGTGAAGGGGAAACCCCGCCCTCTTAAAGGGGAAGGCCAGCTCACCTTAAAGGGAAGTTCATGTTCCGAGGAGATCATCGGAAATCGTACAGTCCTGATCCCGCGACCTCCATTGGGGTTATAACTGTAAATGTACCGAGTAACCTATAGGGCACGATCTACCGGCCACGAAGAGCCTGAAAAGCAGTGCGTCGTAGCGCAACATGGCGGGAAAATGCCAGGACACCCCACCCCCTGGGGCCTACCCAGCTCGCCGCGCCTCATGAGATCTAACGCGATATTAGGAGACATCGCGATGTCCAGCTCGACCATTGTGGGCAGGATCGCGTTTTGTCAAATCTGCATATTAGAAGAGACAAGTAGTCTCACTCTAATTATGTAGTTCCCCGAGATAACCAAGGCATTTGAATATAACCCCTTCGACACCTTGGGCCCCCACAACCTGGTTGGACCCTCCACCAACTTAACCTGACCCTCATCCTGCCCCAACTTTACCCACCGCCAACCACAACCACTCTGACTCCCCCACCCCTCCTCCTGGCATCCAACCGCCCCAGTTCCCCAATGTCCAACACTCACTCGGTGTCCAGACCACCCCCCCAATGGATGTGCAAGCCCCCCCACCCCAAACCCCCTTGATATCCGCCCTCTGAAGGGCCCTGAGCTCTGATTCCCCCCCATCCCCCAAATCCTAGCCACATACCTTAGACACTTATCTTCTCTATGGCCTGTCATTTTCAATTGGATCTATAAACTTAATTAGTTTGTGACAGCGAGTGCAGTAAAGAAGGGTGTGTGTCCTACTTCACAATGACTCCATTAGACTTCAACATCAGGTCTTGGAGACAGCTGTTCTGCTTGGATGTCGTCCGGCCTGAGTCAGAAGTTCAGGTGAAACAGGCATGGAAGAAATTTGGCATAGGTAAGTTGGCACTGGGAGGGATTTTGATGCTGATTGCCACTCCAAGGAAGTTACGGCCTTAGAGTCCAGTGGACCTTTCATTGGAATTGTGCAGATGCATTGCGAATGTAATTTTCTTATTTTCAGAGGCTCTGTACAATGCTGGAGCCTACCTTCCAAATGTGAAAAATAACAGGGGTTTAATATAGGGGATTTTCACAGTAACTTCATATATGTGTTAATGTAAGCCTACTTGTGACACTAATAAAGATTATTATTATCTTAGATTCGTCAAAAGGGTTTACAGCTAACGAGTGATTTTTTTTTTGTTTGTTGCAGATCTTAAGGGCCTTACTGTTTGTTTTGATATTTATTTCCATTTAGTTCATAATTCACCCTTTTTTTCTCACCCGTATTGTGACAATATATCAAATCTTTTTGGCGCAGAGCAGTTTCCAGTTTGGCTTGCTGCTGCATACCCTCAACTTCCTTGCTTTTCTTCACCATCAGGACATACTGAGGCCTGTTCTACCTGGGACTCCACACTCTTTCCTTTGGGGACCTGATATGGAGGATGTTGCATGCAGCAGTGCCATGAAACCGAAGGTTAAGGTGGCTCACAGTCCCCCAGGCCACGTGTTTCCTGGGGCCCAGGGGAGACCTTGGATACAATCTAATCAAATTGTAACAGAGTCCCGTGACGAGCGTGTTTAGCCAGGCGTTACCCGGCACTCTGCGGCGAGGAACAGCACGTGATCGAGACTCTGTTTCAATTCAGGGCCTTGGCGGAGAACTCCCTCCCACTGAGGCCACATTTAGAAAAGGGTGCCAGCCTGGCATTGCCAGGATGCCAGGCTGACAGTGTCAAGGTGCCCAAGTGGCACCAGCAGTGCCCAGGTGCCATCCTTCCCAGAGGCCAACCACCTCAGGCCTCTGATCCCCTGGGAGATCCCACAAGCACCATTCCCTCAGGTCCCCTTTGTTGGGACCAGCACAGAATGGTGCTCGCCTAAGGTCTCCAAAGTGAAGGGGGTTAGATCTCAACGACTCATCTTGATCAGGGAAGCACATATTAGAGTGAGACTAGCAGTCTCCTTTTAATATGCAGATTTCCAAAATAGTCAGATTGCGATGTCTCACGAGATCACGTTAGATCTCGCGAGCTTGGTAGATCCCAGCAAAGGGACCTTCTGGCATCCAGCATCCGCGTCGCCTTTCGGGCATAACGCAGCCGGTAGATCGCGCCCCACGTTTCACGTGTAGATTGCCTGATGTTGCAACCCCTTTTTAGTTATTTGAAGAGGTTCCTCCTCAACATTTTGTTTCACTTCAGCCCCACACTCCTGATCTTTGTCCACACAGTGCAGGGGGGAGGGGGGATGGAGGGAGGAGGACCTTCATGTAAATCAGCTCCTGGGCCTGGCCAATGTGGCCATTAACAGGTTCAGGCAGAGGGTGGTTGAGGGCATCATCGGACCTGACTATCTGCCTCTCTACTGCGGCTGTGTTCATGGCAGGGTGACCCTGGAGCACCTGGTGTCTACAAGTACCCTTCCGACAGCCGTGTCAGGTGGGCATCGTGTTAGGTGGGGTGCATCATCACTCCTGGTATGGACATTTTAAGTTTCCTTTGAGGCTTTTTTTTTTACAGTGTCCCACCAAGGACTGTCATCCCCTCTCATTATTGCTTAATTTATTGATTTTTGTTTTATTTTAAAAGACTATATCAAATCAATGCTGTTGAAATTTTATAATAAATGAGTTCAACCCAATTCAAAGAGTGATGATCAGAAATAACACTATCTATGTGATTCCTGGATGTCATTAATATATCAAAGATGGATATCATTCAAAATCTGTTAAGTAAAGTTCTTCTCCTTTCATCTTTTTCTTCTACAGCTAGCGGCACATTGGACAACCCGTTGCTTTTCCATCCAACAGATCTTGTTCTGGATAGCTTTCACTAATGAAACTGCTTTTTATATGGGCAGGTCATTCACATAAATAATAACGCCCTACCAGAAGGACCAACTATACACAATGAGGGAGCTCATACAACACTAATATCAAACATGAGAACACCACTGGACAGCAAGACTCTTGTCTTCCCCTCATTCGGAGTGGCTCTCAAATCCGTAAACCTCCCCCTCAAAAGCGGAAGAATTACCTCTGGCCCAAGGCTCATTCAACATACAGTTCAAAAATATTGAACCATTTTTCAAATTACTGGATGTTAAATTATGTACAAACAACAAAGGAACTAGAAATGTGACTTGGCTAATTAATATCGGGGGCAAGCTAAAGATCTTCTTTCTTGGTTCAGTTCAGAAATGCTTTTGGTTAGTCTCGCCAACTTTCTACCAGCAGTGATAGGAGCACATTCCAATGTCTGAAATGCAAATCTTCTCCAACTGTGTAGATTGGGTTAGTCAGATCCAAAACGCATGGAGAAGCTGAGAGAGAAAGAACATCAGGTTCAACCTGCACAAAACTTGAACAGTGATGGCTGCAAAATTTGACTTTGTCCCACCACTGGTTAGAGGCTATGGGAGCAGGGGATGATAAACGTGGCCATGGCCCTGCTCCTGATGACTTCCAATCCAATCTGAACAGCTATCGCAGGCATCATGTGCATGTACTTCAGAAGCATACAAAACTCAAGGATGGTGACATCAGTCTGAGTCAATTGCTATTTGATGCCTGAGCTGCCATTTTGTACCTTGATAGTCCTCTCCATGCCGTCTTTTAAACAGACACAGCTGAACTGCACTCATTTATATGAAGGAGTTCCAGCAGTGAGAACAAACAAAGAACAAAGAACAATACAGCACAGGAACAGACCCCTCGGCCCTCCAAGTCTGAACCGGTCATGATACCAACCTTTGCCAAAACCCTCAGCACTTTCTTTTGCCATATCCCTCTATGCCCTATCCATGTGTTTGTCAAGATGCATTTTAAACGCCGTTAATGTATCTGCTTCTACAACCTCCCCTGGAAATATGTTCCAGGCACTCACCACCCTCTATGTAAAAAACCTGCCTCGCACATCTCCTCTAAACTTTGCCCCACGGACCTTAAACCAATGCCCTCTGGTAACTGACCCCTCCACCCTGGCCCATCCACTCTATCCATGCCTTCATAATCTTGCAGACCTCTATCAGATCACCACTCAACCTCCATCTTTTATAATGAAAACAGACTGAGTCTATTCAGCCTCTCCACATAGCTAACACCCTCCAGACCAGGCAACATCCTGGTAAACCTCTTCTGCACCCTCTCCAAAGCCTCCACATCCTTCTGGTAGTGTGGCGACCAGAACTGTGTGCAATATTTCAAGTGCAGCCTTACCAGGGTTCAATACAACTGTAGCATGACTTGCCAGCTTTTATACTTGATGCCCCGTCCAGTGAAGGCAAGCATTCCGTATGCTTTCTTGACTACCTTGTCCACTTATGTTGCCACTTTCAAAGATCTGTGGACGCCCAGATCTCTCTGACTTTCTATATTTCTAAGAGTTTTGCCATTTACGGTATATTTCCCCTCTATGTTAGACCTACCAAAATTCATTACCTCACATTTGTCCGGATTAAACGCCATTTGCCATTTCTCTGCCCAAGTCTCCAACCTATCTATGTCCTTCTGTATCTTCTGACAATCCTCAACACTATCTGCCACTCCACCAACCTTGATGTCATCCGTGAACTAATCAGACTGTCTATGTTTTCCCCCAAATTGTTTATGTACACTACAAACAACAGAGGCCCCAGCACAGATCCCCATGGAACACCAGTAGTCACAACCTTCCATTCAGAAAAACACCCTTCTACTGCTACCCTTTGCCTTCTGTGACCGAGCCAGTTCTGTATCCATCTTACCACCTCACCTCTGACCCCGTGTGACTTCACCTTTTGTAGCAGTCTGCCATGAGGCACCTTGTCAAAGGCTTTACTGAAGTCCATGTAAACAACATCCACCGCCCTCCCCATATCAATCATCTTTGTCACCTCCTGAAAAAACAGTGGTATTTAAAGGGATCACCATTCAACTTGTAGGTTTAGTGCGTTTGAACCTATTTTGCTGCTGCAGAGTTAGTGGAAGATCTGTGTACTGGGGCAGCAGAAACACATATCTTTGAGTTATCCCATCTTCATCAAATCGAGGGACAGCCGATGGTGATTGCTAAGCAGCATCTGCTCCAAAGATCCTTCATGCGGCTTATGTCTGTCCCCTGCCAGTTCTTTACTGATTCTGTTATTTGCTGTCTTGTCCAACAAGAGAAAGTGAAGAGTATGAGTAGCCTGTTACTCGGTGTTTGGGTGATGTGCCTGTCATAGCTGAATAGCTAATAGCTTTTGGAAGATGTGGGTGTATGCAGTGGTATGTATGAAAAATGAAATGAAATGAAATGAAAATCGCTTATTGTCACAAGTAGGCTTCAAATGAAGTTACTGTGAAAAGCCCCTAGTCACCACATTCCACCGCCTGTTCAGGGAGGCTGGTATGGGAATTGACCCCATGCTGCTGGCCTGCCAGGGTCTGCTTTCAAAGCCAGCTTTTTAGCCCTGTGCTAAACCATCTCCTGCTATGTGAGGGTGAGGTGCAGCATATGAGTGTTAGACATGAGTTTCGATTGTTGGAGATTGATAATGGGTAAGTGATGGGGGTGTGCTATATTAAGCATTATGTGAAGTTAATGACATGCTTCAGAGGAGATGGCATTTGAAGATATATTCACTGACCTTGATCATTCATATAAGGTCATTAAACTATTTCCGCCACTGACTCTCGGTCCTTGAGGCCAGACTATTGGCATTAACCTGCGTGGTTGTTGGTCCCACTCTCTTTGCAGTGTATTTCTGCTGAAAGATTACCTCTTTTCTACTTTCCACCTCCCTCACTAAGGCCTCCAGCACTGTAGCTGGAAACCTGGGTGCCCTCTCTCTGGCCTGCTGCTCCATTGTTCTGATTTCATCCTAAGCAGAGACTCTTTCCCACCACTTACAATATCTGATGTAACCACAGTGCACATTCCCCCCCCCCCCCCCCCCCCCCCCCCACCCCCCACACCATCCACACCATCCCTTTAAGAAGTTCAGGCTAACTCTAAGTGGTACCAGGTTCACACAAATCCCAGCCCTCTGCTAAACATGCCATCACTTATTGGCATGTTTAGCTTTGGGCTACACACCACAGTCATGGAGGTGAACAATCAGCATGACCTTTAGGTATTATCTGCACATTTCCATCAGGTGCGCATTAATTCTCACACCTTCCTGTGGTCCTTATTATGATATTGCGTGCATGCCAATGTAATGTAAAGGTGCTCGGAAGAGCATGGGTTAACAAGAGACTTGAAAATAGCAGCACTCATGTTATGGTGTATATAGTCACATGGTAAGAGACTCAGAGCGAACACTCTGGAAGCTTAGCTGTATGGAGAAGCAGATAGTAACTTGGGATCTGTATATTGTTAAAGCGTAACACTAAATGGTTCTTGTTTAAAGATTTAAACCTTGAGACATCCAATGAACCCATATTACATCAGTTCTTATCAATTTTTTAGCAGGATGGGTCTTATCTGATAATTAATGTTCAACTACGAAGGACTGGATTTGTACCTTTGTCAAGTGCATGCTTGTTGCTGGAGTTCTCCAGGCACAAAATGGTGGGGTCTACTGGCTTGAGAAAGAAAAAAGATTCACTGGGCCAACTCAAATTGGAAACCAAATAAAACAGTTAATTAATTTATTGTGTGAAAGGGACATTGATGATAAATATGTTGGGTGTGATTTAAAATGCAAAATCAGAGTCCCATTTTGGGCAAGTATAGTGGGGTTTTCTCGGTGCTAACGATTCCGCTATCAAATGGGACTATACTTTTTGCTGGCTTCAGTCGAGAACACCCTGCCGATGCTGCACTTACCTCGTCAGTGCTCGTCAGTGCTCGTCAGTGAAGAAAGAGATTGGGCGCCATTTTTAAATGCCGTCCCAATCTCTCGATTCCCATTGGACACCACGCTGCGGCCTTTGGACACCCCCACTGCCCCAACTTATCTATTAGGGGGTCCTCGGGACCCTTCACCCCACCTCTAAAGGGAAGGGCATTCCGGGTTCGATCCCTAGCATGGGCAACCTGACTTATGGGCATCCTGGCACTGCCTGGCACCCTGGCAGTACCCCTGTCAGCCCAGCAGTACCACCTGGTATTAGTGCCAGGGTACCCAGATGGCAGTGCCAAGGTGGTAGAGAGTGTGCCAGGGTACCACCCTGCCCAGAGCCCAACCACCGAGGGGCCTGGTCCACGTTTGTGTGGACGAGTGCTAAACATCACCATGGCGAGGTCTCCCAGGCGCAGGCGTTCGTTCCCGGGCCTCGGGAAAAATGGCAGCCGACATATTTAAATAAGCATAATGGCTCACTTAAATATGTAAATCTGGATCTCGCCCTCACTGCGCAAGATCCAGATTGCGATCTCGTTAGATCTCACAAGGCATTCTGAGTGTCGCAAATCTCGCAAGTGGACTCCAGTGATATTTAATGGCCTCATCGCATCACCAAGTTAGGCACAGTGAGGCTGTTTGATCGTGCCTTTTATCTCACCTGTTCAAATGGGAGAGACGCACAATCTAGTAAACTATAGGCTGGTTACTCCAATATTAGTGGTTCAAAAACTACTATCAAGGACAACATTGGAATAAGATTATAAGGAGCAGTCAGCACACATGTACTAGGCAGATAATGTCTGATTAACCTAATTAATATATTGATGAAGTAGCAGAGAGTGCTGGTGAAGTTATGCAGTAGATATTCCATCTGCTGATTTTATTAAATAACTTTATAAAATACCACATAACCAGCATTTTCTGGAAATTTGATGCACTTGAGATTAAAGGAATGGTCATAACTTCAGTATGTAATTGGCCAACGGATAAGAGGCAGAAGTAGGAGCGAGAGGCAGAGTAGGATATGGATATTTATCTGACTGGAGAGAAGTATCTGTTAAAGCTACTCAGGTCTTGGTACTCGAACTCTTCCTTTCTTAAAATATATAAATGTCCTTGACTTGAATATATGGAAAATAATTTCAAAGTTCGCAAAACCGCTGCGGTAATAACTGGTGATCAGGAGAATAGTTGACTTCAGATGAACATACTCAGACTGGTAAAATGGGCACTCACATTTGGTGCAAGTTCATGCAAAAAAGTGTGATGTGATGCATTTTAAGAGGACCAACGTGAAGAGGCAGTATAATTACCTCGGCCAGATTTTGGCCAAGATGTAGATCCGGATCCCTGGAATATTTAAAAGGATCTGTTAAAATTCAGAGATATAATTAATTGACTTTTTCTTTATTAATTTTGTGGGTTGGTTTATTTGGAATGTTTTTCATTGTTTTAGAATATTGTGGATTATCTCAGCTTCTGTGGTGGAATTGCCACAACTGTCAAAGGTGAGCAGAATGTTCGGAGCAGATTGTTAGACAGGGATTGGCTGAAGCCTCCTCAATGAGGTGAAAGTTTTTAATTAAAGGATTCATATTTTCAGATCCGTAGTTACAGAATATAAACGAGAGAAAAAGATTGAAGAAAGAGCTGTGTAATTGTAAAAACATTAAATGAACACAGCAATATGCACTCTACTGAGTGTCCTCTTCACTTGTCTAACCGGTACTGTTTGGAAGAAGTACTGTTTGTAAAAGCAGAGGCACCTGGGATGTACATTCCTTTGAAAGTGGCAGGGCAGGTTAGAAAATGTATGTAATACTTGACTTCGTAAATAGAGGAAATGATGACAACAGTTACAAATCAATGGTTAGGTATGGAGTATTGAGTAAAATTCTGGGCACTTTGCCTTATGAAGGATGTCACGGTCATGGAGAGGATAAAGAGGAGGTTTAGCAGAATATGGTCAGGGATGAAGGGTTTAACTAAGTGGTGAGACTGGAGAAGCTGGAATTCTTCTCGTTAGGCCAGAGAAGCTAAAGGGGAGACTGAATAGGGCTATTAAAAATTATCAGAGGTTTTGATAGAAGATGGGAGGAACTGTTTTATCCAACATGTGGATCAGTAACCAGGCATCATCGATCTAAAATAATTGGCAAAATAACTGGAGGGGATCATGAGGAAAAACTGAAAGTAGTGGAAGGAAATTTCATAGGAGTTTTTCAAAGAGATTTGGAAAAGCACTAATGTGCAGGGTTATAGGTAAATTGTTGGGGTTTGGGACTAAATTGGATAGCTCTTTCAAATAACTAGCACAGACATGAAGGGCCGAATAGCTTTCACCTTTGCTATAAGGTTCTATAATTCTTTAGTAGGAAAAGCTAGGGGAGATTTGTTAAGTATCATATTGGCTTGATTGGTTATGCTCTTGCCTCTGAAATGGATGCACAGATGCCAACTTACCAGGTAGGTCATACACGGGTTCCTCAGCAAAGGGACACAGATGAGGATTTTTGTAGGATGGCCGACAGATAAAAGGTTAATGGTTTGTACTCAGAAATGCTTGGTGTCTCGGCAGACCTACCAAAAGGCCTGTGGTCACTGTTAAGGAACATGGAGAAATCTGCAATCAATTTATCACACGGCTTTCACAGAGATTGGGGTGGGGTATACTTTCCAGCATTGAAATGGTCACCAACTCCATTCACATACCATGGATCCAAACACAGTCAGATGATCAATGGCTCTGCTTCCAATATAGTGGACATGCAAGTTCAGCATATTGCTATGCATGCACATCTTGCTCTCACGCTAAACACAAACTGCTGCAATCATGCTCTCGATGACAGTAATTAAAGGGGCTTGCAGATTCTTACTGAAGTCCAACAATCTCTCCTCCAATGCATGGACACATTGTCCAACCTGCAGGCTTAGGGAGTTACAAACAGCAGCATCCATGACTGGGAAAAAAAATGATCTGAATAAGATTCCTGAAATCAGAACCAATGCCCTTGCCATGTGTCACATCATTCCCTGCAGGCCTCTGCAACTTCAGTTCGCAGCACAATGTCAAATATTTGCACTAAACCAGCAATAGCCACCAGAAATCAATCAACAGTTAATCTCTGAAAGCAGTTAATGATCACTTTAATTAGCACTGGTAAGGGGTTCTTCCTGCTGATAAATGCATGGTCAGCTGTGTGAGGTTGAAAGTGGCTGTCAGCTGAAGCACTCAGGTTGAAATCGTGCCCTGAGAATCAAGTTGACTGACCTCACAATCTGCTTATACTGCATTCTTCCAGTGCATGTGCCCAGCACCAATGCTAAGAATCTACCCAAAACAGTGTCTGGTGTAGCCTTCACATGTGCATGTGTCAACACCAATTTTCACTCAGAGCAGCATCTACAGTGCCAGATATACTGGCACTACACAGCCGAGTTTTGCAGCAAAAAAGAGCACGCCAGAAAATTGTAAACTCTTTGAGTTCACGGTTCTTGATTCTTAATGCATAAAATAGATCCTCATTAACAGTATGCCTAGAAGTATTTAAGAAAACATTTACTAAGCACCTGCTGCATTCAATGTACAATTTCTCACATATTCAATACAATTCCTAGTTGTTGAAAAGCAAGGACACAAAAGCACCCTGTTAATAAAGGGATAGTCCAAGGTACTGTTAAACCTGTGACTCATATGCTGACAATATGCTGCACTGTGATGTAACAATAATCCAATCTTGCTGCAAGTGTTTAACAACACTGCTTGAAAATAAAAGTAATGAAGCAAGTGACCAATATTTTATACTGTGCTCTTTAAATATTTTAGCACAAACACATTTCTTGCTTGATTTATTTATAATTCTCCTCAGTCTAGGAATTTAAAGTACTGAGATTAGGTTTCTAGCAGTTAAATTCTGCCAGACACTTTATCTGCTATATCGGCACTGCTATACTCCCATCGTTACTGTACAATGTAACACAATACTTGCATTATATTCTTTATGAAAAGCTGTTTCTGCAGCATCTTGTCATCATTTCATGAGTGCTTCTTTGAAGCCGTTTCGAATTCTGGACTCAGCGCAGAACAGAAATGTCTCAATTGCAGAACACCATATTATTTACTGAGATGGGGTTAATTGCTGAATAAAAGAATGGTTCCTTTCAGTTGACCATTGTACCATTTCACTTGCATTTGATATGGAAGACAGGAGAGGCCATGATAAATATCTAACTTTCCAATCAGAAAAGAGTCCAGTCGCAGTCGAAATTTTGAACATAATCCAGAATCAGGAAATACAGCCACTTGTGTTACTGTTGCTGAAAGAAGAAAACCACCTTTTGATTGTAGCTTACATTCACAATTGTACGAGTAAAACACTCTTTAAAGAATTACCATGGCTTCAGCAAAATGGGACATTTTTAAGATGAAATGTTTTATGCTTGCATTGATAAAATGTTAGGGTATTTACAGAAATGCTATCATCTTAATATACACAAACACACCAAAAGTATATTTTCACAGTTACCTTATTGTTAGACATTCCATAGGACAAATGACAGCGACTGTAAGCAGTCGCCAGTATGATCTGTTTTAATAACACATCATGTCCACCAACAGTCGCAACACGTTATTAACTCATGCCACCACTATCTAGCACAGACACTTTGCTTACCTTTGTAGACTGACAGCCCTGCTACTAATAACCAGCCTGGACACAAGACAAACCCTACACTACAGTACCGCGATCAGCCCAGACAGGGTGCTACCCCGTCATTAGCATCTTTCTTCCCACCAGAGACACATTACTAACTATTCACTGTCACAGTTCCAACCAATTAAACATTAATGGCCTTCCTCCTGTTCTCGTTCTCTCCCTCTAGTAACGTATTAAATAGTTCCAGAAATACACCACATAGTTAGCCTGGGCACAACACTAACTTTCTATCATAGTGGTGCTTACTTGTTTTGACAGCTTAGCACTCAATTATTTACTGACTATTCTCAACACTGTGGAACCATCACATGCTCACACACAACATAAACTTGCCACCTTACAACTATTGCTCAGTCCAAAAATATATTCCTCTACTAAATAGCCATTTGGCAAGTCTGTACACAAATCCCTATTCGTAAACTCGTCATCAACTCACACAGAAGGGGCTCCATTTTTTTAATTGTAGGAAATCAGGAGCATGGATGCCAAAGTAGCTGGTGATTCATCTCACCACCCTGATTGCGAAACCTGGGAGATTTTAATTCTTGGGCCTCATTCCAATGTCCAAAACAAATGTTCCTGTTAAGCTGTGCATATGTGCCACTGCGCAGCAGCATGCAAAGTACTGTGCAGGCCTTGTCCCTTGAAAAATATCCCATTTGGCAGCACAAAAGGATTTAATTGAACTGTGCATTGAAAAAAAAGACTGCAAATCAGAATAAAATTTTATTGGAAGCATTTCCCAAAGCTGCTTCTCACATGAAGCTGTTCTCACATGAACTGCGTCACCATGAGTGAGGAAGTCTGGAAAGTAGTGAGGGATCAAATCGCCGCTGGGGTTGCTTCAGGGGCTGGTTTAGCTCACTGGGCTAAATTGCTGGCTTTTAAAGCAGACCAAGCAGGCCAGCAGCACGGTTCGATTCCCGTACCAGCCTTCCCGGACAGGCGCCGGAATGTGGCGACTAGGGGCTTTTCACAGTAACTTCATTGAAGCCTACTCGTGACAAGAAGCAATTTTCATTTCATTTTCATTGGGAACGGCCTTGGGCAAGGTAACTCGGAAAAAGAGGAAGCTGGATCAATTTGTAAAGGGGAAATTAATAGAAAGGTTACAGCACAGAAGGAAGTCATTCAGCCCATCTTATCCATGCCAGCCAGAAGACACCCAGGTGCCCTTTCTGATCCCACTTTCCTACATCCAATCCATTGCCCTGTAGCTTTGAGCACTTAAGGTGCAGATCTAGGTACCTTTTAGGATCTCTGCCTCCATCACCAACTTAGACAGTGAATTCCAGACACCCATTATCCACTGCACAAAAATAATTTCCCTCATGTCCCTCTACATCTTCTGCCTCTTATCTTTAATCTATATTCTCTGGTTATAACATTCTCTGCCAAGGGAATTCTCTGCCAATTTTATCCTGTCCACCCTATCTCTTCCCCTCATAATTCTGTACACCTGAATTAAGTCTTCTTTGTTCCAAGGAAAATAACTCCAACCTATCAAATCTCTTTTCGTAGCCACATTTTTCTAGTCCTGGCAACATTCTTGAAACCTCTTCTGCACTCACTCCAGAGCAATAATGCCCTTTCTGTACTGTGGCGACCAGAACTGCACACAATACTCAAGTTGTGGCCTCACCAGTGTTTCATACAATTCCAACATTATCCAACATTATATCCTTACTTTTATATTCTATACCTCTGCCAATGGAGGAGAGCATTCCATATGCTTTATTTACAACCTTGTCTACTTGAATTGCTACCTTTAGAGACCTGTGGACCTGTATGCCAGAAGCCCAAGGTATTTTCTACAATCTGGGTGAACACCTCTACTCCTCCTGGTCCACAGGGACACCACATAAAAAATAATTTTTCAAACTTGTCTTGGCGTCTCCGGCCATCCTGTGGACATTCGCTGTATTTGAGATGTCGGACTTGACCAGGGTGACCAGCTGCCCGTGTGTTAAGGGATTGTCCCTTATTTTGACTGTGTGTCCCTTAAGAGACACCGTTTCTCCTGTATTTCTAGGACAGCCTGCGGGAGAGACTGAGCCTGGAAGTTTCATTTGAGTGAATTCAATGTGACTGCAAGTCTGCGAGTCAGCCAGCTGAGAGATGATGATGAAAGCAAATGAATATGGATGCTGAAAACCGAAAATCAAGCAGCAAGTGCTGAAAATGCACAGCAGGCCTGGCAGCATCTGTGGAGAGAAAAACAGAGTTAATG
The DNA here is from genome assembly GCF_902713615.1 of Scyliorhinus canicula. NCBI lineage: Eukaryota > Metazoa > Chordata > Chondrichthyes > Carcharhiniformes > Scyliorhinidae > Scyliorhinus > Scyliorhinus canicula. The sequence continues at coordinate 56,165,128 of NC_052155.1, read as the reverse complement.
CTTTGAGCCAAATATGACTCTTCTTCAAAATAGAGTGACTCCACATGAGAAGTTGTAACTTTTGGTTGCTTTACTATAAGGCATAGGAGCAGAATTAGGCCACTTGGCCCATTGAGTCTGCTCCGCCATTTAATCATGGCTGATATTTTCTCATCCCCATTCTCCTGTCTTCTCCCAATAACCCCTGATCCCCTAATTAATTAAGAACCCATCTATCTCTGTCTTAAAGACACTCAGTAAATTGGCCTTCACATCCTTCTGTGGCAAAGAGTTCCACAGATTCACCATTCTCTGGCTGAAGAAATTCCTCCTCATCTCTGTTTGAAAGGATCGTCCCTTTAGTCTGAGTTGTGCCCTCTGGTTCTAGTTTTTCCTACAAGTGGAAACATCCTCTCCACGTCCACTCTATCCAGGCCTCGCAGTGTCTTGTACGTTTCAATAAGATCCCCTCTCATCCTTCTAAACTCCAACGAGTACAGACTCAGAGTCCACAAACGTTCCTCATACGACAAGTTCCTCATTCCAGGATCATTCTTGTGAACCTCCTCTAGACCCTTTCCAAGGCCAGCACATCCTTCCTTAGATATGGGGCCCAAAACTGCTCACAATACTCCAAATGGGGTCTGACCAGAGCCTTATACAGTCTCAGAAGTACATTCCTGGTCTTGTATTCTAGCCCTCTTAACATGAATTGCTAACATTGCATTTGCCTTCTTAACTGCCGACTGAACCTGCACATTAACCTTAAGAGAATCGTGAACAAGGACTCCCAAGTCCTTTTGTGCTGCTGCTTTCCAAGGGATTTCCCCATTTAGAAAATAGTCTCTGCCTAAATTCCTCCTTCTAAAGTGCATGACCACATACTTTTTCACATTATGTTTCATTTGCCACTTCATTACCCACTCTCGTAGCTTGTCCAAGTCCTTCTTCAGCCCCCCTTGCTTCCCCAATACGACCTGTCCCTCTACATATCTTTATATCATCTGCAAACTTAGCAACAGTGCCTTCAGTGCCTTCTTCCAGATCATCAATGTATATTGTAAAAAGTTGTGGTTCCAGCACAGTCACCGGCTGCCATCCTGAAAAAGACCCATTTATCCCCACTCTCTGCCTTCTGCCAGTCAGCAAATCCTCTGTCCATGCCAGGATCTTACCCTGAACACCATGAGCTCTTAACTTATTTAACAGTCTCCTATGCTGCACCTTGTCAAAGGCCTTCTGGAAAGTTAAATAAATTATGTCCATTGGTTCTCCTTTATCTAACTTGCTTGTTACCTTCTCAAAGAACTCCAACAGATTTGTCAGACACGACCTCCCTTTGACAAAGCCGTGCTGACTCAGTCCTATTTTACCATGCACTTCCAAGTGCTTCGCGATCTCATCTTTAATAACAGACTCTAAAATCTTACCAATGACCGAAGTCAGGTCAACCGGTCTATAATTTCCTGTCTTCTGCCTCCCTCCTTTCTTAAACAGTAGTGTTACATTAGCCACCTTTAAGTCCTCTGGGACCCTTTCTGCCTCCAGTGATTCCTGAAAGATCATCACTAATGGCTCCACAATTTCCTCAGCTATCTCTTTGAGAATCCTGGGGTGTAGTCCATCCGGTCCAGGTGACTTATCCACCTTCAGACCTTTCCGTTTCCCCAGAACCTTCTCCTTAGTAATGGTCACTGCACTCACCTCTACCCCCAGTTCTCCTGGAGCTCTGGCATCCCACTGGTGTCTTCCACCATGAAGACTGATGCAAAGTAACTATTCAGTTCGTCTGTCATTTCTTTGTTTCCTATTATTACTTCTCCAGCCATATTTTCTAGTGGTCCAATGTCTATTTTTGCCTCTCCCTTACCTTTTATATATTGAAAAAAATCTCTTCCTATCTTCCTTTATATTACTAGCCAGCTTGCACTCATATTTCATTTTCTCCCCTCTTATTGCTTTTTTAGTTGTCCTCTGTTCGCTTTTAAAGGTTTCCCCATCCTCTGGTTTCCCAATAATTCTCGCCACTTTGTATGCTTTTTCTTTTGCTTTTATGCTGTCCTTGACATCCCTCATCAGCCATGGATGCCTTGTCCTCCCCTTAGCATGTTTCCTCCTCCTTGGGATGAATTTCTGTTGTGCCTCCCTAATAACCCCCAAAAACTCCTGCCATTGCTGTTCCACTGTCTTCCCTGCGATGCTCCTTTTCCAATCAACTCTGGCCAGCTCCTCCCTCATGTCTTTGTAGTTGCCCTTATTTAATTGTAATACCGTTACATCTGATTGCAGCTTCTCCCTCTCAAACTGCAGGGTAAATTCTATCATATTGTGGTCACTGCTCCATAAGGGTTCCTTCACCTTAAGTTCCCTAATCAAGTCTGCCTCATTACACATCACCAAATCCAGAATTGCCTGTTCCCCAGTTGGCTCTGTCACAAGCTGCTCCAAAAAACCATCTCTTTGACATTCCACAAATTCCATTTCTTGGGATCCACTACCAACCTGATTTTCCCAGTCCACCTGCATATCGAAATCCCCCATGATTATTGTAATATTGCCTTTTTTACATGTCTTTTCTATCTCCTGATTTATTTTCTGCCCCACATCCTGACTACTGCTAGGGGGCCTGTACATAACACCCATCAGGGTCTTTTTACCTTTGCGATTGCTCAACTATACCCACAGAGATTCTATGCCTTCTGATCCGATATCGCTCCTTGCTATCGATTTAACTTAATTCCTTACTAACAATGCAACCCCGCCCCCTTTTCCCATCTGCCTGTCCTTTTGATAGGGCATATATCCTTGGATATTTAGATCCCAGCCCTGATCCTCTGGTAGCCCCGTCTCTTTGATGCCCACAACATCGTACCGGCGGACACCTGCACTGCCTTCCTACTCTTGCTCTGTCTTTTGGGCACCAATTTTCTATCTCCCTCAGTAATTTTTACCTGCGGTGTAACTAACCCGCTAAACGTGCTATCTACGACGTCCTCAGCATTGCGGATGCTCCAACATGAGTCCACCCGCAGCTCCCGAGCCGTCAAGCAGTCTAACAGGAGGTGCAGCTAGACACACTTCTTGCACGTGAAGGAGCCAGGGTCAGTGGATGTGTCTCTGAGCTCCCACTTGGCGCACGCGGAGCATGACACGGGCCTGGGATCCCCTGTAGGGGCCAGAATCGGTACTCCCAGCGATGGCGTTTCCGACAGCGTGGACACTCTGCCGCCGATTGGGAGAATTCCGCCCCACATTTTTATAGTTTTCCACCGATTTCCTCCAGCCATAATTTTTGTTGGGTTGTGAATTGTGGCATATTGAGCCCCAACATTTACTTAAGTGATGTCAGGTTTGCTGTTTACAGGCCTGCTTAAGGTTCACATTTCCTTGTTATTGCTATTTTGTCACAGCATGAGGGTTCCTGAAGGCTGTACACCATGCCAGATAAGTCAGTTCATTACACTTGGGGATAGACCTGGGCACTGGACCCCAAATTCCAGACCCCAGACCCCCGCTGGGAGCATTACTTGGACCGGGCATATGGACATATGGAGGATGGTTCCCTCCCCGATTTATACACCCACCCTCTGGTCGCAGGGATATCCCCAGTGCTGAGGCCCAGCCCATGAGTATTTCATTGTTGGCTGCTGACTTTGTGGTGTTGCTGCCCCCAGTGTTCAAGTGAAGTGTCCAGGCCTCACAGTCTAATTGCTTTGCCAGGCAGTAAAATTGCCTGCAACATGGCATGTCTACCTACGGGAATCCACTTGGGAGCTGTGAAGTGCTCACATAACTAATATTGCCAATTACTAATTATCAATAGCCTTCAGCTGTGCAGCCAGTGGCCACAGTGGGAGTTAAAGTGACCTGCCCCATATTACCATGGACAGGTCTCTGTCATGGGATGTTCGGTGGGACTGATGGGCAAAAGTTGACGTTGTCCCTGTTACGGGTATACACGATCCGGGGGGTGGCATGTTGGACCCTTGGGCAGTGAGCCCATCACCCCTCAGCCCAAGGGCGACCCTCCACCAGGTCCATTCTACCCCGAGTGCTCCCCCACCTGCCCAGACCACTGAGGCAGTGGCCTCAGTGCCATCAGGCTGATTGCCTGTTTCAACGAAGGCTACTCACCTTCTCCTATCCCACAGCAGCTATTGTACTAGTTTCACGTTTTTAAACAGGTGTGCTGAAGGGCGCCCCGTGTCCGCTCGCTGGGGAGCTGTTTAAATCACGGGAGGCCGTTTGATAGGGTGTCTTTCCCTGAGGTGGAGGTTGGCCTGAATTGGTGGCTATTGGCTTCTTGCCATGTCACGTCGGGATCTGGATCTCACCAACGGGAGCGTGCCGGTTAGATCGGAAACCAATTGTCACCTGGCGTAGTTTCATATTTTGACCTCTCCTGTGATTGAACTAGCTTGTGTGGATTTGCGCCCAGCGCTACATGGCCGTTAGATTGCGTCACACGATTCTGTTTGCCTTTTTAAACACTTTCTCCACTTGCTCTGCCTCCTTCAGCAATGTACGTGCAATTCACCCCAGTTCTCTTTGTTCCTGCAACTGCTTTAGAAGGGAACCATTTCATTTCCATTGCTTCCTCTCATTCTTCCAACCAAAGTTTATCATTTCCCATTTCTGTGAAATAAATGCCATCCTCCATGTGTCCGCCCGTTCTACCAGCCTTCAGGTCCTCTTGAGGTCTATCACTGTCCTCCTCACAGTTCACTATACATCCAAATTTTGTGTCATCTGCAAATTTTGAAATTGTGCTCTGTATTCCTTTATCAAGAAAATGAATGGTCCTAGTATCGACCCCTGGGGACACCACTGTCTACCTCCACCCAGTTGCCGCATACTAGTGTGGTATTAACCCTGAACCGGAAACAGGCCTACTCTAATTCCCCATCTCCTGGCACTTGTAGTTGAAGGATCTCCACCTCAACAGTGGGAATGAAAGAGGAGCGAGGTCACTCTTCTTCCAGTCATGTCCTCTCCCTCTAGATCTATACTCACCCCCCCTAGAAAAACAGGAATGCACTCAGCAGTTGGCACCGGTGGTATCGTATATAGTAAAACCTGTCCCTCAGTTCTTATCGATAAATAGTGGAAAGACAGTCAATGCATCATGCAGGAAACTGTACTTTGAAGGAGTGAAATGGGTTTTTTATTCAAGAGGAGCTGTGAAAGGGAGCTACTGAGTATACACAATGTAGAACAATTGAAATTCATAGAAAATGTGCAAGTGTAACGGAACCATTCATACCAGTAATAGTTGCTGCACTCTATAACTGAGTTCGCAATGCAGCACTTGTATCTTCCCATTCCCCTTGAAGTCAGGGTGATTTCACTTCTATCCCACATCCAGTGAGTTGGCTGACACCATTTTTCAGTATAATGACAAGGGCCACGAATGATCATATTAATTAATATTGTCACTCACACCTGGATGAACTTAGCTTCTAAAACTCATTATGCTCTGTACCTCGACGGAGCTGGCTTGTCCACCCTTGAAGTGTCACAAGCCTGCAAAGCAAACAATGAATATTTCATGTACACACATGTAAAACTGCTGGGAGGTAGCAGTAGCCAATTTTAAAGTGAGTGTTGGTAGGGAATTTGCAGAATACAATGTAGGGTTAGCATCCCAACATGACCCTGTCTGCTTCCGGCTTTCCAAGAGGCAAGTTGGGAGTGCAGAGGAAGCCCCGTGACTGAGAGCATATTGAAACTAATGAAAGCAATTCGGAACAATCTTGTGCCTGTATTCCCTCTTTCCCAACAGTGTAGCAGTTTGACTGTGTGCCTGTAACCCAATACGTTGAGTGCCCAGCAGAAAAAAAGCTTACCCAATGGTAAGCTGTGAAGACTATGATCAGCTCCAAGGAAGAGCTTCAGCCAGTCAAGTGAAAGACTGCTGTTCAAAGCATTTCTTCTGTTAGGCAGTGCGATCGCTGTTTGAATGGTGATTGGTAAACTGTTTGAAAGGTTTTGACACAGTGGACACAAAGAACGTTTCCACTTGAGGGAGGAACATAAGTAGAAGCTATCAAAGTAAGATAGCCACCAAGAAATGAAAGGAGGAATTTAGAAGCAGCCTTTTTTTTCAAAAAGTGGTGAGAATGTGCAACTCACTACCAGAGAGCGGTTGAAATGATGTGTATTTAAATGGAAGCTAGACAAGCATATGGAAGTCCTTTGGTGCAGTGGGTAATGCAGCTGCTTCTGAACCAGAAGCTCCGGATTCGAGACCCACCCCAGGATTTGATGTCCAAGGAAGGTGCATTTGTAAAGCAGTCAATCAGATTGAGGGTGTAAACCTACAAATCCTTCCAAAAATACCAATGGCTGGAGGTAAGAGTGGGAGAGATACCTGGTCAACCTCTTCTTCTTTGGTGATCACTCACTAACAATTATGATTGTCCACCTAAGGAACTCCATGTTATTGGTCATGGCTTCTTATATGGGTGATGAGCCCAGTCCCAGACCTCAGACTTGGCAGATGTTTCTGGGATGTGGGATAAACATTGGGCTCTCGATCGCTGGTATTCCTTTCTCAGGTTCCTTTTCCGGCCTTCCTCTTGCCGTTGGGTGTCCTCGAAGAATTGTATTTCTTCAACCAGGAGGTTCCTCCAAGTAGGTCTCAACTGAGCAATGGTCTCCCAGACGTTGTGTCCATGTTGCATTTCCTGAGGCAAGCTTTCAGGGCTAATGTGTTACTGAAGCACTTTCTTTGTCCTCTTGTTGTCCTGGTCAGCCATGTTTGATATGAAGCTAAAAGCCTCTGGCGACAGACTAGCACCCTGTTCCGGGAAGTAGTAGCTCTGGAAACTGATGAAAGTCTGCCTTTCGTGCACTGCTAGTTGCAGGAAGAGAATTGAAATTAGAGACAAGCATATGTGGGAGTTTGGAATAGAGGGATCGGTTTAGAGATGGAATGATGAGAGGAAGCATAAACACTGACGTGGGTGTGCTCTTTACCCTCTTATTTCTGAACTACACTTTATCTAATACTACCTGTTGCTCCTAGACCTCTGTGCATGCTGTATCTTCTATTTAATGCTCCCCAGCCAGGTTAGTTCAAACATTAGTTAACCTTCCTGTGAGACATTTGTCCTAACCCTGTTGATGTGCAACTCATTCATCTTGTTCAGTTCCAGCATTTGTCCTAATGTTTCAGGAATCTGAAACACTCCTCCTCCAATCACACATTGACCTGTCTTACCTTACCCACTAATACAAGGCACTGGGACGAATCTAGAGATTACTGCCTTTGAGACCCTGCTTCCTAGCTCCTGAAACTTTCTCTACCTTCGTCATTGGTTCCAACAAGAAGCATGGCTTTTCAAATAACCCTTTCCCACCTGTAAAATATTCAACATTTGTCAATTGATGTCCTTTACCCTGGCATCCAGCGTGTAACACACATGCACGGTACACATCACCTGTCTGCATCCCAATTATTGAATCCCTTTGACCAGTATATTTCTATGATTAGCAGTTTCCCTCTCTGTGCAATCATTTGTCCCCCAGACATCTCATCGTCTTCAGCAGTTTGCAGCCCTGAAGACCAACATTAGAGTGCCACATTCTCAATGTATTCCTGAGCTGCCTGCTTCATCTGCACCAGATGATCACCCCATACTGTCCTCCCACACACTGTAGCTGCAAGTTGACCAACTCCTGTGTGTCCAGAAATGACTCCAATTACTTTGCAAGCTCAGAATCTCTGGACATGAGTTTGAGCAACTGGAGACACTTAGTTCACATCAGGACTAAGGGTTCTGAGGTGGTGGGGGGGGGGGGGGGGGGGAGAGGGGGGTGTGTGGTTAAAATAGCATGGATGGGAATCGCTCCTGAATCCCGCCAGTCCTAACCCAGACACGGTTTTATGATAGGACGGACAGGCCTCAGATGGGAAACCCACCCTTTCCCCTAGTAGGTCCCTTAAGTGGCTACCTAATGTCCACTTGGAACTGGATTCGCCACCATCGCCAGGATGCCCCAGGTCCAGGGGCCATGAATGGCACGCATGTCACCTTGCAAGTATTGGGGCATTAGGGAGTACCCTATATTAACATCAAAGGGTTCCACTTAGGCATACTCACCCAGGATCTCCTGGCATCTAACTGCCTCCCGAGGGAGTACCCAGCCAGGTGCCATTCAGTACTGGTCCTCACAATCGCGGACAAGGTGGAATGGTATTCGGGGGTCTCCCAGGCCATCGGAGCTCTTGGGTGGTCAGAAACAGGGCAGGGTGGCCCCCTGTCCATCACCTTGGAATGCGGACACCTTGGCACTGTTGGGCTGGCACCTTGGCAGTGCCACTCTGGTACTGCCAGATGCTGGATGACACTGCAAAGCTGGCAGGAGCACTGCCAGAGTGCCAGGGTGGCACTGGCAAGGGTCAGGGCCTTTTAGGGCTATGCCCGTAAAAGAAAGGCGGAGGGGGGTATGAAGGCACCTCTGGAAGGTTGGGGGGTGAAGGTCGGGGTCCTGGAAGGCGGGTGAATCTGAAAGGGACATGGGCATGTCTGAAAAGGGGGGCCTTCAGCAACTTCATTGCGGGATGCCATTAATTGGGGAGGAGGTAATGTCCATGTGTGTGCGGGGTGGCATTGCCCATGGGTGGGGGTTATGGGGGACCCTCAAGCACACTTAGAGATCGGGGCACCTTTTCAAAATAATCGCCTGATCTCCAAGGAGCCAGTGTGGCCAGCGAGTTCAGCTCCCCAGTGATGAAAAATATTCTGCATGGGTATAACCAAGGAGAAATTCCATTGGGCCCAACAAAGTGATTGTGTGTGATGAGATAGCGGTGGGGAACTCCCAGCAAAATCTGCCACAAATGACATCAGAGTCTTTTCCATTAGATCTTGCCCTTAGCAATTTTTCAAGTGAATCGTTATCTTTAATGTTGCATTCTCTACTGCTTTTGCTTGTAACTACTCCTACCAGGAGATCTGTGGTCATGGTATGTCAAACTCATCATTCTTGCACCATCTTCATATATCCGAGTTACTTTGTCTGCTCTGTGATATCCATTATCAAACTTCTTCTTCTTGGGCATTCCCTTAGCGTCGAGGATAACTTGCTTCCACTCTGGGGAGGTCATTAAGCTTATACTTCTAAAATGACTGCACTCCATCACTTATGGTTTCTTCGGTAATTAATGAATAATGAATGGCTCAAGTCACTTGGAATGTATCCTTTGGTATACATTTGAGCACAAATTTCTGTTATCACTTCTAACTCTGTTCCCCCAAGGACTTTTAGATGTTCTGTTGTTGTTTCATTTATGCCTGGAGCTGTTCCTGTATTCATCAATTTCAAAGCATTCTTTACCTCTGATATCAGAATGTTTGCTCCTTCATTTGCGGACAGTATCTTGAGGACTTGTTCGATTTGGATCATTATGCTTTTCGTTTATATGTTTTGTTCATCTGTTTGCTACTCCATCCCTTTCAAACAATATTTTACCATATTTGTCTTTTATGTACCCACCATCTGTTGTTATCCCTTTCTTTCTATCTGTCAAAGATTTCACCTTCTGGGGGTGTATAACTCTCATTTTGTGATTTCTTTCCAGTTCCAATATTTCAATCATACATCTCATTATATCATTTCTCTTTCACCAGCACACGTGCATTTTTTAAAATTTTATTTTCAATTTCCTCATACTCAGGTGTGTTTCTTTCCTTTCCCCTTTCTGTCATCATTACCAGGATCTCATCTGTCATTCACTCCTTGTCTCTCTTTCTTTTCCATTTTGGAAATATTTCCTAATCAGCATGTTGCACACTGTCTTTTAAGTTTTCCATTTGCTTTCTATTTCTTGTTCTGAGACCTCTGTTTGTCTCAATTCCTCAACCCTGAGATATTCATACTTGTGTTTTTTTACTTTAAGAGTGAATGTCGGTCTTATGTTCTCATCCTTCAACGTGTCAAGGTTTAAATGGTTGCACATTTTTTCCTTTTTTGGTATTTTCAATTTAATTTAAATTTTTGCCACAAGGAGACAATGATCCAAATTTATATCTGCGCAGGGATACATATGGATGCTCGTTATACTGTTACTAAATTGTTGCACCACCACATAATCTATTTGATTTCTATACACATCACCTGGAGTACACCGTCTTCCTTTCGTTGCTTAAAGTAGGTATCAACACCAGATCATTTTCTTGACAAAACTATAACAGCCTCTCCTCTTTCATTTCAATTCTTAATCCTATATCATATTGACTGACATGTGTTCCTGATGTTCCTTCACCAATTTTAGCATTTAGGTCTCCCATTACAATTAGCACATCGATTGATTGAACTTGACCACAACACCACAAGATTGCATCATAAAATGCCTCTATTTCATGCGCACTGTAATTTTCAGAAGTCAAGACATAAACTTGTATGTCAACCAAATCAAAAGGCTTTCCTTCGACTCTTGTATCTTATGTTTACTAAGATTCTTACTCCATTCCTACCTCCCAAGAAGTAAAACACATAATTCTTCTTTTTCATCTGATCATATTTTAACCATCTTACCTCTGCAAGTCCTAGCAAGTAAGTACAGTGTCTATCCATTTACCTGTATGTAGTTATCCAGCTATCCTGTCCAATATAAATTCCTTATATCCCATGTTCTGAGACTCAAGAAGCGACCTGATCCATTGAGTGTAATGGGCTCAGATGCTGACCTCTCCTGTGCGTTTAGGGCAACTTTGTCATAAATCTGTTGGTTACTTCATTGGGAAAAGGCTCTTGCCTTTCTGTATCTCTCATTCCTCGATCTTTCCATGACTAATTACGGGGCCTATAATGTGTCAGGTCGCAGGCTCTTCGCATATGACTGGTCACATGGCCTTATTGCTGAATGATTTGACCGTGCTCTGGGGTCTGACAAACTCTACTCAGTTAATATTAATTTTATTGCCCTAAATCTAGTTAATTACTGATTATTTACTGTTGCTCCCTACTTACCATTTCCTTCATCATCTGCACTAAATTCTCACTCTCACTAAGTTCCTGTCACCACTCTTTTTTTTCTTTAGCAGAATGTACCGCGCTTCGGGACATCCTTTCCTGCAGCGTATGAGGTAGGCAACGTTGGCCGAGTCGCACGAGTATGTACCGCGTACCTTCAGAACAGCGACCATAACACCACACAACCCTGCCATGGCAATCTCTGCAAGACGTGCCAGATCATCGACATGGATACCACCGTTACATGTGAGAACACCACCCTGCATGTCCCAAAGTGTGGTACATTGGCGAGACCATGCAGATGCTGCGACAACGAATGAACGGGCATCGTGCGACAATCACCAGGCAGGAATGTTCCCTTCCAGTCGGGGAACACTTCAGCAGGCAAGGGCATTCAGCCTCTGAACTCCGGGTAAGCGTTCTCCAAGGCGGCCTTCAGGACGCGCGACAATGCAGAATCGCCGAGCAGAAACTTATAGCCAGGTTCCACACACATGAGTACGGCCTCAACAGGGACCTGGGATTCATCTCGCATTACATACATCCCCCACCATCTGGCCTGGACTTGCAAAATCCGATCAACTGTCCTAGCTTGAGACAATTCACACCTCTTTAACCTGGGGTTACCCCTATCTCTGGATCTGTAAAGATTCAATTACCTGCAAATGCTCGCATTCTAAGCATTGTCTGGCATCTTTGAATTTGTCTATATATATGTTTCTGGAACATACCTCTTCAGTGGGCTGTTTAGCACACTGGGCTAAATTGCTGGCTTTGAAAGCAGACCAAGCAGGCCAGCAGCACGGTTCGATTCCCGTAACAGCCCCCCCGAACAGGCGCCGGAATGTGGCGACTAGGGGCTTTTCACAGCAACTTCATTGAAGTCTACTCGTGACAATAAGCGATTTTCATTTAATTCACCTGAGGAAGGAGCAGTGCTCCAAAAGCTAGTGTTTGAAACAAACATGTTGGATTTTAACCTGGTGTTGTAAGACTTCTTACTGTGCTTACCCCTATTTACATCAATGGTGCTGAGGTGGAGGTGGTTGACTGCTTCAAATTCCTAGGTGTGTACATCACCAACAGTCTGTCCTGGTCCACCCACATCGACACTACAACCAAGAAAGCAGAATAGCGCCTATACTTCCTGGAAACTAAGGAAATTCAGTACATCCACATTGATTCTTAGCATTTTTTTATAGATGCACCATTGAAAGCATCCTGGGCGGGATTATCTGATCCTGAGGCTAAGTGTTGACACCGTCAGAAACGCCATCGCGTTTCCTGGTGGCGTCAACATGGCCTCAGGATCAGTAATTCTGGCCCCTACAGGGGGCCCGCACGGCACTGGAGTGACCCTCGCCGCTCCAGCTGCTGATCCCGGCGTCAACTGGGTGCCGCGGAGTCCGCGCGTGCGCAGATGCACCGCCGGCAATGCGCACATGCGCAGTGCCTCCTTTCTCCACGCCGGCCCTGACGCAGCATGGCGTAGGGCTACAGGGGCTAGCGCGGAAGAAAGGAGGCCCCCCCGCCCGAGAGGCCGGCCCGCTGATCGGTGGGCCCTAATTGCAGGCCAGGCCACAATGGAGGCCCCCCCCCCCCCCCAGGGTCGGACCCCCCTCCATCCCACAAGCCGCCACCCGGACCCTTCCACACCTAGGACCCGCCGGCTAAGAGCAGGTTAGAATGGCGCCGGCGGGACTCGGGTTTTTTGTTACGGCCACTCAGCCCATCCCGGGCGGAGAATCGCCGGGGGGGAGGGGCCCATAGAGCGGCCCCCGGCTGGCACCGCGCCGGTGCCAATGGCAGCGATTCTCCCTCTGCGGAGCGTTGCATCCCAGCATCGGGGCGGCATGGCGTGATTTGCGCCGGTCGCGATGATTCTTTGGCCTCGCCCCAGGCTGAGAGAATCCCGCCCCTATTTGTCTGCATCACAGCCTGGTATGGCAACTGCTCGGCCTAAGACAGTAAGAAACTATAGAGTCATGACCTGCCTCCCATCCATTGACTCTGTCTACACCTCCAGCTGCCTTGGGAAACGGGCAGCAAAGAACCCTCCAACCCGGGTCATTCCCTCTTCCAACCTGAGAACATGCACAAACAGGTTCAAAACAGCTTCTTGCCCGCTGTTACCAGACTCCTGAATGACCCTCTTCTGGACTGAACTAATCTCTCCACACACCTTCTCTACTGAGTAGTATGACAGTCCGTGTGCTTCACCTGATGTCTAAGTCTATGTATTTACATTGTGTATCTATCGTATGTCCTATGTATAGAACAATCCCTCTTGGCTCTACGTAAAACAATATTTTTCACAGTACCTCGGTACACGTGACAATAAACCCAAATGCAAATTGCCACCATCCATAATTTGTACAATTTCTGTTTCCATCCAGAAATGGGGAATCAGCATTCCCTTTTTACTCATTCAGGAGATATTGGTGTCACTAACAAGGCCTCAATTTACCCGGTATCCTTGATTGCCTTGTGAATGTGATGGTGAACCTTGAATGTGACTAAATTACTTATTCGGTTATTTCAGAGGGAAATAAAATTCCACTGTGTTGCGATAGGTCTGAAGTCACATATAGGCCAGACTGGGTAAGAATGGCAAATTTACTCCCCTCAAGCACATTTGTACTAGATGCATTTTTACAACAATCCGATAGTTTCATTGTGACCATTACTGATATATTTTGGAAAGTACACCTGGCGGTGGGTGTGAAAGTTGATGACAGCTGAACACACGTGACCTTCCACTGGTCATCTCATTAAGAATGCATCTGCAAGGAGTTTGGCAAATCTCTTGGTAGAAGTGGGCAGTCACCTGCCCTCACCATTACTCCATGAGATCGAAGATCCTGGAGCTATATCCGGCACCCGGGTACACCTTCATTCAATCAGGCCAGGTGCTCCATATTACTCCTCTGGAACACGCATGGCAGCAGCTCCTACTGGAGAAGCTGGCAGATGTGAACAGCCACATACCGGCACATTTGAGGGTGCCTCCAGCGCTACCTTTCACTCATCTCTATATTAGAGCACTTTTGGTGGTACATCCATGGTTAGGCCAATGTTCACCATTGCAGTGATCCATGTTCACTATCATCTTGACCTTCTCAAGGCTTCACTGCCTCTTATTACACAGGCTCTTGCTGTATCTGGCCCTGTGCCAACCCACGATGGGCTCTCCTCATCTGGATGAGAGCCATTACTAAGACAGGATTGACTGCAGCCTTCATCATCGACACCAAAGTGGATGTGTATGAATTAAAGTGATACATTCAGTGAGTATTTCCTTCTCAGGTTTCCCTCCATCTCAAAGCGAGCCGACCAATTCTATGCCCTTCGTCTGGCTGATCCATCTAGACATGGCACCCTTAGCCCTTTGAAGGTAAAGGACAGCTGGAGGAACAGAGATGTATGATCCTCCCATACATACATGACTGCATGTGGAGACATTGCCATTTGACCAGGGTGATAAGAGCCATGTGTAAGAAGGCTCCTTCCGACACTATTCTGGTTCTCTCAACTACCCTCAAGACTCTATAGAGAGACTTGGCAGCACAGAAAGACAAACTGCATGAGCTCTTGTCAGTCAAGACCATTCATCTGGAAGGATGATGATTTGGAGTCGCTAGTTAGCTGCCTTCCACCAGATGTGTCCCTTGGAGGCATTCACCTCCCTCCCTCTCGACTTCTGAGTGCAGCCAATGCAAAGGACAGAGAATGAAAGGCAGCTCCAGACCTTGCTGGGATCTTTATGTTATGAGATCCATTATTGAGGAGCAAACCTGCTGCAATGGGAGCTTCACCATCGAGAGGAGAACATAACTGAGCATGATTGACATCCAATTGCTTCATAATTATTAGCATGTCCCTTTAGTTGACCACTTGTAAGTCGGGAGAACAAAATTTGCATATTTTATCCCACTGTTGGGAAACAGTTATTTTGCCTCCCGCTAAATCAAGTATCTCGCCACTGACGGGAGTGGAAAATTACACCCCTAACATTTAATTCAATTCCTCATTGTCTTTCTGGGGTTTGAATAGGTGTTTCTGAATCATTAGTCCAGGCCTCTGGATTGCTGGTCTATTAACAAAGCCATTATGGGTGAAATTTTCTGATTTATTGGCTACGTGTCAAGGTAGGCAGAGAAATTGGTGTGAAGTCAGTTGGCTGCACTGGCCCTTGGACAGAGATCCCTATTTAAGCCCACACTTCTAAGCTACCCCCGTAACCCAGTAATCCCACCTACCTAACCTTTTTGGACACAAAGGGCAATTTAGCATGGCCAAGCCACCTAACCTGCACATCTTTGGACTGTGGGAAGAAACCAGAGCACCCGGAGGAAACCCACACAGACACGGGTAGAACGTGCAAACTCCACAAAGGCAGTGACCCAAGCCGGGAATCAAACCTGGGAACCTGGAGCTGTGAAGCATCTGTGCTAATTTAGGAATTCAGAAACAAAGACCTTGACCATGAGGTCCTCCCTTTAAGGGAATTCTTATCTCTGGTTTAACCCCTCATTTACTCTCATTGGTTTGTAATTCTCAGCTGGGATCTCCTGGTTTGTTCAAATGAATGTCTGTTACTGAGAGGATGATTTGTTAATCAAACATTGGACATTACTTAAGATTGACTGGTGCCTATCAAAACTAGTTCAGCGTTTACGTGCGCAGTCTCAGGAAAATTAGTGGATATGTTTCTCACGTGTTTCATGTTGCACAACTCGGCCCAGAGACCTTGCTGTAACTGATTAGTTGATGAGAACGCGAACATTCTTAGTGCTGAATACACTGGAATACAATGGGTAATTCATTATATGAAACAATGACTGAAACAATGTCTAGATTCCCACAGTCAAGACACTAGAATACAATAGCTAATTCATTATTTGAAACTGTGACTGGATTCCCACAGTCAAGACACTATTAATAATTTTACCTCTCAGCTACATGCATTCAACTAGCACCTAAAACTATGAATAAATCAATACTCTATAACACTATGTCACACTGGCAGGCCGAGCTCTGAATGGATGCATCCTACTAGCAGCAGCTCTTGACCGAATAAGGGCACCCTGATGTCCGAATGATAACAATAAATAAAAGGAATCCCCCCCCCCCAAAGAATACAACACCCCCCCCCTACCCTGGGAACCTCCTTATGGACCCCCCCCAGCACTGTCCCCTTCCACGGGGCAATGCCTGGGGAGTACCAGGAGGCACTGCCGGGGAGCAGTACCAGTGTACTGCCCAAGCATGACCCACTGGGGCTATACGCCCCATTGCATCCTTGGTGCGTTTTGTTGTAAACTGTGCCGATGTGATGCTATGCCACTGGGGTATGTTACAGCGGGTTGGCCTGCAAATTATATATAAATTTATTATAATGTAGCTCTCATCATTGCATGACGGGAACCCGTTACATCATTGCGAAGATGGGCACAGGGACAATATAATGGGGAAATCCCGCTGGCGTGAGAGCCATTTTGGATCTCCCGCTCAATTCTCTGCCCCCTCCGCCATTCTCACCCACCAAAAATGGGGACAGAATATCCCCATGTCACCATAGCCAAAATTTGTCAATTTCTATCCATATGTCTGCCCCCAAGGTTGATCTTTCATCACTGCAAAGAGACACAACCTGAATTGTAGCTCCAGTATACAGGAGGTTGAGAGTAGTGAGGTCATGAGTAAGGTTTCAAGGTTGCAGGAGTGTACCGGCAGGCAGAAAGGTGGTCTAAAGTGTGTCTACTTCAACGGCAGGAGCATCCGGAATAAGGTGGGTGAACCTGCAGCATGGGTTGGTGCCTGGGACTTTGATGTTGTGGCCATTTCGGAAACATGGATAGAGCAGGGACAGGAATGATTGTTGCAGGTTCCGGGGTTTAGATATTTCAGTAAGCTCAGGGAAGGTGGTAAAAGAGGGGGAGGGGTGGCATTGTTCGTCAAGAACAGTGTTACGGTGGCAGAAAGGATGGTTGATGAGGATTCGTCTACTGAGGTAGTATGGGCTGAGGTTAGAAACAGGAAAGGAGAGGTCACTCTGTTGGGAGTTTTCTATAGGCCTCCGTAAAGTTGCAGAGATGTAGAGGAAAGGATTGCAAAGATGATTCTGGATAGGAGCGAAAGTAACAGGGTAGTTGTTATGGGGGACTTTAACTTTCCAAATATTGGCTGGAAACGCTATAGTTCGAATACTTTAGATGGGTCCGTTTTTGTCCAATATGTGCAGGAGGGTTTCCTGACACAGTATGTCAATAGGCCAAGAAGAGGCGAGGCCACATTGGATTTGGTACTGGGTAGTGAACCAGGACAGGTGTTAGATTTGGAGGTAAGTGAGTACTTTGGTGATAGTGACCACAATTCAGTTACGTTTACTTTAGCAATGGAAAGAGATAGGTATATACCGCAGGGCAAGAGTTATAGCTGGGGGAAAGGCAATTATGATGCGATGAGGCAAGACTTAGGATGCATAGGATGGGGAAGGAAACTGCAGGGGATGTTGAAATGTTGAATCACTTGTCAAGAGGAAGAAGGAGGCTTATGTAAAGATGAGACATGAAGGTTCAGTTAGGGCGCTTGAGAGTTACAAGTTAGCTCGGGAGGACTTAAAGGGAGAGCTAAGGAGAGCCAGGAGGGGACATGAGAAGTCTTTGGCAGGTAGGATCAAGGATAACCCTAAAGCTTTCTATAGGTATGTCAGGAATAAAAGAATGACGAGGGTAAGAGTAGGGCCAGTCAAGGACAGTAGTGGGAAGTTGTGCATGGAGTCCGAGGAGATAGGAGAGGTGCTAAATGAATATTTTTTGTCAGTATTCACACAGGAAAAAGACAATGTTGTCGAGGAGAATACTGAGATACAGGCTACTAGAAGTGCTTGAGGTTCATAAGGAGGAGGTGTTAGCAATTCTGGAAAGTGTGAAAATAGATAAGTCCCCTGGGCCAGATGGGATTTATCCTAGGATTCTCTGGGAAGCTAGGGAGGAGATTGCTGAGCCTTTGGCTTATGTCGTCATGGGCTGGTTTAGCACACTGGGCTAAATCACTGGCTTTGAAAGTTAACCAAGGCAGACCAGCAGCACGGTTCAGTTCCCGTACCAGCCTCCCCGAAAAGGCGCCGGAATGTGGCGACTAGGGGCTTTTCACAGTAACTTCATTGAAGCCTACTCATGACAATAAGCGATTTTCATTTCATTTCATTGCCTACAGGAATAGTGCCAGAAGACTGGAGGATAGCAAATGTTGTCGCCTTTTTTAAAAGAAGGGGAGTAGAGACAACCCCGGTAACTATAGACCAGTGAGCCTTACTTCTGTTGTTGGCAAAGTCTTGGAAAGGATTTATAATCATCTAGAAAGGAATTATTTGATTAGGGATAGTCAACACGCTTTGTGAAGGGTAGGTCATGCCTCACAAACCTTATTGAGTTCTTTGAGAAGGTGACCAAGCAGGTGGACGAGGGTAAAGCAGTTGATGTGGTGTATATGGATTTCAGTAAAGCGTTTGATAAGGTTCCCCATGGTAGTCTATTGCAGAAAATACGGAGGCTGGGGATTCAGGGTGATTTGGCAGTTTGGATCAGAAATTGGCTCGCTGTCAGAAGACAGAGGGTGGTGGTTGATGGGAAATGTTCAGCCTGGAGTTCAGTTACTAGTGGGGTACCACAAGGATCTGTTTTGGGGCCACTGCTGTTTGTCATTTTTATAAATAACCTGGAGGAGGGTGTAGAAGAATGTATGAGTAAATTTGCAGATAACACTAAAGTCGGTGGAGTTGTGGACACTGCGGAAGGATGTTGCAGGTTATAGAGGGACATAGATAAGCTGCAGAGCTGGGCTGAGAGGTGGTAAATGGAATTTAATGCAGAAAAGTGTGAGGTGATTCATTTTGGAAGGAGTAACAGGAATACAGAGTACTGGGTTAATGGTAAGATTCTTGGTAGTGTGGATGAGCAGAGAGATCTCGGTGTCCATGTACATAGATCCCTGAAAGTTGCCACCCAGGTTGATAGGGTTGTTAAGAAGGCGTTCGGTGTGTTAGCTTTTATTGGTAGAGGGATTGGGTTTCGGAGCCATGAGGTCATGTTGCAGTTGTACAAAACTCTGGTGCGGCCGTATGTGGAGTATTGCGTGCAGTTCTGGTCGCCGCATTATAGGAAGGATGTGGAAGCATTGGAAAGGGTGCAGAGGAGATTTACCAGAATGTTGCCTGGTATAGAGGGAAGATCTTATGAGGAAACGCTGAGGGACTTAAGGCTATTTTCGTTACAGAGAAGAAGGTTAAGAGGTGACTTAATTGATGCATACAAGATGGTCAGAGGATTAGATTGGTGGACAATGAGAGCCTTTTTCCTTGGATGGTGATGGCAAGAACGAGGGGACATAGCTTTAAATTGAGGGGAGATAGATATAGGACAGATGTCAGTGGTAGGTTCTTACTCAGAGAGTAGTAAGGGCGTGGAATGCCCTGCTGCAACTGTAGTGGACTCGCCAACATTAAGGGCATTTAAACGGTCATTGGATAAACATATGGATGATAAGGGAATAGTGTAGATGGGCTTTAGAGTGGTTTCACAGGTCGGCGCAACATCGAGGGCCGAAGGGCCTGTACTGCGATGTAATGTTCTTTGTTCTCTGTTCTAAAATCTTCCCTTTTTGTGGAAAACTAAGTATGGGTCTGACATAGACCAGGATTTTCCAGTCCTGTCAGCAGCGGGCATTGCTACGGGAGGGACTGGAAAATTTGGAGAGAGGTCAAAAGTCAATTCATTGGAAAATCCTGCCCATAGAATTTTTTCCATGGTTTCTTCGAGCCCACGCTTTGTTGATGGAATCCAGGTGGATGCTAATTTCCACTGTTTTCCCTCTATCTGCCTGTTCTGATGATGGAGAAAAAAAATGGAATTATACACAGAAAAATTGGACTTTAAAAAGGCCTGGCTTTTATATTTTAAAATGGACACAATCCCGAAGCTGAATGTACTTCGCCACTCACAAGAATGGTGCAGGGTGTTTCTCTGATGGACAATGGAAACCCTCCCTGTGTTTCCAGACAAGGCACTTCTAAAAGCATCGAAAAACAAATCACCATCTCTGGTGAAGACAAAGGAACATAATGGCTATCTCATCGAAAATATTCTGGGTGTAATTGCCTCGCTAGACTGACTCGTGGATTCTGGGCCTAGTGGAATACACAGAGAAGGGGGTTGCTGAGAGAACTGCCCTGTGCGTGCCTGGCTGTGTCTGCCCTGCTCGTCTGTCTGTGCATGTGAGCGCTGTGACAAAAAGCAGCTGGAAGTTTTCCACGTGGAAGGTGTGTGATACATAACCAGAAACAATCTCCCTGCAGAAAAGGGAATAACCATCTTTTGCAGGAATATCTAAAAACACTCTGGGCAGGATTCTCCAGCTGCGTCCACCCGGCGACTGGAGAATCCCACCCGACGTCTGGAGTTCTTTATTCTGCAGCTTTCTTGCAGCAGGCGGGGTGGGAGAATCCAGCCCTCTGTCTGACTGTGGAAGTCAACCAACCAGCAGTTGGACTCTGAAAAAAATAACTAAAATAGTTCCACCAAACTACAGAACACCTGATTTGAAGAATGAACTACTTGCCTGCAGAGTCCAACTGTAATGGAGTCAATTGGTAATGCCCGCAATACATCATCATCTACTCCTCGTTAATCGAGCACTGTTTTTCTTTGCATTTATTTGCTATTGGACTCAATTCATACTTTAATCCATCAGAATACAGATGCATTTTTTACCATTTCTCCTTACCTTTTTAGTAGTTAATAAACTTACACTATCTTAACTCAAGAAAGCTTGGTTAAATGGTCCCTTTTGGGGCAGCAGGGTAGCATGGTGGTTAGCATAAATGCTTCACAGCTCCAGGGTCCCAGGTTTGATTCCCGGCTGGGTCACTGTCTGTGTGGAGTCTGCACGTCCTCCCCCTGTGTGCGTGGGTTTCCTCCGTGTGCTCCGGTTTCCTCCCACAGTCCAAAGATGTGTGGGTTAGGTGGATTGGCCATGCTAAATTGCCCGTAGTGTCCTAATAAATGTAAGGTTAAAGGGGGGAGGGGGGGTTGGGTTACGGGTATAGGGTGGATATGTGGGTTTGAGTAGGGTGATCATGGCTCGGCACAACATTGAGGGCCGAAGGGCCTGTTCTGTGCTGTACTGTTCTATGTTCTATGTATAACTATTGGTATCCAAGGGAAAGAGAACTTTGTTAAATTAAACCTTGTTGCTGCCAGCAGAGGGTGGGTTTAATAAAGACACGAAGCCAGTCAGACCCTCCTAACCCAGGTTTCTACAATTTGGGGGTATCCCAGACAGATGGTGACAATTCGAGGGATTTTCCCAGACTGATTCCAGGGATGGCAGGACTGTCATATGAGGAGAGATTGACTGAGTTAGGATTGTTCTCGCTGGAGTTCAGAAGAATGAGGGAGGATCTAACAGAACCAGAGAGCGTAGATGAAGGGAAGATGTGCCCAATGGTGGATGTGTCCAGAACCATGGGTCACAGTCTGAGAATTCAGGGTAAACCATTTTGGACAGAGATTAGACATTTCTTCACCCAACGAGTGGAAAGCCTGTGCAATTCATTACCACACGAAGTAGTTGATGCCAAAACATTTATTATATCCAAAAGGAGGCTAGATATAGCACTTCGGGGGAATGGGATCAAAGGCTATGGGGAGACAGCAGGATTAGGCTATTGAGTTGGATGATCAGCCATGATCGTGGTAAATGGTGGAGCAGGCTCCTCCTGCTCCTATCTTCTATGTATTTATGTATATGTATGGATCAACATCGTTTAAGGAACCTCACCTGGGGTTGGTCGTAACACTGCCTAAAGTTTGCAGGATCAAAAACAGGGTACATACTCCCGGCACACAGGCTAACATCCCTTCATCAGCCTTCTGCTAAAACTGACCCTACTACCCTACCCCAGAAAAATTCCAGACAAAGAAATAAATAAAAAAGTTCTCCAAACCCCTAAATAGTACTATTTACAGTGCCTTAATACTCTAAGCTCTATAACCAAACTTCCTCATGGTTCTCAGAAGGAGGAAAACAATAAAATCTGGGAAATAAGAATACTGGTCTGAATTGATCTTGCACACCTTGAAACAGCACACCAGTAAAAAGTGGGAAATAAAAATACTGTCCAAACTTTTTTCTACTCCTCAATCTAAAACTGTATTAGAGCACTCCCTAAATGAATGATGCTACTGTAATGAAAGTCTACTGCTGACTGTACATTGTTTTTGAAAATGATTGCAGCCTTGAACCTCCCAGCTCAAAGTCACATTGACTGCCCCACTTCCTCTGCTGCGGATGAAAGCCACACATAGGTTTAGTGTCAATTTTCCTGGTCACATGAAGACGAGGGTAACATTTAAATATGTGATTCAATGGCCGGAATTTTCCTGCCAACCCCACTGCCGGAACCTTCCTGTCACTCCGATGGCGAACACCCGCTGAGTGTTCTGTGATGATATGATCTGCATACTCGTCTGCCATTGGGCCAGAACGTCGGCTTACCATTGGCCCTGGTCGGTCATGTGCCTCTCGACCGATTGGCCGAGAGGCTGAGTTAACCACGCCTCTATCAACGAGGTATAAATGCTCAGAAGCCTGACGATCGTTCCTTTCCACTGTAGACGATCGCCAGGCTGTGTTCTAGTTAATTAAAGCCTGACATTGGTAAATCACTCGCCTCGCGTGCAATCGATGGTGCATCATGTTCTTTGGTGGCGGGGCTTGGCGGGGGGGGGGGGGGGGGGGGGAGGGTGCCTGCAGTGTGAAGCCCCATTGACAGAGGTAAGACCACAAGATTCCATCACCGGCTACTGACGGGCCACCCCTGCTGTCGTGAAAGACGCTGTGCGGGATGTGGAAATTCTGGCCCGTGCATTTTGTTCAAAGAAGAAAATGAAGTTGCCTCATAACATTAGTGATTTCATTGATTTTGACTTTCAGTGTACAGTTCTTTCACCACTAAGGGTGTTCCCTAAAACTATGTACTTCAAAGAAAAATACATGGCTTTTCCAAGTCAACCATGACCAATGCTCTCTTTGGTTGTACCTTGTTCGGTTCACCAATTATATTGCACAAGGATTTATTTTGTTATGTAAATTTTATTGCCTTGACCCAAACATTAATTTGCCCTTAAGACACTTTCAGACAGGGCAGTGAATTAAATTAATGTATATTGACATGTTTTATACGTATATGAAGTAAATATAAATGTCCAGAATCACAACTTTAAAACTTTTTATTGAAGAAACCTGCAGCCACTAAACATTTATTATTTTGTGAAGTTGTCACATCTGAATGTGATGTTTTTGGTTCTCACTTATTCTGTACAGACACCATGAAGGGAATGTTTTAGCCAGTTAAAGTATTAATGAATGAAAAGTAGTGAGGAAATAAATATTTTACAACATTACTAACTTAATATATCAACCAAAACATTTTTCCTCACAACTCATTTGAGGAGCACCATATAATTATTTTTGCTTCCATTGATTAAACTCTAGAAATAACAAGATGATTTTGGTCTTGCCAACTTGTGGTCTGTCGAATTTTGGTCAAGCTCAGGAAATAGGGAAAAGATTCTTAGTAGAAGAAACTTGAGCTGAAAAACTTTAGCTTCATTGGCTGGAGCTCCAGAGCTAAAATTAAACTTAACATGTCAAAATGAAATGCTGGCATACTCTGCTAATTTACTAAGAGGCATGTAAAGTTGACATTTATACCCCTGTGACAATTAGGTTCGGTCAAGTGGTAAGTGCATCCATTAGAAGACAATCATTTAGCAACAAATTTATATTGTCTCGAGCCAAAATTGTAGAATATATGAACAGCTCACATAATCTTAGAGTACAGTTAAATTTAAACCACATGTCCTGTGAAGTAGTATTAGCAGCTGCTTTTTTTGGGTACAGCAAAGTATTTCAAGTATTATGTCATTATTGAAACTGCTTAATGGTTCCTCTGCTCAAACAATAAACATTTCATTCTGTAAAATATGACACATAACTGTTAAAAGTAAGGAATGCACATATTTGTTATTGAAGAAAAACATGAACGTAATATCTGATTAATGTTTAAACACAAAGTTTCATAACATCCACAGTATGAGGGAGGTCATGTTTCCCATCACACCTTTGCTGGTTGCAGTTCTCCCGCTGAAACTATCCTGCTGGTTCTTCGTAACTTTCTATGTTCTCTCTTACGAAATATTTATCCCAATTCCCTTTGAAATGATTTTGTTAGCCTCTACCTCGATAGCCTTTTATGTCAAACTATAGTAACCTTCTTTTTGGAAGAATTTCTTCTAACTTCTCCTTTCATTTTTCTTTTGATTACCTTGCATCTATTCCGATTTGCTCCTCATTCAGTGGAATCGCACTTTGGCTATTAACACTCTCATAGCCCTTCTGCCATCTTTATTACTCCTTATTTTTTCTGTTCCATGTTTGTTGAATTTTCTGTGAAGATTAGAGCCATCCGGAAGTGTTTTTTTCTACTTCTCTGCTGTGGCTATATTAATGTACATTCAGCAACATCAGATACCCAAAATTCTTCAGTGGTGTTTAACGGTCTTACCTCTTCAATCAAAGTGGAGTTGTGAACTTTACATAGGCAGAAATGTTAGTTGAAATTCTGCTTGGGTCTGTTCTTAAAAATTGTATTCAACGTCAAATTTTTGAACATAGTTTAACCGTACCATGACATAATTTAAAACACTACACTTGAGGTTACCATCAAAGTCTATTGTTAGATATTGCAACAAACTGTAAGAAGATGCACTGTAGCAATTTGCTAAGCCGCCTTTGACAGTGTCTTCCAAACCTGTGGGACTGGATTCTCCAATTTTGCGGCTTTGTCCGGAGGAAGCGTCTGGTCTTACGACCAAAAAGTCGGCACCGCCCCCGGCTTTACCTGCAGATACGGACGAAGAATTGGCCAGGTCCGTCGCCACGCATGCACATGATGGCGGCGGCCGCACCGTACAACATAGTGTCGGCCGCACGCAGACCCAGCCTGCCAGATAGTGGCCTCCTCGCCACCCCCAAGGACCACTCCCCACCAGCCCCCCGAGCCGCCGCCAAAGCCCCGCCTTCCAGTTGGTCAGCTCCCCATCCCTCAACTGTGGTGGTGCTGGACACAGTCAGCAGCCACCATGCCAGGTTCACGATGGTTGAGAGGACTCGTGTCCCATGCCGTCGGGAAGTCGGCCCATTGGGGGCGGAGCATCGTGGGAGGGCCGCAGGTGACATCCTGAGGCCGTCCCAATGGAATGCGGCGTACACCTTGAGAATGCATTTTTTGAGGGGGTGGAGCATCCGGAAAACAGCACCGCCTCCAATTTCAGCGTAAAAGCGGATTCTCCGGCCTATCACCGAACACAATTTTGGCGTCGGCAATCGCAGAATCCCGCCTGTGATCTCTATGGAGCGATCTGCCTGGACTGTACACAGAACAATACTTTTCACTGTACCTCAGTACACGTGACAATAAATCTACATCTAATCTACGATCTAGAAGGAGAAGGGCAACAAGCGCATGGGCAGAGGAATGGGACTTAGCCATCATACTCATTTGGAGAACAAGTGTGGACCCAGTGGGCCAAATGGACTCCTTTTTGCTTTCACAAGTCTGTGATTCTATGGTAATAAAATCATAGAATGCTTACAGTGCAGAAGGAGGCCATTCAGCCCATCGAGCCTGCACTGATCCTTCAAAAGAGCACTCTACCTAGGCCCTCTCCCCTCGCTATCCCCGTAACCCCATCTAACCTTTTGGACACTAAAGGGCAATTTAGCATGGCCAATCTAACTAACCTGCACATCTTTAGACTGTGGTAGGAAACGGGATCACCCGGAGGAAATCCACACAGACACAGGGATAATGTGGAAACTCCACACAGTCACCCAAAGTGTGATCGAACCCGGGTCCCTGGCGCTGAGAGGCAGCAGTGTTAACCACTGTGCCATTGTGCCACTGTTTGCCACCGTGTCTCCAATCTTGGTCTGACCAAGCTTATATATAAATTTTACTTAACTTGTCTGATTTCTACCCTATTCCTCCAGAAAGGTTGGATTCTGAACAATTTCTGGCTACAAGATACTAAGCAAAGAAAGAGAAACTAAAAAAGGTGGAGAGTTTCAGCATTGATTGAGTAAACTACATGACACTAAATGATTGAAAGGGATGCTGCAGTTTAGGGTTCAAAGACAGTATTTACTTGGTTGGAATTAGTAACAGTGGAGGAGCAATTACATCGCTGGGTGTAAATCTGACCACAGTCCCTGAGGACCATAGGCTGCTCTGCCCTTTGTGAGCTGACTGGTAGTGATTTAAATGGAGAGTTACCACACGTCAGGCAAAGGACATGGTTGAGAAGACGGGGCCTTCTTGAATAACCACAGCCACAGGTAGAGCAATTGAACCGGCGCTGTTGGCGTCGCTCTGCAAAATGAACCAATCAAATGAGCTAAACGACGCTCTACGCCAGGAGATATAGCAGAATTGGAATGCCCTGAGCTTATCACTCACTCATCTCGGTCCATGAATTTCCCCAAGCATCATATTTTCAGTTTTCATCCATCTGTAGATTGATTGTTTCGCAGATACCTAAGTAGATATCTAAGTTTAATTACCAGAAAAAGTTGTTGATCATCGAGGCAACAAACCGTGTTACCGAGCTAGGGCTTCATCCTTCTCAGCTGTACAAGGTGGGACGAGTAAGAGTGGGATGTTTCTGCGGCTGCAGACTTGACTGCAGGATGGTGTGTTGTCTCCCTGGTGCCATAGAAACATAGATAAGAACAGGAGGAGGCCATTCGGCACTTTGAGACTGCCCCACCATTCATTCTGATTATTGCTAATCATCCAACTCAATAGCCTAATCCCACCTCTCACAGCCCCCCCCTCCCCCCCACCCCCGTAACCTTTGATCCCCTTCATCTCAAGTGCTATCTCTAACTGATCCTTGAAACCAGACAGCATTTTGGCCTCAACTGCTTCCTGTCATAATAAATTCCACAGACTCACCACTTTCTGGGTGAAGAAATTTCTCCTTACTGCAATCCTAAATGGTCTACCCTGATTTTTCAGACTGTGACCTCTGGTTCTGAACACCTCTACCATCAACATCCTTCTTGCATTACCCTGTCTATTCCTGTTCGAATTTTATAGGTTTCTATGAGTTCCCCACTCATCATTCTGAGGTCCAGCGCATACAATCCTAATCCTAATCGACTCAATCTCTCCTCCCTGCCATCCCTGGAATCAGTCTGGTAAACCTTTACTGCACTCCCTCTGGAGAAAGAACATCCTTCCTCAGATGAGGAGATCAAAACTGCACACAATATTCCAGGTGTGGCCTCAGTGTAATTGCAGCAAGACATTCCTGTTACTGTACTCGAATCCTCGCACGATGAAGGCCAAAATACCATTTTCCTTCTTTACTGCCTGCTGCACCTGCATGCTTACCTTCACTGACTGGCGTACGAGGATGCCCAGGTCTCGTTGCACATTCCCAGGTAGTTATCCAGGTAACAATCTGCCATCCTGTTTTTGTTACCAAAGTGTATAACCTCACATTTATCCAAACTACACTGCATTCACCATTCATTTGCCCACTCACCCAACTTGTCCAAATCACACTGAAGGATCTCTGCATCCTCCTCACAGCTCACCCTCCCACCAGCTTTGTGTCATCTGCAAACATGGAGATATTACATTTTGTTCCTCATCTAAATCATTAATATATACTGTGTATAGCTGGAGTGCTAGCGCTGATCCCTGCGTAGCCCCACTATTCACTGACTACCATTTACAAAAAAGAACCGTTAAATCCTACTCTATGTTTCTTGTCTGCCAACCAGTTTTCTATCCATCTCAATAAACTACCCCAATCCCATGCGCTTTAACTTTACATTCTAACCTTGTGGGACTTTGTCAAAAGCCTTCTGAAAGTCAAAATGCACCACACTCACTGGCTCCCCTTCATCAACTCTACTGGTTACATCCTCGAAGAATTCCACTAGATTTTTCAGGCATGATTTCATGCTGACTCTGTCCGATCCTACCACTATTTTCCAAGTGATGTGCTTTATAATCTTTGATAATGGATTCTAGAATTTTCCCCACTACTGACATCAGGCTTATTGGTCTATAATTCCTTTTCTCTCAAACTCCCTTTTTAAATAGTGGAGTAACATTAGCTACACTTTGAGCTGTAGGGAATGTTCTGGAGTCTATAGAACTATAGAATCTTTGAAGATGACCACCAATGCATCCGTTATTACTAGAGCTACTTCCTTAAGTACTCTGGGATGTAGATTATCGGCCTCTGGGTGTTTGTCAGCCTTCGGTACCATCAATTTCCCCAACACCATTTCCCAACTAATATTGACCTCTTTCAGTTCCGCCCTATCACTAAACCTTGTGTTCCTCAACTCTGGTACCTTATTTGTGCCGTCATTTGTGAAGACAGAACCAAAAGTATGTATTTAGATGCTCAGCCATTTCTTTGTCCCCTGTTATAAAGTTCCCAGTTTCTGACTGTAAGGGACCTACATTTGTCTTTACCAATCATTTTCTCTTCATTTACCTATAGAAACATTCACAGTCATTTTTATGTTTCCTGCAAGCTTACTGTCATACTCTATTTTCCCCTCCTTAATCTACCCCTTTGTCTTCCTTTTCTGAGTTCTAAACTGCTCCCGATCCTCAGACCTGTTGCTTTTCTTGGCCAATTTGTATGCTTCTTCCTTTGATTGAACACTATCTCCAATTTCTCTTGTAAGCCATGGATTGGTCACCTTTCCCATTTCATTTTTGTGCCAGACAGGAATAAACAATTGTTGCAGTTCCCTTTAATGTTTGCCATGGGCTGGTTTAGCTCACTGGGCTAAATCGCTGGCTTTTAAAGCAGACCAAGCAGGCCAGCAGCACCAGCCTCCCCAGACAGGCGCCGGAATGTGGCGACTAGGGGCTTTTCACAGTAACTTCATTGAAGCCTACTCGTGACAATAAGCGATTTTCATTTCATTACCTATCCACAGTCACCTCATCAAGTAATGTTTCCCAACCGATCATAGCCAACTTGTGCCTCATATCACCGTAGTTCCTTTATTAAGATTTAGGACCCTAGTCTCAGAATCAACTATGTAACTCTGGTTCAATGAAGTCCGTGGGAGGGTTTACCAGGAGAAACACCAGGCATAGCTAAAAATATGTGTCAACCTGGTGAAGCTACAACACAGGACTACATGTGCGCCAAACTCCATAAGCAGCAAATAATAGACAGGGCTAAGCAATTTCACAACAAACACCATGGCTGGGATTTTCTGACCCGGCGCCGTGTCGGAGAATCCCAGGGGGGCTTGAGAATCGCGCCCTGCGGCCGGCCTCCCTATTCTCCTATGCCGTTTTTTGGGCGCTGGCGGGATCGTCGCCAAGCCAGTCGGGGGCCATTAACAGCCCCCCCCCCCCCGGCGATTCTCCGGGCCCCGATTGGCCGAGTGGCCGAGTTTTGCCCAGTCCCGCTGGTGTGGATTACTTACCTCATACACGGCGGGACCTGAAAGGTAAGTGTGCGGAGGCGTCCTTGGGCGGGGGGGTGGGGGGGGGGGGGGGGGCATGATGGCCTGGCCCGCGATCTGGGCCTACCGATCGGCGGGCTGGCTGGTTCTGTGGGGGCCTACTTTACTCTGCACCGGGCCCCTGTCGGGCTCCACCATATTGCCCAGGGGCCGGCATGGAGAAGGGAACCCCCGCACATGCGCGGAAATACGCCGGCCGTTCTGCGCATGCGCGAGGCCACACCGGCTGTTGCGCCGTGTGGGCCATTCCCCGCCAGCTGGAGCTGCGGGGACAACTCCATCGGCAACCTAGTCCCCTAGAAAGGTGAGAATTCCTCACTTTCGGGGGCCGTTGATGCCGGAGTCATTGGAGCCGGTTTTCCCGCCAGCGTGGGGACATAGCCCCATTATTAGAGAATCCCGCCCATCACATTTGTAGTCCTGCTACAGACAGCCATGAATGGTGGTGGACAATGAAACAACTCACTGGAGGAGGAGGGTCCCCAAATATCTCCAGCCTCAATGATGGAGGAGCCCAGCACATCTGTTCAGAAGACATGGCTGAAGCATTCGCAACAATCTTCAGCCAGAAGTGCTGAGTGGATGATGCATCTTGGTCTCCTCTGGAGGCCCCAGCATCACAGATGTCCATCTTCAGCCAATACGATTGACGTCGCGTGATATCAAGAAACAGCTGAAGGCAGTGGACACTATAAAGGCCCTCACAATATCCCGGCAATAGTACTGAAGATTTGTGCTCCAGAGCCTGCTGCACCCCTAGATAGTCAAGGTGTTACAGTACAGCTACAACACTGGCATCTACCTGCCAATGTAAAAAAATGCCCAGGTGTGTCCTGTACACAAGAAACATGACAAATTCAACCCAGCCACTTACCATCTTATCTGTCTATTCTCCAACATCAGCAAAGTAATGGAAGGAGTCATCAACAATGGTATCAAGTGACACAAACTCAGTAACAACCTACTCACAGGCACTCAGTTTAGACTCTGTCAGGGTTGCTCAGCTCCTATCTCATTACATCCGTAATTCAATCACGGCCAATAGAGCTGAATGCCAGAGGTGAGATGAGAGTGACTGCCCTTGACATCAAGGCAACATTTGACAGAGTATGGCATCAAGGAGCCCAAGCAAAACTGGAGTCAATGGGAATCAGGGGGGAAACTCTCACTGGTTGGAGTCATACCTTGCACAAAGGAAGATGGTTGTGGTAGTTGGAGGTCAATTATCTCAGCTCCAGGATATCACTGCAGGAATTCCTCAGGGTAGTGTCCTAGGCCCAACTATCTTCAGCTGCTTCATCAATGACCTCCCTTCCATCATAAGGTCAGAAGTGTAGATGTTCGCAAATGGCTGCAAATGTTCAGCACCATTCACGACTCCTCAAATAAGGAAACAGCCCATGTCTAAATGCAGTAAGACCTGGACAATATCCCGGCTTGGGCTGATAAGTGGCAAGTTAAATTCACGCCACACAAGTGCCAGTCACTGACCATCTCCTCTGGCGTGTAATGGAATACTCTCCATTTGCCGGGATGAGTGCAGCTCCAACGACACTCAAGAAGATCAATTCCATCCAGGACAAAGCAGCCCGCTTGATCACACCCCCTTCCACAAGTATTCACTCCCTCCCCCACCACTGAACAGTGGCAGCATGTGTACCATCTACAAGATGCACTGGAGGAACTCGCCAAGATTCCTTAGACAGCACTTTCCAAATCCACCACTACCATCTAGAAGGACAAGTGCAGCAGAAACTTTGGAACACCGTCATCTGGAGGTTCCCCTCCAAGTCACTCACCATCCTGACTTGGATGGGGCAATATCCTGGAACTCCCTCCCTAACAGTACAGTGGGTACAGTACCTACACCTTGGACTGCAGTGGTATAAGAAGGCAGCTCACCACCACCTTCTGAAGGGCGACTAGGAATGGGTAATAATTTCTGGTCTAATCAACAATGTCCACATCCCGTAAAAATGAATTTTCAAAACTCCCCATCTTGATGAACAATTGAATCATTTTGTGGTTGCTCGTCCCCAAGAGGTCTCACACAATTTGATTGCCAATGATTCTGTTCTTATTACACAGTACCCAGACTAGGATGGCCTATTCTCTAGTTGATTCCTCAACATATTGGTCCAGAAAATCATTCCGAATACACTCAAGAAATTCCTCCTCTACCGGATTATGACTAATTTGATTTGCCCAATCTATATGCAGATTAAAATCACCCAAAAGTACTGATGTCCCTTTATCACATGCATCTCTAATTTCCTGTTTAATGCCCATCCCAACGTGGCAATTTGGGGGCCTGCGTACAATGCCCTTGTTGTTTTTCAGCCCGACCCATTCAGATTCAACATTATCAGAGCTAATATCCTTCCTCACAATTGCAATAATTTCCAGGATCAAAGAAGACACTGAACTGCTGCGGGATATTCTGAAGTGGGAGATTGAACAGTCAGAGGTCGTGGTTCACACTTGTACCGCTGACATAGCTAGAAAGTAGGAGGAAGTCCAGCAGCAAATTTTAGGGCACTAGGTAGCAGATTGAAAAGCAGGAGCTCAAAGGTTGTAATCTCGGGATTACTACAGATGCCACATGGGAACATGATATTATTGATATCAGAGAGACATCATTGAGGGAGGGGCAGCACTAACAGCTCAATATTGCAGGGTATAGAATCTTCAGGTGAGAGATGGAGTGATGTAAAAGAGGAGGTGTTGTTGCAAAATTGATCACGGACAATTACTGCAGTGAAGAGGGATGATATCTTGGCAGGCTCCTTCATTGAGGTTTTATGAGGGCAGCACGGTGGCGCAAGTGGTTAGCACGGTTGCCTCACGACACCGAGGTCCCATGTTCGATCTCGGCTCTGGGCCACTGTCCGTGTGGAGTTTGCACATTCTCCCCGTGTTTGCGTGGGTTTCACCCCCACAACCCAAAGGTTGTGCAGGATAGGTGGATTGGCCACGCGAAATTGCCCCTTAATTGAAAAAAATTAATTGGATACTCTAAATTTATTTTTTTTGAAAAATCGAGACTCTATGGGTGGAACATAAAAACAGAAAATGGGCTATCACATTGCTGGGAGTGTATTATAGGCCCCCAGATAGTCAGGGAGAGATAAATGAAGCAGATATCTGGACAATTCTCAGAGGAGTGTAAAAATAATAGCGTTATAATATTTGGGGATTTCAACTTCCCCAATATTAATTGGGATAGGTAAAGTGTGAAAGGCTTAGAGGGGGAAGAATTATTAAAGTGCATCCAGGAGAGTTTCTTGAGACAGCATGTCGAAAGTCATACAAGAGAGGGGGTGGTTCTTGATCTCATTTTAGGGATGAAGCCAGTCAGGTGGTAGAGGTGTCAGTGGGGGACCATTTCAGTTATAGTGACCAGAACTTTATAAGATTTAATATAGTTATGGAAGAGGACAAAGGTGGATAGGAAGCAAGGGCCGGGATTCTCCCCTACCCGGCGGGGTGGAGGTTCCCGGCGTGTTGGAGTGGCGTGAAGCACTCCGGCGTCGGGCCACCCCAAAGGTGCGGAAGCCTCCGCACCTTTAGGGGCCAAGCCCTCACATTGAGGGGCTAGGCCCGCGCCGGAGTGGTTCCCACTCCGCCGGCTGGCGTAAACGGTCTTTAGCGCCACGCCAGCCGGGGTTGAAAGGACTTCGCCGGAGCGTCAGCGACTGCTGATGTCATATCGCCGTGTGCGTGCGGGGAGGTCTCTTCTGCCTCCTCCATGGTGAAGACCATGGCGAAGGCGGAAGAAAAAGAGTGCCCCCACGGCACAGGCCCTCCCACCGATCGGTGGGCCCCAATCACGGGCCAGGCCACTGTGGGGGCACCCCACGGGGTCAGATCGTCCCGCGCCCACCCTCCAGGACCCCGGAGCTCGCCTGCGCCGCCAATCCCGCCGGTCAGGCAGGTGGTTTAATCCACGCCGGCAGGAGAGGCCTGTCAGCGGCGGGACTTCGGCCCATTGCGGGCCGGAGAATCGCCACGGGGGACCTGCCAACCAGTGCAGGGGGCCCGCCGACCGGTGCGGCGCAATTCTCGCCCCCGCCGAATCTCGGGGGGCGGAGAATTCGGGACACGGCCAGGGCGGGATTGATGCCAGCCCCAGGCGATTCTCCGACCCCCCAAAGTGAACTCTGAGCTGCTACTTGTAGAAAGATCCACATTAGAGCAGTGGGAGTCATTCAAAAAGGAGTGAGAGTACAGGGCTAACACATCCCATAAAGTTAAAGAGTGAGACCAACAAGCCCAGAGAACCCTTGATGTCAAATGATAAACAGCAATTGATAAGCCAAAAGGAGGGTTATGCAGATTCAGGGGGTTCAGACAGTGGATGCTCGAGAGAAGTATAGAAAGTGTAGGGGGGTACTCAACAAAGAAATTAGGAGAGTGAAGAGAGGGCATGAAAAAACACTGGTGGGTAAAATAAAGGAAAATCCAAAGGTGTTTTCTAAGCACATTAAGGGCAAGAGGGTAACCAGGGAAAGAGTAGGAACTAAAATGGAGCCAACAGACATAGGTGAGGTATTAAATGAATGTTTTGCATCTGTGTTCACTAGGAAGAAGGACAATGTAGGTATAGAAAGCAGGGAGAGGGACTGTGATATAATTGAACAATTAGCACTGGAAGGGAGGAGGTGTTTGTGATTTTAGAAAGCTTAAAAGTAGGTAAATCCCCAGGCCCAGACGTGATGTCTCCTAGGCTGCTGTGTGAGGCAAGGGAGGAGATTACAGGGCTCTGACGCTAATTTTCAAATCATCTCTGACCACAGAAGACGTGCCAGATGACTGGAGGGAAGCTAATTTGATGCCATTATTCAAGAAGAAAAGTAGGGATTGTTGCTAAATGTTGCTAAGTGTGCTTTACATTTATTTGCTCTGTTTTATAACCTTTGCTCTAGAGTCGCCAGGTATCTTTATGATACCACCACGAGGCTCAAGTCCAAGTGCTGATCAATAACTCAATACACCAGTTAGTAAGGTTCAAATCAAAACACATTTATTATATACACAGTCAATCGCTACTCATGCATAAATACTACTCACTAGACTATCACTAACGCTAATAGGCCAATACTTATCTTTGGAAACTGGCCCACCAGGTCAGGGGAACAAATGGCCTTTCGTTCGATTCTGAGTCTGCAGGCTTCCAGCTGGTATGGACTAAGGGTTAGGAGCGCCTATCTCCGTGCGTGCGTTGACTGGACACTTACTTGGTTGGTGCAGCTGCTAGGCAAGTCTCTCCGAGTTGAGAGTCACGGTCAAGAGTTCTTTGAGAGCTGCCAAGAAGGACGAAATGAACTTGGGGACTCAACTTTATAGTCCCCAGGGGCTTTGCGCCCTTTTGGGCGGACCCCGTACCTGGTTCCAAGTGATTGGACTGAGTTGTGATCACTTGGATCGATTTCTCCAATACTGGAGCTGTTCCCTGATCGCTGGGCGGTTCCTAAGCGTCCGTTGGCCTTCCTTTGCCTTGGCTCCCGCTGGCGCCCGGGAGTCTGACTTGGCCTCGATTATCTTAACTGTTTCAATTGTTCCCGGGTATCGCTCATCAATATGTAGATGGTCGTCAGTTTCAGTGCTGTCTGGGTTTCTGCAAGTTCTAATATACAGGAGATTTTGCACCTGCCTGTTTTCCTGCGTTTGGCCATTTCTCCCTGCATTCTTAGCGGATCTCCACTTTAAAGTCGGGAAGTGGCCAACCCAGGTGGCTACAGGATAAACCAGGTATTTACAGGCCAGTGATTCTAACATCAGTGGTAGGGAAATTATTGGAAAACATTTTGAGGGGCAGAATAAATCTCTACTTGGAGAAGCAAGGATTAATCAAGGAGAAGCAGCATGGGTTTGTCAGGGGGTGTTCATGTCTAACAAATGTGATTTAATTTAGTCAATGAGGTGACTGGGTATGGAGATGAGAGCAGTGCAGTTGACATTGCTTGGATTTCAGTAAAGGTTTTGACAAGATCCCGCACAGGAAATTCATCAAAAAGGTAAAGAAAACAGGGAATTCAGGGCAATTTGGGAAAATTGGATCCAAAATTGGCTTAGTGCCAGGAAGTAGGAGTAGGGGGTAATGGTCAAAGGATGTTCTGTGATTGGAAGCCTGTGTCCAGTGGCGTACTGCAGGGGACATTGCTGATTCCCTTGCTGTTTGTAGGGTACATTAATGACCTAGTTGTGAATGTGTGGGGTATGATCAGTGAGTTCACAGATGACATAAAAATTGGTGGTGTGGTAAATAGAGAGGGCGAAAGCCTTAGATTGAAGGATTTTATAAGCAGGCTGGTCAGATGGGCAGAACAGTGGCAAATGGAATTTAATCCTGAAAAATGTGAGGTGGTGCTTGATAGGAGGATAACAAGGCAAGGGAATACACAATTAACATTATGGTGCTAGGAAGCACGGAGGACCAGAGGCAGGTTGGGGTGCATGCCTAAAGATCGCTGAAGGCAGCAGGACAGGTAGATAAGGTGGTTAAGAAAGCATATGGGATACTTACCCTTTATTAACCGAAGCATAGAATATTAAAGCAGAGAGGGGTAAGGATGGAGCTGTATAAAATGCAGGTTAGGCCACAGCTAGAGTACTGTGTGCAGTTCTGGTCACCACACTATAGGAAGGATGTGATTGGGGCAGCACGGTGATGCAGTGGGTTAGCCCTGCAGCCTCAAGGCAC
Source organism: Scyliorhinus canicula (assembly GCF_902713615.1). Lineage (NCBI taxonomy): Eukaryota > Metazoa > Chordata > Chondrichthyes > Carcharhiniformes > Scyliorhinidae > Scyliorhinus > Scyliorhinus canicula. Next base: position 56,128,827 of record NC_052155.1, on the reverse strand, counting down.
CGAGGTCCCAGGTTCGATCCTGGCTCTGCGTCACTGTCCGTGTGGAAGTTGCACATTCTCCCTGTGTTTGCGTGGGTTTCGTCATCACAACCCAAAGATGTGCGTGTTAAGTGGATTGGCCATTAAATTGCCCCTTAATTGGAAAAAATGAATTGGGTACTCTAAATTTATACAAAGAAAAGGAAGTATGTGATTGCACTAGAAAGGGTGCAGAGGGGATTCACCAGAATGTTGCCGGGATTGGAGCATTCCAGCTATCAAGGAGGAGACACTGGATAAGCTGGAGTTGTTTTCCTTAAAGCAGAGAAGGCTGAGGGCGGACCTAATTGAGGTGTACAAAATTAAGAGGGATGTAGATAGGGTTGATCGGAAGAAACCTTTACCTTAAAGCTGGTTCAATAACCAGAGGGCATAGATTTAAGGTAAGGAAAACGTTTTCACCCAGAGGGTGGTGTGAATCTGGAACTCACTGTCTGAAAGGATGGTAGAGGCAGGGAACATCACAACATTTAAGTAGAATTTAGATAAGCACTTAAAGCGCCATAACATACAAGGCTACGGACCAAGCACTGGAAAACTGGGTTAGAAGAGATAAGTGTTTGATAGCCGGCACGGAGTCAAAGGGCCTCTTTCTGTGCTGTAAAACTCTATGACTTGCCCCTTAATAGGACAAAAAAGAATTGGGTACTCTAAATTTATTCTAAAAAAAAAAGTAAACCTCGATGACGCTAGCTAATTGTGTGACATGAAGAAAGTCCATGGCCAGGATTTTCCTTCCCTTCCTGCTGGTGGGATTGGAAGATCCCGCTGAAGCTATCCCCCTGCTATGGATTCACTAGCGGTGCAACCAGCGAACAACGGAAGATCCTGCCGGCGACCAATGGTGAGTCGCCTCTGCCGCTAGAAAATCCACCTCAGGGAGGCCAGAAAATAATTATGAAAAGATTATGATATATGGCCTTGGCTATTGAACTCACCTAAAACTACACTTCAGGAGTGAAGACCTCGGGGTATGTTTTCCAGCCCTGCCTGCTGTGGGAGTCGTCATGGACAGAATGGAAAACTTGATAGACCATCTACTGGGCCATTGGACTTGGGGCAGACGTGACTGGAAAATCCCACCATCTTCTTCATTAGGTCTGCAATGTTTTCTTTCCCGAATGAGCCAACCATGTGAATTGCAAATTATATTTTTTGATTATGACTTGTAAAAGTGCACTATTCTCTTTAACTACACTTTGCTTGTCAGTGTTTGTGTGCATGATTGTGTGGGTAAGTGCCATGGACCAGCATTCACCACCCCCCACCACCCCCCTCTAGAATGGTGGGCATTATGGCGCCGGAGGTGACTCGCCATTTGTCACTGGCAGGATTTCCAGGTCCCATCAAAGACAATGGCCCTTTATGTTGCTTGCTGGCCAATGGTGACATGCCACGGGGGGGGGGGGGGGGGGGGGGACACCGGGAAATCACGACCATAGAGCTCGACTTTTAGGGTGAGGATATGAACAAACCCTCTCATTTAAAACCCATGAAAAGTATGCGGCTTGTTATTCAAATTGGCCACACACTCAGTTAAAAACACAGACGTACATCTTCCTCTTTAAAGCTGACTGATTATGAACAGTAGGCAAGGGTTTAGGCTTTGCAGTAGTTCTTTCGCACCCTGTCGGTAACTGAATTGAAAGCTACATCTGGGATCTGAAGCAATTGGATTAAAAGAATACATTGGAAGCAAAAGGGAAAAGTTCAATAACAGAGAGACTACAGTTGCAGGTTTCACATATATTAACACTAGAAAGTAGAATGTCAGACTTGAATCTGAAATCATTCATAGAACAGCGGGACATAACTTGGCATAAGGTAACAACCTTAACAATTGAACAGCTGAGAGAAGTAGCTAAACAGGTGGAGCTTAATGGAAAGCAAAAGGCGAAAAATCTTGAGTTGTCAGAAATGGTGACTGAGCATTTCCCCCCTGACCCCATAACTAGAACAGGCAGAAGATATAGAACACGGCCTGGAAGAGCGGAGACTGGAATTAGAGTTTCAAAAATGAGAAAAACAGGAGAAAAATAAAAAGGGGAGGAGTCAGGAAGGAAGGATAAAGAGAGAATTCCAGGAAGGAGAGAGAGAGAGACTTTCAGAGGGAAGAGCTTGAGTTGGAATTGCCAGCACAAAAGGACAGTGAAATGAGATAGATTGAATGGGCTAAGTAGAAATTTTCTTTACGTTGTGGAGAAGCCGCTGGTAATTCAAGTGACCCCAGTTCAGAGCCAAGCTTTGATTTCTTAAAGTACTGAAATTTGTTGAAGCTGACTTTGAAGCATTCCTCATAGTCTTTCAGAAGATTGCGAATGGGTTAAAGTTTCCTGAAGAAATTTGGACTGCCCTAATGCAGGGCCAATTAACAAAAAAAAAGCCAACAAGGTTTCTTCCTTGTTGTCTGAAGAAAGCCCGTCAAACTATGACCAAATGAAAATTCCTGTCCTGAGTGCTTATGTCCCAGAAGCATGCCAGCAGAGATTGAGGGTCAGGATTCTCCAGTCCCCCAGCTGTGTGTTTCACGGTGGGGCGTCGTTTGCTGGCGGTGGGATTCTCTACTTCCTCTGCTTGTCAATGGGATTTCCCCATCCTGCTGGGAAACCTGCGGGCAGTCGTGCATTGCCGGCTGGAAAATGGGAATCCCAATGGCCGGAGAATTCTGGTCACTCGCACGTTTTTCAAGTATGAGAGAATAAACAACTTGCATTTCACTGGTGTATGTGAGCACTCAAAATTATTTCCACTTACTTACAAAAGATTAATAAAAGTAATGTTTCAATAGGAATTAAAAATTGCCTCTTGCACCGCCTTAAAATTCTTGTAGAATAACAAAAGCTTTCAAAAGCCAGAGAAGCAGCCATCACAGCAGATAACTATGAATTAACACTAATCCCTCACTTAAAATAAACTTGAATCTGGAAACTCTTACAAGGGAGGGAGAGATAGGATAGATGTAGGTGAAGGGAAAAGGCAACTTTTAAGAGAAGGAACCCTGGTAGTAAACCATCAGGGGCACACCCTGTCTGTTTTCAGCACGGCAAGTCTGGCTAAATGTTGGCATCTCATAAGAAAGATGAAAAGGGGTGCTGCAGTCAAGACAGTGCCTGTACCCATGACGGTAGTGAACCTGTCCTCAAATTTATCAGAGGGTCAGGGCACATGCTGTTGCTCTTTTTAACTGGATACTGATATGACAGTTATTAATGATGATATTGCTTTTCAGAGTCGCCAGGGATCAAATGATACCACTACAAGGTTTTACCGGATATCGATCAAAGACCAAACAACTAATTAGTTAGTTCAAGTTCAATGAGAGTTTATTTACACTCAACAATTACTTCGGCATGTACCATAAAACACTACAAGCTAAATTACACCTAACACTACAACAACCTGTACTTAACTTCAGGCACCCAGCTTTATGCAAAGGAACAACGCCTTTGTTCGGATCTTGCATGGCTGGTTCTGGAGAAGTGACATTGTTTCTGCTGGGCTCATCCGTCTGGTAGCGATCGTTGGTCTTGAACTTGTCTTCTGGTCGTGATGCTACACTTGGCTTTAGGTGTAGGTCGGGGCCAAGAGAGACCGAGCACTGGGGCCAAGAGAGACTGAACACATGGCAGAAAAGAGGTTTCGCGCTCTTTTGGGTGGTCCTTAGCTTTGGACCCAATAATTCGGCAGGCTTCGATTACTGCCTTCGATTTTAGCCAATAAAGGGGCTGGTACCTCAAAGGCGGGGTTGTCCTGAGTGGTCATTGAGCTTGGCATTTTGGGCTCTCTGAGCAAAGGGAGTGGCGCCGATGAGTCTATTTCTGTATCTGTTAACTGAGTACAGGTCTTTTGTTCTGGGGAAATGGACCAATAGAATGCAAAGTAGCTGGGGGTTTCGATAGTGTCTAGTTATCTGAGTTGCCAATATACATAAGCTCTGAGCGTCTGAGAGGCGCTGCGTAAATTACGCGGCTGGCGGCGCTTAAATGACATCACACGCGCATGCGTGGTTGCCGTCCTCCCCGTTTGCACCCCGCAAGACATGAAGGATTGATCTTGCAGGGCAGCGGAGGAAAAAGAGTGCGTCCTTTAGAGACGCTGGCACGCTGATCGGTGGGCACCGATCGCGGGCCAGACCCCTACTGAGCACCCCCCTGTTGCTTGATCCTCCCCCCCCACAGGCCCCACACCCAGCGTTCACGCGCTGTTCACGCCGGCAGCGACCAGGTGTGGTTGGCGCCGGCGTGAACTCGTCGGATTGGGAAGGCCGCTTGACCCATCCGGGCCGGAGAATCGCCGCTCGCCTGTTAGAAACGGCGAGCGACGATTCTCCGAGCGGCCTGTCGTGAAACGCGGCACGCCATTTTGGGGGGGGGGTGGGAGAATCGCGTGTGGGTGCCAGGGCGGCGAGGCGGGAATCGCCCGGCACTCCCGCGATTCTCCCACCTGGCGTGGGGGTCGGCGAATCGCGCCCCATATTTCCCATGGTCCTTTGCAGGTGGCCATATTTCCCGGCATCCTTTGTAAGTGGCCATCCCAGATGGCTACACTACCAAATCCTTTGTCACAAAGGGAAATTACTCCTTTGTGCCCCATGCACTGAGGAAAGAGACAGCCATCCTCAGGGATACTGGTTGCATTCAGAAAATAATTATAGAAAAGTTTTTAAAAATGCACTCTTTCATGGGACGTGGGCATCGCTGGCAAGACCAGAATTTGTTGTCCATCCCTAATTGCCTTTGAACTGAGTGGCTTGCTAGCCATTTCAGATGGCAGTTAAGAGTCAACAACATTGCTGGTACTGGCCAGAGTGAGGTAAAAAGAGCTGATTTCCTCCTCTAAAAGGACTTTACTGCGGCAGGTGGGTTTTTACAACCATCAACAATGGTTTCATGGTCACCATTACTGAGTCTTTCTTTTAATTCCAGATGTATTAATTGAATCCACCAGCTGCCACAATGGGATTTGAACTCTTGCCCCCAGAACACTAGCCGATGCCAGCTGCCCATGTATTTTTACTCTTAGTGGAGGTAATTGGAAAATATTTGGCTCCACCCATTTTATTTGAGGTCACCTTGCTGATTGACCACTCTTCCTGTCAGTCATACAATCTCTTCCAATCCCACTGTCTTTAATTCTCCCACCCCTCCATCTTTCCATCTGGTCTTAACTAACTGGACTCATCCATAACCTCACCAAATTTCCTCTCCCTCCATAATGTGCGTGAGGCAGGGGCATATTGGTTTTGTCACTGGACTAAGAATCCAGAGACCCAGGAGAATGGTCTGGGGTCCCGGGTTCAAAACCCACCAGAACAGATCGTGAAATATGAATGCAATGAAAATCTGGAATTAACCGTCTAATGATCAGCATGAAATAATTGTCGATTGTCATACAAACCCTTCTGGTTCACTAATCTGCGTTCCTTACCTCGTCTGGCCTACACTAATGTGGTTTACGCAATTCAAGGACAACTCTGACACCCACATTTTTCTTTGTTGCTTCCCCAATCTTCACTGACCCCTGATGTGCTCTGCCAGATTGACCCCAGGTACATTAAACTACTCACTTTCTCTAGGTTATGACACAAATCTTTACATCTTCACTCTGATTTCTTTTCCATAGACTCAACCTGACAACCTATAAATGATGTCTTTGGTCTACTTTCCTTCATACGCCTGTCTTCCAGTGCTTTTATCCAGTTATCCAGGTACTTGGCCCTGTTCACAATTTCATCCGCAAATACCATTGACCAAGGCACTTTCGCACTCACTTGTTCAGCTACTACATCCATGACAATCAGGAAGAGGGAGGGGGCTCAGTGCCAATTCTTGGCGTAATCCAACTTTGGCTTCAGAACTCTCATTCTGTCCCACAATGCTTCTTGACTCTTGTCTGGCATTAATTGTGGATGTCCTGTAATTGTTATAAGTACTTCCCAGGGACTTTATGAATTCGAGTACATCTCCAGACTTCATTCCCAGGCACCCAGTTATAAGGCTTCCCTAGATCAATGAATAGAATCTTCATGTTGCATTGGCATTCCCAATATTTCTTGTCTCAAAAACAAAAATGGCATTGGTGCTGCTTCCTCTGGGCATGAATCTGAACTGACCTTTATGTATTTCCACTATTTTTCTCATATGACCTTAATTTGTTGGTAGTTTTTGCAATCTCGTGGGTGTGTTCTCTTTGCTTTGAATATTGGTGCCAAATTGCTTTGGGATTTTCCCTCTCATTATAACACAGCTGACTGTAACTTGTTCAGGACCTGGATAACCATATACCCTGTCAAGCCCACACTTTCACTGCTACCTCGCCTGTTCCTACTGTTACGACATTTTTCATTCCTGTCAGTTCAGTTAATTTCTTCCAGATTGATGCTTGTTGCCATTTCTTGATTTTCAGCTATGTCTTTGTTCTGGGTTTTTTTTTCATTCATAAACCAGTTAAAGTATCAGCCCTAGCTCTCTTTGATTTTATCCTCCTCCATTAATGTTATTCCACCTGCATCCTTGATTATATAATATATATACATTTACCCCATATTTTGTTAACCTTTCTCTTACAGCTGCAATTGTATAGATGATATTTTGTGTCTCTTTGGTATCCAGACGTTCATATATTTTTTCCATGCTCAAGAAGTTTGCTTCACAATCACTTTCTTTGCATTCCTTTTTGCATTGATCTTTATCTTCTTTGCACCCTGATGTTTTCCACTTTTTTTTAACGGCTCCTTCTTTTCCTTTACAGCGTTTTCTATTTTTTTTCCATTCCACTCCCAAGTTTCTATTTCAGCCCCTTTTCTCCCTCATGATCGTACGCACACTCCTTCACCAATTTCCCTAACTGCCACCAACCTCCACCAGTCTCCCACGGTGCCCGTCGTAACATCTATTTCTCTTGCCGATCTCTCAATCTGCTCGCCGAATTCTCCATTCACTCACAGATCTTTTGAGCTACCATCACATGATGTTCTTTCTTGTTGGCTGCCATCTTGTTTACTTTGCAATCCGTTCTGCCACCAGTATTTTATATTGGGTGGTCAATGCCTCTTTTGGGACCACTTTGAAGTTCTTTGCTTCCTATTTGTGTCCTTTTCGAACCATGATCTCTCCCGGCTGTGCTTCCCTACCGCCACTGTTGTAGGTTTCTGCGTTTTTGGTACCAAATGTTCAGAATTACCAATTGGTTTGACATGGCAAATTCCAGGATCTTCATTTGCTTCTCGAGAGCCATATCAACCCAACTGGCTTCAACCCTATAAACATCTGTAGATTATAATATACAAAACCAGACTAGAAAATCACAGCAGCCAGTACTTGCTTCCGATTTTAAAGAGAAACAAATACTTTGGAAGCTACATATGATGGACTGCTCTGCTAAATATACTTTATCGGATCAACATACTGAAAGTGTACAGCAGGCTTGTCCACCCTTTTCATTCCAACAGCCATATTTGCAAGTTTTTCTTACTGAAGGCCTGATGAGCAAATTTCATAAAGATTAGGGGCAGGATTCTCCCATCTGAAGGCAGAGTGTTGACGCCGTCGTAAAAACTGGAGAGTATAACGACGGCATAATCGGACCCCTATGTGTAGCGATACTGTGCCCTACAGGAGGCCAGCATGGCACTGGAGCGACCCACGCCACTCCAGCTGCCGATACCAGCATCAAATGGGCGCCATGGTCTGCGCATGCGCCTTGCGACCGGCACGAATGCACGCATGGTCAGTAACTTCCTTCTCCACGCTGGCCCCGACGCAACATGGCGTAGGGCTACAGGTGCCGGCGCGGAGCAAAAGAGGCCCCCATGACGAGAGGCCGGCCCGCCGATTGGTCGGGCCAGATCTCGGGCCAGGCCAAGGTGGAGACCCCCCCCCCCCCCCTTACCGGGGTCAGACCCGCCCTCCCACCCTCACCAGGCCACCCCCGGCAGGATGGACGCCGAGGTCCCGCGGGTAAGACTAGATGTGAACGGCGCCGGCGGGACCCGGCCTTTTTTGAGCGACCACTCGGCCCATCTCGGGCTGAGAATCGCCGGGGGCGCCACATAGAGCTGCCCCTGACTGGCGCCACACCAATGGTGCCGATTCTCCATGACCGGTGACATACAAGTAAATGGATAGTGCTCGGTGCAAGTTCCAGAGGAGTAGTTATCAGATCCATGATAATGTGCTATCTTACCACACAAGACTCTGGTTTGGACAAGTCAAAGTGTTTGGTGAGTTCCTTTATGAAGTTTAAAGGACTGAACACAACAGGTGAGATGTCTGTGTGTGTGTGTGTGGTGGTGAGAGTGAGCAGGAAAACTGAGACAGGGTGTAAGGCAGACTCACATTCACCCCCATCCACTCACTCAGTCAGTCAACCACAACTACCCACCAATTCACCCCCACCCACACACACAAAATCCTGCGTACACACTCAAGTCGCTCACACATTCTCACAAACCCATTCAGTCACTCACTTAATCCTCACAAACACACTCAGTCACCGTCTTCTACCCAGAATTACAAAACTACAACCTCCCCCGTCCTGATGTGACCTTGCCGCCCCTGGCTTACCAAGGCCTCGTCCTCCACTGCTCTGATGTACATGTTCCCCGGGCTCCAGCCCCGAGGTAGTTTGGCCCCTGGGCTCCGGCCTCGCCATTGCATGACTCCCTGGGTTCCAAGCCCGACCTGCCTACACTTCTTTCGCCCACCAGCCCTAAGCACACTGCTCACTGCTCCGCCAATCAGAGACTGTTTCTCTCCATCATTTGCTGCTGATAGGTTCACTAGCCAGCCTATCAGAGGAAAACGTGGGAGGGAAACAACCTATGATTGGAGGACCAAGTGGTCATGGATACTGGTTGAGAAATGTAAGATAGAGCTGAAATGAGGAGGAACTCCTTCGTGCAGAGGGTGGTGAATTTGTGAAACTCGTTGCCCTATCGTGCGGTGGAATCTGAGTCATTAAATGGTTTCAAGAAAGAGATAGATATATTTTTGCTTTAAAAAACGGTTTAAAGGGATATGGGCATCAGGTGGGGAGGTGGATTTGAGACCAGGAAGAGGTCAGCCATGATTTGATTGAATGGCGGAGCAGGTTAGAAGGGCTGAATTGCCTACTTCTGCTCCTAATTCCAATGTCCCTATGACCAGCTGCAAGTAGAATCTTGCATTGAAACTCAACCAGTTACCAGAAATTGTGTAAATTGCCTCGAGGGTCACGTAGAGAGGCTTCACGGGCCATATCTGGGCCATGCATTGGACTAGCCTGGTGTAGACTAATATTTGCTTGAAGACTATTCTAATGTGGTACACTGGAATTTTCCACATTTACGTCAAAAAGACATCAACATCTTTAAACAGGTGTCACAATCCAGGGGCTCATTGTAGTGCTGGAAATTTCAATTTAGTATACATAGTTTATTGGGTTATTTTATTCCAACTTCAGAATGAAGTGTAACATAAATGACAAATACAGGTTTATAGGGATCCGGCTTTATAGAGGAAGTATCAAATGGACATTCTAATTATATATATGCTTTCACAATAAAATCCAGGAGGTCTTGGAAATGTATATAATGTTCAAACCACAAAAAGAAACCCAAAGCATGGGGAAAATGTTGAATAGCATGGTGAAAAAAAAAATGCTATTTAAGTTCTGTTTTTAAAGAATGAGGATTATATTGAAGTGCTTTGAAAGGTGAATAAACATTTCCTCTTATGTAGCACCTTTCCTAAACACAGGACAGTTCCAAAATGTTTCAGAGCTAATCTGGCAAATTGAAGAATGCAGCAACTATTGTAAAGCATGCAGATACTGTTGTAATGTGTGAAATGGTGGCCAATTTGTGCACAGCAAGATGCCGTAGAAAAGACAGTGGGTGTGATCGAATTGCCTCGTCGTGCCTGACCCGGTGACGTGACAAGGCCGTTAAAGGTTTGTGACGTTCGGAACGTCTCGCGGGAACTAACGTGATCTCACGAGACATTGTGATCTGGATCTCGCTCTCACTGGGAGAGATCCAGATTTGCATATTTAAGTGAGTAGTTAAGCTAACCACATCGCCGTTTAGCACTGGTCCACACAGACGTGGACCAGGCGTAGTGGCACCTGGGGTGAGTCTCGCAGACTATCAGAGGCCTCCTGGTGGTCGGGCTCTGGGAAGTGTGGTACCCTGGCACTTCTGCCATCTGGGCACCTTGGCACTACTAGCCTCACGCCCTGGTAGTGCCAAGGTGTCAGGTAAATGCCATGGATTGGGTCCGGCAGTGCCCTTCCCTTGTGAGGTGAGAGAGGGCTCGACGACCCCTAACAGGTAAATTGGGGTGTTGGGGGTGGGGGGCCTAGAGGCTGCAGTGGGATGTCCGGGCTGGGTAGAAAGATCGGGGCAGCATTTAAAAATGGCACCCCGATCTCTTCCTGCACTGACGAACTGGGCTTGACTGAAGGGCTTAAGTCGGTTGTGCAGACTCGATGGGCCGAATGGCCTCCTTCTGCACTGTATGTTCTATGTTTGTCAGGGCAGGAAACAAAGTGCGGCCCCGATAGGGCGTTCCTCGCCAAGACTTCAAAAAAGTGTCCCGTTTAATAGCGGGCTTGTTTTCCATGCTGCAGGCCCTGTTAAATCGCACCCTATATGTTAATGATGATCTGTTTTAGTGACCTCGGTTGAGGTACAAATATTGGCCAGGACTCGGGGAGGAACTTCCCTGCTTTTCTGTTAAATAGGGCCATGGGGGGTTCTAGATCAACTGAGAAGGAAGATGAGGCCACGGCCTAATATCTCATCCAAGGTGGATGCCTCACATTCCAGTTGTTAACAACCTTGAAAATTTTTGTTGCCATTTGTGTTGCAGTAATGTCAGCAGGACAACTACATCTGCCAAACGGTGAATTGTACTGCTGACCCTTCTTGGAATGTGCAGGGTCATTGCATTTAAATGTTGAATGGCAGGCCAGGAGCACATCTCTGGAATAAATTGCTGATGGATGGAGTTAAAACCCTGCCATAACTTAAGGTGTCAGCCGATTCCGAGAGGTACAGCAGCCAAAGTGATGCGTTTTCTTTTGCAGCTATTTTGTGGGAATGTCCAACCTGTAGTGATTTCTTACTGAAATTCTGCTGTGTGATTTCTCCAGACAGTACTGCGGTTTCAAACTTCACACATTGGTGGGCCAGCTTCACAGGCATGTGGTGACAGAAGGAAGTGAGTCCAGAATTCTGTCAATGTCAATCCACAGATCCTCCTGAAGAAGATTTGCCAACAGTTGTACCATCTGCTGGGCTCCCCGGGGAGGAAACCATCTTAATTGGTCACTGGAGCCATGCGAAGGAGGTGAATGGTAATAAATGACATCTCACTCTTCCTCGGGGAAGCAGAGTTGCCTTTTAAACCTAATAACACGACACGGATAGAGTGAACATCTACAGGTTTCTGGGGTTTCTTGGCAAGAGCCCAACAAAATAATTACAGCCTTAGTTCTGAAAGTCAGTTTTGTGGCCACCTCCCGAAGGACAATCTAGATTCAGAGGATTCAGCTGAAATCACTTTCACAGCCAACAATAGCTATTAGTTTTAATCAAAGTAATATGTAGATCTGCACGGCTGTAAAAAAACCTTTCCGTTTCCCTGTTCCACCATGTAACTGCTGTGATTTATAGGATTGAGTAGGTATGCTTTCCGTGTGTTTCCAGATCCACCAGAGAGCGATATGTAGTGTAGGATCAAGCTAATATCGTTTCTAACTGCTTTCTGTGTTGCATTCATAATTATCTGGCATTTACATGAGGAAAAGTCTTGCACAGCATTAATGGCCCCTTTAAACTGACATATTTTCAGTCGAATTCAGACAGGCAATGAAGCAATAAATACAATTTACATCTAGTTCACTTTATTCTCTACTGGTTCAACCTATGTATCATTTTTTAAAGTGCGAGTAGTTGACGGCTGAATCAGTCCTCACACTGGTTATGTCAGCAGTTGGATATACTGCTATGATTTAGGTAAATAAAAAAAAACCTCATTACTTATTTTTTTAAATCACTTAAAAATGTAAATGTTGCCACAGTCCCAGAGGAGCTCTCCCCTTTGAGAGAGAGCTGACTGGTGGTAATTTAACCTGAGGGCCAACACACCTGGGGCAAGGTTGAGACGTCAGAGCCTTTATGAATAATCTCAACTGGTACACGATTGAACTGGTGCTGTTAGCATCACTCCACATCATGAACCAACTAGCCAGCCAACTGAGCTAACTGGCCCATAAGACCATAAAACAGGAGCAGAATTAGGCCACTCAGCCATTCAATCATGGCTGATATTTTTTTCATCCCCATTCTCCTGCCTTCTCCCCATAACCCCTGATCCCCTAATTAATTAAGAACCCATCTACCTCTGTTTTAAAGACACTCAGTGATTTGGCCTCCACACCTTCTGCAGCAAAGAGTTCCACAGATTCACCACCATCTGGCTGAAGAAATTCCTCCTCATCTCTGTTTTAAAGGACCATCCCTTCAGTCTGAGGTCGTGTCCTCTGGTTCTAGTTTTTCATACTCGTGGAAACATTCTCTCCACGTTCACTCTATCCAGGCCTTGCAGTATCCTGTAAGTTTCAATAAGATCACCCGCTCATCCTTCTAAACTCCAACGAGGACAGACCCAGAGTCTTCAACCTTTCCTCATATGACAAGCTCTTCATTCCAGGGATTTTTCTCGTGAACATCCTCTGGACCCTTTCCAAGGCCAGCACATCCTTCCTTAGATACGGGGCCCAAAACTGCTCACAATACTCCAAGTGGCATCTGACCAGAGCCTTATACAGCCTTAGAAGTATATCCCTGCTCTTGTACTTGTATTCGAGCCCTCTCAACATGATTACTAACATTGCACTTGCCTTCCCAACTGCCGACTGAACCTGCACGCTAACCTTAAGAGAATCTAGAACAAGGACTCTCAAGTCCCTTTGTGCTTCTGATTTCCTGAGCATTTCCCCATTTAGAAAATAGTCTAAGCCTCCATTCTTCCCTCCAAAGTGCATAACCTCAAACTCTTCCACATTGTATTCCATCTGCCACTCCTTTGCGCACTCTCCTAGCCTGTCCAAGTCCTTCTGCAGCCCCTTTTAATCACTTACTGGTGAGTTGATTAGTTCATTTCTTGTCAGTATTGTGAATGAGGCACTGGATTTGAAAAATATTGAAGAGAAACCACTCCATTGTAAATACTGAATACGTATTTATACCCTGTGTAAACATTTTGCAGCATATACTCTCACGTGTTTCGCTATGTTAAAGGTGTTATATAAATTCATGTAGTTAATTTTGCCGTTAACCCTCTGCTATTTTGTAGAGAGGACTGGAGATTTACAATCCTTGAAGGTAGTATGGACGCTGAGTGGAGAATGCTATTCAGAAGCAGATGGAATCCTTGACTTTGCAAATAGAAGTAGAGTACACAAGAAAGGATGGCAGACTGAAGTTTTGTAATGATTATGTCTCAACTGCAGTATTATGACCAATTCTGGACACCACTTTTTAAGAAGAACCTTAAGGCCATGGAGAGAGTGCAGAGGAGATTTATTGGAATGGTATTAGGGATTGAGGATCTCACAAGGTGATGGGACTAAAGAAGACTAAGTAGAGCAGAGACAGTAAAGGCAAAACAAAATACAACTGTTGGCGGAGTAAATAAGGATGGAACGTTTGCAGTGGTGGAAGAGTCAGTCCACCGGGGGATACAGATTTAAGGTGATGGGCAAAATAATAAGAGGTGAGACGAGAAGAAACTATTTTCCACAGTTATGATCTGAACTGTGTTGCCTGAAACCGCGGTGGAAACAAATTCAATAATAAATTTCAAATGAGAATTGGGGAAATACTTGAAGCATGGCCATGGATAAATGACAGGAGAATGGAGGAAATTGGATAGCTCTTTCAAAGCAAACACAAGCACACCGGTTCAAATGGCCTCCTGTACTTGCACCATTCTGTGATTCTATTATTCTTTGATTCATTGGCCTCTGGCCAGTATGATGTTATTCTTTTGTGAGAAACTTAAGATATTCTGAGAATTGTTGGAATTCTGCACTGTTAAATAACAGATCATTATCCATCTTAACAACTTCCAGAATTTTATGTAAGGCAAGGATTTTTATCATGAAATTTCTTTGCAATATGCAACATCACTGAAATAATACCCCTTCTTTCAGCTTTTTTGTCTGTTTGTCTAAGTTTTCAATGCTTAATATTTAACTTTGTAGCAGTCACCTTTGGCTGATATTCCCATCTGCTTTCAGAAAGCTCGGTCAATCACATTTTCTAACACATATTATTCAGATCATGTTCTTTCGTTAACAACATCATCATCTGGGTGTGTAATGTCTGTTTGTGACCACTTTGGGACCACTGTAATCATCACTATCCTCTGCGGTAATCATTGTTTTAAGAATTCTTGTAACAGCCCCATCATCAGAATGTGGCAATCATGTTTTTTTTTTGCACGGGTTCAGGATTTTCAGTACTAAATCTTCCAGCATCTCTGTTTAAAATGACAAGGAGAGGCCCATCATCCCCAATGCCTGCTTGGAAAATTTATGGATAACTCCAATCATTGCACCTTTAAAACTGTGAAAAGGGAAACCAGGGGCTGGATTCTCCATTACCCGACACGTGCCGATTTGACGCCAGTCAGCGATGCTCCGCCCCCTCGGAAATGGTGTAATCGCGTCGCGCGCCATTGCAACAGCATTGGCACGTTATCGACAGGCCCCCAATGGGCCGAGTTCCCGACTGCGCGGGACACATATTGTCTCAGCGGTCGGGAACCTGGCAGTGGTTGCGGACTATGTCCAGCGCTGCCACACGCGGCCGGGATCCGTGCCACTGGCCGGAATGGGGCTTCCGCGAGGGCTGGGGGACAGGTGGGGGGTGGCCAGAGGATGGAGTCCCCGATGACGGGTCGGGTCCGTGCACGGCCGGTGCCATGTTGTACGGCGCGACCGATGCAGGTCGTCGGCCGTACGCATGCGTGACCAGGCGCCCCGCCTTTCTCCCGTCATTTCTGGCACAGGAACCAGTAGTTTCACCCAGTACCGCTGCTAGCCCCTCACTGCTCCTGGAATCGGTGAGGGTTTCACGCCGATTCTTTGGTCGTAAAACACCTGAAATTCTCCGTTTGAGCCTGCACTTAGCCACTGACAACAGAGAATCCAGCCCCAGATATCTCAAAGTGCTGTACAGCCAATTAAATACTTGCAAAGTAACTTTTTTTTATTATTTCAAGGGATGCTGGCTCTGCTGGCTACATCAGCATTTTACTGTCCATCCCTATTTGCTCTTCTGTAGATGGTGGTGAAGCACTTTCTTGAACCGCTACAGTCCATGTAGAGTAGGCACACCCACGGTACTGTTAGGGAGAGAGTTCCAGGATCCTGACCCAGTGACAGTGAAGGAGCGGCAACATAGTTCCAATTCAGGATGCTGTGTGGCTTAAGAGGGGAACCTGCACTGCTGGACTGGGAGTCAATGTATATGTGTCAGCATAGGGGTGATGGGTAAATAGGACTCGATATATAAAGGATATGGGCAGCAGAACTTTGAATGAACTCATGTTCTTAAATTCTCTCATGCCACTTGGCAATTGCTTCTTAACTGCTCGCATTACCATTATACAGGGTCTCATCTTGCACAATAAATTGGTGCAAAATGCCCAACAAATGCAGTTTACCGAAGGAGAATTCTCAGTTTCCAATCCCAGGTTAGCAGACTCTGTTAGCAGACTCTGAAACGACCTTCTTATGGACTGATCTGATCTCTTCACACATCATCTCTACTGAGTAGTACTACACCCCTGCATGCTTCATTGTGTATTTTATGTTTGCCCTATGTATTTTCTTCTCATGTAAGGAATGATCTGTCCGAGCAGTACGCAGAACAATACTTTTCACTGCACCTCGGTACATGTGACAATCAAGAAATCCAATCCAATCCAAATCTTCAAGGACTCATCTCTTGCCATGGGCGATAGCAAGATAAAGAGCATTTTGTATATTCACCAGAGTATCCTTTCGGAAATTTGTGCCAAATTGTAGCAGTGTGGTTGCTCCATTGACGGACTTGCTAAAGAGGCATAACAAATTTAAGTGGACAGCGGAGTGTCAACAGGCATTTGACTGCCGAAAGGCTGTGATAACCAATGCTCCTGTGTTGAAGAATTACAAGGGATTCTGTGATCAGATTGAACGAAAGTATCTGACTTTAAAGAGAAATGCCGAGGCGTAGAGAAACGGATGGATCGTGTAGAGATCTTCTTGTCCAAAGAGACTGTCAATCAAGAAGGATTCCAGTTGGAGGAAGAAGAACTAAAATGTACTATGCTATTATAAATGTTTGTGTGGGCAGCACGATGGCCTAGTGGTTAGCACAACCGCCTCATGGCGCTGAGGTCCCAGGTTCGATCCCGGCTCTGGGTCACTGTCCGTGTGGAGTTTGCACATTCTCCCCATGTATGCGTGGGTTTCGCCCCCACAACCCAAAAATGTGCAGAGTAGGTGGATTGGCCACTCTAAATTGCCCCTTAATTGGAAAAAATAATTGGGTAATCTAAATTTATAAAAAAAATTAAAAAATAAATAATAATAAATGTTTGTGTGTTTTGTTTTGTTTAAAACATATATTCACTGTCAATATTTCTTGAAGGAAAGTGAAAAGGTGAAAAATGAAACCATCTTGAAGTTGATGGGGTTTTTATTCTTGGGGGGAGGTGTCATGTGAGAGTACCTTTAAGAAATGGGTGTTTATAAAATAGCTGTAGGGAATGTACCTTTAAGAAATGGGTGTTTATCAGTGATGTCAGAGTGTGGGTGGAGCTGGGCTGTCTGTTTGCTTTTACTTTCGCTTTGGGCTGTCTGCTACAGGGTGTTTTTAGTTTCGTTTTGAGAGCTGGATAGCTGCAGGAAAAGCAAGCAGCTGTATAAGGATCTCTGCAATCTAAAGACTGTCTCCCAATCATTTGGGTGATTTAAAAGTGATAACTGCTCTCAGTAGAGAATTTGAATCTGATCTCTGTGTTAAAAAGGGTCTTTTGTCTTATGGATGTTGCAAGGAAAGATTAACAGTTACTTATGGAATATGGTATCTGTGGGGATTGTTGGTGTTGATAGTTGTTAAGATATTTACTGTGGGTTTATAAAGTGTTAACTGGATTTCATAGAATAAACATTGTTTTAATTTAGAAGTACTTTAGTTTTCCTTTACAACACACCTGTAAAGTAGGCCCGTGTGCTCCCCACAACCACAATCTATTAAAAGTTGTGGGTCAGGTGAACTCCATGATACACTTGCGGGTTCTCTAAACCCTGGCCCGTAATAGAAAGAATCCCTGGAGTGATAAGGTGGAGAGGATAGATTAGGAAAACCAAAAAAACGACAGATAGTTCTACCTTGTGTGAAGCAGTCAGAAGCCGAGGTTGGTATATGAGAACAGTGTGTCAAAAAGGAAAAGTTTGAAAAATAGGTTTCCCTGTAGAAATCGGAATTGAATGATCTCCAGTCTTTTCAGCTCCAGAATTGCAACCTCAGATACTGATAGCTGCTGCACGTCACTGAACTGTGTCTAACTGACTCTCAGTGCAGCATCAGTCCAACGACAGGAAACATCAACACTAACTCTCATTTTTGACAGACGGAAATGTGGCCAGTGGTGACTCTGCAGGAAGATCATGGAAGAGCTCCCGAAACACAAGGATGTTCAGGGAAACCTGTTTAATTATGGCTTTCATCTTATTTTCTTCCTCAAAAAGTTGTCATTGCTTTTCCAGTATGGTGTGTGTGACACAAATGGCAAGAAAACTCACCTTCACGTTTCGTTGGGACTTAATATGAACCATAAGAAGAGTGGACATCCAAAGACTGGAATGTAGTGAAATGTGGTTCTGGAGAAGGATGAAGTAGGTCAGTTGGGAGAGAACACAAGAGCAATGAAGAAGTTCTCACGATGGTGGAGGAGGAAAGGTCATCAATAAATATCAGGAAACCAGGTTGAATTGGTCACATTCTGAGCCATGAAAGCATACTGAAAGAGGTGACTGAAGGAATATTAGGTGGGGCGATATAGATCAAGAGATAGAAAGCAAATTATGTTAAACAACTTGTAAATGGGAAACTCCCTTGAACAGCTGAAGAGGAAAGTGCAAGATTATGAGAGTTGGAGAAATGAGCAGAGGAGCTGCCTTTGGACAGATTGCTTTCATTCATATTTATAGTGCTTATTGTGTTCATCCAATATGACTGCTTTTGTTGTTTGGAATTAGTAAATAAAACTGCTGGGAATATTCCATTGGCGATATGTGTATGATGGGCAACTGATCTCTTATCATCTGCTTTCTACTCCACAAAAGTTGAAAATGATTTCTTCTTCTTTGTGCAAGACCATTGTGTGTATCATTGGTGGGGAAATTAGTCTTCGGCAGTCAGACACAATAGGGAATAATCAATTGACAACCTGTTCTACACCTTGTCCATTGGATGCAAATGAGGCTAATTCGCTGTTGTCCAATTTACTCATTCAGCCAATTTCACTCTATTGTTTTTATATTCTTCTTCAGATCACAGATTCTCAGCTGATGACCACTCAACCTGACCAAATGAATCGCCATGAACAGGCTGCCACTGCTCAATACATGGTTTGAAAAAAAGCTACAGCAAATTGGATGCACCAGGCTCGAAGTCAAGGTTTTATCTTCTTTCTCCCACTGTATCAAGAGTTCAAACTCTGGCTTTTATGATTAACAAAAAAAAAATTCAAACTATGTGAGCTTGGAATTTTATGCTGAAGTTATATCAACTCCCTGATTCCAACAAGCAAGAGAGCCATTCTGATGATACCCTATGTCATAATATATACCAATATATCATGGTGCAGACACACACAGGAACCAATCAACATGTACAAACACCGCAGCCAATCACCAGTTAGAATACACACACTATAAAGGCAGAGGGCACCATGGTTCCCACTCATTCTGGATGCTGCCTCTGAGTGTAACAGGAACTTATTCAGCCCAGCACGGACTCACAACACGTGCTGAGAGAATCAACTGGGTCAGACAAGGCTTAGGTCTCTAGTTCAAGTTAGCACTATTTAGACCCACAGTCATCGTGTGTTAGTTAGTTAGAAGTAGTTAATAAAATTGAGTTGAACCTTCATCAGTGTTGGAAGTGTCTGTTCATCTCTCAAGTCCACACAAGCCAACACAACACCCTACATGCTCCTATGTTTGGATTTTACCACCTGAAAAGAGACATCCTCACCTTCCAAAACGCTTAGTGTAATTCTCTCCTTGCACAACTTCCGTCCTTTACAAACTTCAATTTGTTCAAATTCTGCTGTGGGTTTCTTTACTGTGACTGCTCATTACCCACCACCAAAGTGAAAATCCAGCCCAAAGTTCCAATATTCACTCACGGCAAATACCACAACCAATGAGGAATGCAACATTAGAAACTTATCCCTCATGGTTTGTGCATGTTAGTCCTCTGCCGATCCAATAGCCTTTGCCCGCATTATCAGTAACTTCATCTCCAATAAATATCCACCCAGTGTGTTTGAATTTCTTTTTCTAATTAAGGGGCAATTTAGCGTGGCCAATCCACCTAGCCTGCACATCTTTTGGGTTGTCGGGGTGAGATCCACGCAGACACAGGGAGAATGTGCAAACTCCACACGGTCAGTGACCAGGGCCGGGATCAAACACAGGTCCTTGGCGCCGTGAGTCAGCAATGCTAACCACTGTGCCACCGTACCGCCCCAGTGGGTTTCGATTTTGCAGCAGAATCCCAGCAGTTTACCTCAGGTAGTCAGCAGCCAGCCACAGCATGCCAGTAGACGGCCGTAACAAGTGTTGGCGCCACATTTAAAGGACTTCCAGCTCTGCATCGCTATTGTCTATTCTCAAGGAGCTTCTGCTTGACTTCTGCAAGTGAGCTGAACAGAAACTCGCAGCAAGAATGACAGGTGAAAAACCGCGGCAGGCCAACCCAGCAAAGCATAACTGCAGCTCCTCCTCGAGGTTGCAAAGACAAGGTGGGACGGATAGAGGAGAATGGCCCACCTGACCAAGGAAGCCTGGATGGAGATTACAAAGAAGGTCATCAGCATGTGGCACCCAAAGAACCTAACCCAGCATAGCTCGCGGGTCAATGCCTTCCTTTGGTCTGCCAAGGTGCGTATCTCATACCTATTTTTCTCTTTAAGGCCTGCGCGCGGCAACGTGAGAAGGTGAGTTTGGTGGGGAAGGAGTGACCACCCAGTCGGTGGTAAGGCGGTCAAGAAGCAGCACGACTGCTTCCTCATCATTGCTAACCCCCACAAGGTCCCCCTACAGGGGTTACTGCCGTGCCCCCATCATGAACAGATGGCATTATTGTGCTTATTTCTTGTGTTGCAGGGGAAGACGATGCACAACAGCAAGGAAAGTGTCAAACTGGTGGGGGGTGCCATTCCCGCAAACCTGACCTTTAAAATGACAGGGCACCAGAGCGGCCGTTCTATTTCAGGAGTGCCCACCAAAGAGGGAGAGTAAACAAATGCAAGGGCATTGGGTACATTTGACGCACATAGAGTATAGTACTCATGGGGTCCGCCAATGGAGTTCCACAGCAGGCATAGCCAGGATTACAAATTAGAAGCTCTTATCTTTTCAATCTTTTTGTTATCTCAAGCAGATTAGGGTCATACTGACGCACGCATGAGACCAGGACTCATTCTTCCACATCTCAGGAGGGATCCTTGTAGGCTGCACCATGGTATTGTTTGCCCTCACCCTCCGCCAGCGGAGATACCTTACACATCAGAGGGTGTGTGTAGTTGCAGGGTCACAACCTGATGCGCACATCGCAAAAGTGCCGGAGCAACAACGTCTTGCTGTAATTATTTTGGGCCTTGGCGAGACCACACCTGGAGTATTACCTACAGTTTTGATCTCCTTGACTAAGAAAGAATATAAGGATATACTGACCATGGAGGGAATATAACAAAGGTTCACTAGATTGATTGCTGGGATGGCAAGATAGTCCTTTAAGGAGAGATTGAGGAGTCTATGCCTATATTTTCTCGGGTTTCAAAGAATGAGAGGTGAACTCATTGAATCATACAAATTCTTACAGGGTTTGATGGGTGGATTAAGAATGTTTCTCCTGACTGGAGGGGAGGGGTGAGTGTAGAACCAGGTGACCAGGCTCAGAATAAGGGGTAGGCCATTTAAGACTGAGATGAGGAATTCATCAGAGGGTGGTGAATATTTCAAATTCGCTATTGCAGAGGGCTGTGGATACTCAGTCATTGCGTATATTCAAGCCAGAGATCAATAGATTTCTAGATGTTAAATATATCAAGGCTTGAATGGCCTACCCTTGTTCCTATTTCCTCAGATCCTATGTCCTATATACTGAAGAAGCCGATGGAGGCTGTGACAGCTGAGTTTGCTGACAGTAAGTAGACTGTGGGAAACCAGAGAGCGGCTGAGCACCATGTTGTTGACCTGCTTCTGGGCCATTGGCAATATAACAACCAATGCAGCTGCAGTGAAAGGTGTGCACTTGGCTTCCGCCATGGTGAGGTTAGCAATTCTCATGGAGAGCCTGCTCCAGTTGACCACTCAGTAGATACAACACAAGAGTGAAGATCTGCATGTCATCATCTTGTATACGAGCTCAATGCAGCAGGGGAAATGCGAGAAGGGGGTGAGGTGCCTGGAGTCTCTTCAACTCAACAAGAAGGTACAAGTGTGCTGTTCAAGAGTGAATGCACCTGCATCTGCGGGGCATCTCTCAAGTACCTCCGAGAGTAGGCAATTTCTCCTCAGCCCATTTACCAGTGACTCCAAGGAGCCTCAAGTAGTCGTGATGATATTGAAGAGTCCTGCACCTGTCCAGGCATTCCTTCAAGCAGCCAGAAGACAGTTGGCAAGGTAATTGTGAGCCATGGGGCAGCAGGGTCAGCAGTCTGCCTCCACCTCAGCTTCAATCGCAGGGGGAGCACTGTGTCGGCACACAAGGAAGAGGTTTCTGAAAGGTTCAGAAGTGTATTAAGAAATAGATATTCATTCTCAAGTCTGTTGAGCAATGCAATAAAGGGCTCAAGCACTGTTCTTGTTTCTCATTCCAATTCTTGCTGCCCTTTCGGATTTCATCTTTTAAAAATTAATTTACAGGATGTGAGATTCGCTAGCTGGGCTAGCATTTATTGTCCATTCCTAATTGCCCTTGAGAAGGTGGTGGTGAGTTGCCTTCTAGAACTGCTGTAGTCCAGGTGGTGTAGGTACACCCACTGTGCTATTAGGGATGGTGTTCCAGGATTTTGACCCAGCGACAGTGAAGGAATGGCGATATATTTCCAAGTCGGGGTAGTGAGTGCCTTGGAGGGGAACCTCCACGTGGTGGGGTTCTCAGGTATCTGCTGTCCTTGTCCTTCTAGATGGTAGTGGTCGTGGTTTGGAAGGTACTTCCTAAGGAGCCTTGGTGAGTTCCTGCAGTGCATCTTGTAGATGGTACACAGTGCTACGACTGTGCATTGGTGGTGGAAGGACTGAATGTTTGTGGAATGGATGCCAACCAAGCGGGCTGCTTTGACCAGGATAGTGTCGTGCTTATTGAGTGCTGTTGGAGCTGTACTCATCCAGGCAAGTGGGGAGTATTTCATTACACTCCTGACTTGTGCCTTGTAGGTGGTAAACAAGCTTTGGGGAGTCAGGAGGTGAGTTACTCGCTGTATGATTCCTAACCTCTGACCTGCTGTTGTAGTCACAGTATTCATATGGCTAGTCCAGTTCAACTTGTGGTCAATGGTAACCCACAGGAGTTTGATAGTGGGGGATTCAGTGATGCCCATTGAATGTTAATGGGCGATGATCTGATTCTCTCTTATTGGAGATGGTCATTGCCTAACACTTGTGTGGCACGAATGTTACTCACCATTTGTCAACCCAAGCTTGAATATTGTCAGGTCTTGTTGCATTTGCAGCATCAAACCATCCCTGTTGTCCCTGCCCCACTGAACGTTCCTGTTGTCCACATCAATGTTCCTACCCTTGCATGGCCCCAGGTTCTTGACTCAAAAACAGCTTCTTCCCCGCTGTTACCAGACTCCTAAATGACCCTCTTATGGAGTGACCTCATGAACACTACACCCCAGTACCCTTCACCCGATGCTGGTGTTATGTAGTTACATTGTGTTTCCCTATTATGTATTTTCTTTTATTTCCTTTTCTTTTCATGTACTTAATGATCTGTTGAGCGGCTCGCAGAAAAATACTCTTCACTGTACCTTGGTACACGTGACAATAAACAAAATCCTATCCTATCCACCCTGGCCCCTGGAGCTGCCGCACTTTCCTCAGCCTCCAGTGGATCCCCTCTTACCAGAGTCAGATTGTGCAGGCCACAACATGTGACAACTATATGAGAGACACACTCAGGAGTATTGCTCCCCTGGATCAGTCCAGGTCTCTGAAGTGCAACCTCAATAGCCTGATGGACCTCTCAACCACCGCTCTTGTGGAGACATGACTCCTGTTGGTTCTCTCCTCAACCCCTGTTCTTGGATGCTGAAATGGAGTGATCAGCCTTCTCTTCAAGCATTAACCCTGGTCATCCATGAGCCATCCATCCAATCGTGCAGGAATCACAAACAGCCTTGGTAATTGTGAGTGTTGCAAAACGTAAACATCTCATGTGCTCCCAGGGTTATGGGCACAGAATTGGAGAATCTTTCTGGTGGCCACAGATGATCTGAACATTCATTGAGGGGAATCCCTTTCTCTTTATGAAAGTCCCTGGCTCACCTGTCGGTGCCTGGATGGCCACAGTAGTGTAATCAATTACATCCTGGATGTGGAGGAACCCAGCCATCACTGCAAAACTTCATGCTCTCTCCACCTGGCTGGTCTTGTCTGTCTGGTAGGAGATGAACACATGGACGTGTCTAAAGATGGCATCAGTCACCAACATGACACAACTTTGTGTAGCTGATTGAGAGATCCATACTGAACTCTCACTGAGCAGTTAAACAAACTGGAGTCATAGACGTTGAGGGCAACTGTGACCTTCAAAGCTACTGGCATGAAGTGTCTGTCACGCAGTTGGGGGCGGTTTCAGGACCTATCATATCACATATTGCTACCACTGTGTCCCTAGAGTATTACAGCCTCCTGTGGCACTGGACTGCAGACAGTTGGAGGGAGTAGGAGAGCTGTGTGTACACTCTAGCCGCTGAGTAATGGTGTCTGTAGTCTACCCACACATCCTGGCTGCCTGATGGCCCTGCAGCAACTGAGCCCATACCTCCCCTCTTAAAAGCCTCAACCTGGGAGGCTGCCTATGCTCACCTGGCCCCCTCACCTGCCCTGTCTTCCCCTTTAAAGAAGGTTCCAGCAGCAGAATACACTATCCCCTAAAGATCAGATGCAGGGAACCAGTGCCTTGCAAACGAAGCATCACTGCGCTCCTATCCTCAGGAAAACCTCCCAGGTAAGATGAGGTCCTGAAATGCTGAAAGGTAGGTTTGAAAAGCTTAAGAATTTCTAAGAAACTCAGGGACAATTCTACTCACACAAGCATGAAGTAGCAATGGCAGAGAAAGTGATGCTGTTCCAGGGGTCTTTTATCCCACCCTTGAATGAGGAAATGCTAAGTATGTGATTAGTGCCCACCCATTCTCCCCATGTGATGAGCTGAAAATCACACGGGAAACGTAAAATCGCTGTCCATTGTTTTGTGAACAGCTTTAGTTGGCTCTTTAATTGTTACATGCGTGTTGACATCAGGAGGCACGCACATTTGACAAAATTCTACGTTCAACGAGGTCCCCTAATGTAAAATCATGAGCCATGTTCTTGATGCTCCGCAGTGCGATAATGGCTCAGGGAGGTATGAGGAAGTGTCAGAGGGTTGGCATTCAGCCCTGCTCAGTAGAGGTTCATATGGCAGATAACATCAACATCAGCCATCTCAGCAGTCTGATGAAGACCTTGGGTTTGGATCTGAGAATGGATTCCAAGTTCAGAGGTAAAGAAATTAGAGCAAATGAGGGGAGCTGAGCAACATACCATTCTGGAATCACAGCAGTGGTTGCAGAAACACCTGTCTAATCCCCTATTAGAATCCTCATCACTATTGCTTTCTTAATCTTCTTCGAGACCCCACTGAGACACCAAAGTGCTGTGGACTTTCACCTGGCTGCACTCCCCAGAGGAATCATTACTCTCATCTGTTGTGAGAGAGTTGTGGCACTGATTAGCAAGGCCACATGTTATGATCCCTGGAGAGACCAATAACTTTTAAAAGAAAGGATTCCCGATGATGCCCACAGAAAGAAAGCCAAAGGACAATATTTCACCTCCAACTTTTACTCCAACACACCAACTAAAACCAACATAATTTAAACATTACTTAACAGGCAAAGGACATTTCAAATAAAGTGTTAAATTTCACTTTAAGTAATCGACACAACAAAAATACATCTCGCAAAGTTATTTTCAGCACAATGTTGGGACCATGTGCAATCTTATTGTCTTTCCAACTTGGCCTCCATTCTGTAGGATCTCGCATTCATTTTGACTCATTCATTTTGAACACCAGGAGCCGTGTTCCATCCAAAGTCCCCAGACATGGTTAAGACCAACCAGGCATACTTTTACAAAATGCTATGAGTCAGATTATCACAGCCATGATGGCACAGAATACCCAGAGACTCTCTTTTCCAATCCCTTTAAACAGTCTGGTGGGCCCTGGCAACACTGAAACAGC
This sequence comes from Scyliorhinus canicula, assembly GCF_902713615.1. Classification (NCBI taxonomy): domain Eukaryota; kingdom Metazoa; phylum Chordata; class Chondrichthyes; order Carcharhiniformes; family Scyliorhinidae; genus Scyliorhinus; species Scyliorhinus canicula. The sequence goes on along the minus strand of NC_052155.1, from coordinate 56,102,996 downwards.
CTCAGTGGCTTTTGTCCATCCAAAGTTCCCTCTTACTAACTTCAGTTCTCTCTCCTTTGCAACTGCATAACACACAGTAACACATGGTTGAAACTTGTGGCGGTTATGGCGGCAGCGGGGAGGGGGGTGGGGGGGGTTGTCTCTCCTATTAGTTGATGAGCCGAAGAGAGATCCAGGTTTGGGGAGGGCTTGCCAATCCACAGGCCATCTGGTATTTGATAGGCCACCAGTGGGCCTTTCCCCAGGTTTAGGAGGTCTGCATGTCCTGCCAACCGGAAGATGTGGTCAATCAGAGGCAAGAAACTCTTTTGCGCAGCAGTAACAAAGAAAGTGATGGCTGCTGTCAGAACAACAACCTCCAGAGGCTCAGGATTGAGGAGTAATGGTTGGAGGGGCATGGAGGTTGGGGTCGTGAGTAAGGGGTTGTAGAAATGTTGGTAGAAAGGACATGGGGCCTAACTGAATGGCTTCATCGCATCCGACTCGGGATGTGATGAGGCGGTTAAATCTCATGAGAGGTCACTCACAAGATTTGCAATGTTCGGGATGCCTTGCGAGATGTAACGGGATCTAATCTCGCTGGGTAGGATCCAGATTTACATGTTCAAGTAAGCAGTTAGGCTCACTTAAATATGTTGGCGTTGGATTCTTCCAAGGCCCGGAATTGAAATCACGCACCTGAAAGACCTCGCCATAGTGTCGCTTAGTACTGGCCCACACAAACGTGGACCAGACGTAATGACGCCTGGTGGGGTCTCCCAGGCCATTTGAATGCCCCCAGGTGGTTGGGCTCTGGGCAGGGTGGTACTGTGGCACTCCCGCTGCCACCGGGGCACCTTGGCACTGCCAACATGGCATGCTGACAATGCCACTTGGGCACACTGGATGTGCCACCCTGGGACTGCCAAGGTGCCCAGGTGGCACTGCCAGAGTGCCATGCGGGCAGTGCCAAGGTGCCTGGGTGCCAGGTTGGAATTGCCAGTGATCGGGCCCAGGGGTGCCTTGCATTTATGAGGTGGGGCGGTTCGGAGGCGGCGGTGGCCGTTTCGGGATATCAGGGCAGCATTAAAAAATGGCGGCCTAATCTCTTCCTGTACTGACGAGCTCGTTAGTGCAGGAAATTAAGTGTGTTCTTTTCAGGGAATTTCCCGCTGAGGCCAAAAAGAAACCGTCCTGTTTGGTAGCGGGTGGTTCTTGACACTCCAGGTGCTGAGAAACACCCCACTAAATGAGCCCAAAATGGGGCTCTTTTTCCCCCCCCATTAAATCGCACCCATGTCATTGGATCTCAGTGGGTGCCCCATCCCTTTCTGATGCTAGGACCCTCAATCAGGCACTTAGTGCCTTCGGAGAATGATCCTCCAGTGGGGAGACAACAAGCAACCCACATATGTTTAAATGTCGTGCTCCTTGCATCGTGACAGGCTTGCCTTCAGCTGAGTTGATACAGCTGAGGCCCTTAAGTGTTCATTAATTTTCCACTTAATGGCCTTCATTGGCAGGGGGGCTGTCCACAGGCCGACCTGCCCCAAACATAATTAACATTGAGGTGGGAACCTGCAAGGTACTCACCCAACACATTCCTCCAAACACAAGAGAGAAGAATGCAGGCAGAAGATTCCACCCAGCCTCTGCTCTCTTCTCAGAGCCCTGCTTCAACACTAGGATCTGATTAAGCTGCAGGTCCTGTTCTGAACTGTCTGCCACAAGACACACTGGAATTCAACACCACTGCAATTAGCTATTTACCTTTGTGATTCTTAGCTTTTCATCCTGATGGAAACCTCAGGTCACAGGGGCATTTCTTACATAAGAACAGATGATTTAGGAGCAGGAATAGGCCATTCGGCCCCTTAGGCATGTTCCGCCATTCAATAAAATCATGGCTGATATGATTGTTGCCTCAACTCCACATTCCTATTTACCCCTGATATTCTTTGACTCTTTGAATCTATCCTTGAAAACATCCTTTCAATGTCCATCCTCTCAAATCCTCTCAGGATCTTATATGTTTCAATAAGGTCACCCCTCATTTTTCCAAACTCCAATGGACACAGGTCCAGCCTGTTCAACTTTTCCTTGTAAGATAACCCCCAACCCCCATTCCAGGTATCAGTCAGTTCTTCTAATGCATTTAAATCCTTTCTTAAATAAGGAAGACCAAAACTGTACAGATGTGATCTCACCAATGCCCCATAAAATGGTAGCAAAACATACTTTTATAATCCATTCCCCTTGGAATAAAAAGCAACATTTCATTGCCCTTCCTAATCACTTGCTGTATCTGCAAATTAACGTTTTGTAATTCAAGTAGCAGGACACTAGCTTATTCTGTACCTCACAGATTTTTACAATCTCCCTCCTTTTAAATAATATGCTGCCAAAGTCGATTATACTCCATCTGCCAAATTTTTGCTCACTCACTTAAACTAGCTACATCCCTTTGCAACTTACTTTCCTGCCTATCTTTGTGTCATCAGCAAATTTAGCAAATATTCAAATACTTCATCCAAGTTATTGATTGATTGTGAACAATTGAGACTCCAGAACTGATCCTGGTGAGACTCCACTCATTACATCTTGTCAACCTGAAAATGACCAATGCCAGCCTACTCTTTGCTTCCTATTAGCTAACCAATCCTCTGCCCATGCTAATATTTTACCCCCTACACCACGAGCTCTTATTTTTCCGTAGTACCATTTGACGTGGCAGCTTGTCAAATGCCTGGAAGTACAGCACAACCGCAGGTTCCCTGTTATCAATGTTATTTGTTACTTCCTCAAAGAACTCCAATAAATTAATCAAACAATATTTCCCTTTCCCTTTCACTAAACCATGTCGACTCTGCCTGATTGTATTGAGTAGTTCTAAATGCCCTGCTATAATTTCCTTCATAATAGATTCCAACGTTTCCCCTGCCGGATGTCACGCTAACTGGTCTGTAGTTTCCTGGTTTCTGTCTCCCTCCTTTTTTGAGTAAAGGATTCACATTCTATTTTCTAATCTGATGTGATTGTTCCAAAATATACGGAATTTTGGAAAATTAAAATCAATGCATCTATTTAGCAGCCTCTTCTTTTAAGTCCCTCGGATGAAGTTCATCAGGACCTGGGACTTGTCAGCTTTTAGTTGTAATAATTTTCTCAGTACCCTTTCCCTGATGATTGTAATTATTTTAAATTTCTCCCTGCCTTTCACCTCCTGATTCACAATTATTTCTGGGATGTTAGTTATATCATCTACATTGAAGACGGATGCAAAATATCTGTTCAGTTCATTTATCATTTCCTTATTTTACATTATTAATTCCCCATTCTCACACTTTAGGGCTGAAGAGGAGCAGGAACACTGGTTAGATTGACTGTCCAAATGGCTGTTTCTGTGCTGCAAATCCTTTGATCGTAGAAGAACTTTGCAGGCTCCTGCATTATATGCCTGGGGTGGGCCATTGCCTCTCTTCCAGCACACCCACAATCTACAGGATGACCTGTTATCCATGTTGCCCTCAGTTTCACCACAGTGATACCAGCTGTCATTCAAAATCAGAATGCTATATTTTAATCTCCTTCAGCTGATGAAGCTTCCTGCATATGTGGTTGCCCAGGACAAACAAAGCATTCTGGAGTTCCCACGTGGGACAGGATGCACATTCTACAGAACTGAGGTGCGCAGACATGTTTTAATTTATGCAACCACTACCTAAATGAAGAAAAATCATAGAATCCCTGCAATGTAGAAGGTGTCCATTCAGCCCATTGAGCCTGCATCCACCCTCTGAAAGAGCACCCTACCTAGGGTCAGGCCCCCACCCTATCCCTGTAATCCAACCCAACCTTTTGGACACTTAGGGGCAATTTAGCAAGACCAATCCACCTAACTTGTACATCTTTGGAATGTGGGAGGAAACCTGAGCACCCGGAGGAAACCCACGCATACACGGGGGGAAAGTGCAAACTGCACACAGACAGTCACCCGAGGTCAGAATTTAATCCAAGTGCCTGACACCGTGAGACAGCAGTGATAACCACTGTGCCACTATGTGCTCCCAAAATAATCTGAAGACTTCACTCACCAGCTACATACCAATCAATTTCTCTCCTAATAATGGTGATTTTAACCCACTTCACATAAATGGTAATGCTTGCCTTTAAGTTGATCAGTTATGAAGATCTCATATAAACATCAAAATGACTTGGTTTGATTTGATATATTGTCACATGTACCAAAGTACAGTGAAAGGTATTTTGCTGCGGCAGAAAAAGAATAATCGACAGACTACATTGACAAATGGTACATCGACAAACAGTGATTGCTTACAGTGCTGAACAATGGCCAAACAAAGCAAATACATGAGCAAGAGCACATTGGGCATCATGAACAGTGTTCTTACAGGGAACAGGTCAGTCCGAGGGAGAGCCTTTGAGGAGTCTAGTAGCTGTGGGGAAAAAGCTGCTCCTATGTCTGGAAGTGCGGGTCTTCAGGCTTCTGTATCTTCTGCCTGATGGAAGGGTCCGGAAGAAGGAAAAGTCTGGGTGAGAGGGGTCTCTGATAATGCTGGCTGCCTTCCTGAGACAGCGGGAGGTGTAGACAGAATCAATGTGAGGGTGGCAAGTTTGTGTGATGCGTTGGTCTGAGTTTACCACACTCTGCAGTTGCTTGCGATCTTGGGCCGAACAGTTGCCATACTAAGTTATGATGCAGCCGGATAGGATGCTCTCTATCGCACATCTGTAAAAGTTTGTGCGAGTCGATGCAGACATGCCGAATTTCTTTAGCTTCCGTAGGAAGTAGAGACGTTGTTGGGCTTTCTTGACTGTTACATCAACATGAGTGGAACAGGACAGACTGTTGGTGATGGTGACCTCCAGGAACGTAAAGCTATTGACCATCTCCACTTCGGAGCCATTAATGCAGAAGGGAGTGAGGCGGGGGGGGGGGGTAGTGGTTTGTGATATGCTTCCTGAAGCCAATGATGAGTTCCTTGGTCTTTCCAACATTTAGAGGGAGGTTGTTTTCAGTACACTATGCAACCAAGTGATTTATATCCCTTCTGTAGTCAGATTCGTCGTTGTTTGAGATACAGCCCACCACAGTCTTTTCATCTGCAAACATATAGATTGAGTTGGAGTTAAATCTTGCCACACAGTCGTGTGTGTATAATGTTCGCCTATGACAATAATAATCTTTAAGCTATTGTTTTGGAGCAAATTGAAATTTCTGTGTGGTTTATTTCCTATGAATATAGGATTTCTGATACTCAGCAGGAGTTAATTATAACTGAACCCACTTGATGGGAAACTGGCATAATCAGATCAGCCGCCTGTTTAACACACTGCTAGATTTTATTTTCAACTGAAGGAGAATGAGATTTGAAACAAATTAAAATGGCATGTTGATTAACAGAGTTCTGGGGGTTGAAAGTACAAGATTTGTAATTATTTTGTTCATTTCTGCATTGCCTGGAGCATTAAAATGAACTTTGACTGACTTTCCTAATTGTCAAAATTGCTTGTTGCCAACTTTCCTTTATACATCTTGTAGTTTAATTATAACCGCTACAGTATAAGCTAACCTCAATATAAACATGTGGGGCTTTGTTTTGTGCTCCTGGGCAAGTGTTAGGTAATCTATAGTGAATCAAAAATAACAACCGCCCAAGTTTTACTCTGGCTAATCGAGTTGGAGGACTTCTCACATAAGGTATCATTTTCCAAATTTGCACTCCCAGCAGGAAGCTTGGCATTCAAAGAATCTATATCGGAAATTCAGGTGCATGCTACCCACAATTTTGCAACCAGTTAAAATGAAACTCCGTGCTGGGAGCATGAAATGGGAAATTAACCCCCTCTGGTATTCAACAGGCGGAGATTAAATAATTGACCCTAACTATAATGTTGCTGATAGGAACCCTTTTGGAGCAATGTATAAAATAAAAGCAGCTTTTAAATATTTGTTTTCCAATAAATACTGGGCAATAAGTCCAGATTGTGGTCTGGGCATGAAACAGCGAGGATATTTTGTAGAAAACTGTAGGAAAAAAACATTTTTTGTCTCGCAGCAGAAAGATTTAGGACGCAATCTATCGGCCTGTTGTGCCCGAAAGGCAGTGTGGTGCAGCCGGTAGATGCCGAGAGATGCCTCTTCTGGGATCTATCCAGCTGGCCATGCCTTGCAAGATCTAACGCAATCTCAGCCATTGTGGGCGCAATCACTTTTTGCAAATTTGCACATTAGAGCAAGACATCTAATCTCACTAATAAGGGGCGGGATTCTCCCCTACCCGGCATGACGGGGGGTCCTGGCGTAGGGGATTGGCGCCAACCACTCCGGGGTCGGGCCTCCCCAAAGGTGGGGAATTCTCCGCACCTTTGGGGGCTAGCCCCGCGCCGGAGCGGTTGGCACCAGAATACTGGCGCAAAAAACCGGCGCCAGCGGCCTTTCAGGCCCTCCGCCCGTCAGCGGGGCTGGCCGAAAGGCTTTCGCCGGTCGGCGCGTGCGCCGGCGGTGACGTCACCACCGACGCATGCGCGATGTGGGTTTCTCTTCCGCTTCCGCCATGGTGGAGGCCGTGGCGGCGGCGGAGGGGAAAGAGTGCACCCAGGGCACTGGCCTGGAGTCTGAGCGGGGGGACCCGATTGCGGGCCTGGCCACCGTGGGGGAACCCCCTGGGGTCCGATCACCCCGCGCCCCCCCCAGGACCCCGGGGGCCCGGTCGCGCCACCGATCCCGCCGCCACCAGAGGTGGTTCAAACCTCGGCGGCGGGAGAGGCCTCCCAGCGGCGGGACTTCGGCCCATCGCGGGCCGGAGAATCGCCGCAAGGGCCTTGCCGATCAGAGTGGCGTGATTCCCGCCACCGCCACTTCCCGGGTGGCGGAGAATCTCTGCCACGGCGGGGGCAGGATTTTCGGCGGCCCCAGGCGATTCTCCGACCCTGCTGGGGGTCGGAGAATTTCGCCCAAGCACTCCCACGATCTACCCAAGGCATAGGGTCTATCTTCCTCGCCTTGGAGATCTTGGGCGAGTGCTATTCTGTGCTGGTCTCCACAAACGTGGCCAGACAAAACCGAACTCGTGGGAGTCTCCCAGGGAACTGGAGGTCCCCAGGTGCTTGCTCTCTGAGCAGTGTGACACCCTGGCACTTGGCACTGCCAGACTGGTGCTGCCAGCCTGGAACCCTGGCAGTGCCACATGGGTGCCACCACCAGTTGGCAGGGCACTGGCAAGGTATCCAGTTGGCAGTGCCAATGTGTCAGGCATTTCCCCCACGTTGCGGATGGGGTCCGGGGGTGCCCAGTGCAGGTGAGGTGAGGTACGGGGAGTCGGAGGACACCTTATGGGTGAGGTGGGGCTTTGGGGATTTTTGGGGTCGTGTCAGGAGGGGGGTCGAAAGATCAGGGGCGGGATTCTCCGACCCCCTGCTGGGCCGGAGAATCACCGGGGGGGGGGGGCGGGAATACCGCCCCCGCCGGCTGCCGAATTCTCCGGCGCCAGAAATTTGGCGGGGGCGGGAATCGTGGTGCACCGGTTGGCAGCTGCTGGCAGTGGCCTCCCCCTCCCCGGCGATTCTCCGGCCCGCGATGGGCCGGGTGTCCACCCGTTTCCGGCCGGTCCCACCGGCGTAAATTAGAGTAGGTACTTACTGGCGGGACCTGGCTGCGCGGGCGGCCTCTGGGTTCCTGGGGGGGGCGCGGGGGGGGGGGGGGGGGGCGCGGGGGGATCTGGCCCCCACGGTGGCCTAGCCAGCGATCTTGGCCCACTGATCTGGTGGCCTGTGCTGTGGGGGCACTCTATTCTTCTGTGTGGGCCGCTGTGGTCCTCCGCCAAGGCCGACGCGGAGATGAACCCCAATGCGCAAGCGCTGGGATGATGGCAGCACACGCTGGCGCTCCCGCGCATGCGGCAACTCGCGCCGGCTGGCGGAGGCCCTTCGCCGCCGGTTGGCGTGACGCCAAGCCCCTTCCCCGCCGGCCGGCGCAGCACAAACCACCCCGGCGCCGGCCCAACTCATGAATATGCGGAGGATTACGTATCTTTGGGGCGGTCCAACGCCAGAGTGGTTCCCACCACTCCTCGGCGCCGGAGTTGTCCGCCCCGCTGATTCCCGCAGAATCCCGCCCCAGGATGCCATTTAAAAATCTCCTTCTGCACTAAAGAGTTCTGATGAGCAAAACTCAGTGCAGAAAACAGGTCTGGCCTCGTCGGGGTATTGCTCGCTGAGGCCCCGAATCTACCGAATGGGCATTCAATTGTGTGGTGTTTCACGGCGCGCCGAGCGTCAGGAAACACCCGGCTAAACACGCTCGCTATGGGACTCTGTTTTCATTCGGGTAGATCACACCCTTAGTGTAAACCCACAGAAATTATCCCTCACAAACATTCTCAGCAAATACATGCTTTCTGTTCCTTTACCACAGCAAGGCCAATCTGATTGTGTGCCTTTTGTATAAATTTCGACATTTTATTTTTCAATTCCCAAAGGCTACTCCTTCTCAAATACAAACCTGGCATCCAGTTCAAACCGCTCTTCACAGCGGTTTCTAACTCCATACTAACTCCATACCAGCTGCTTTTGCTTTACTTTACATGAAGAAAACCTGTGTGTCATTTCATGAGCCAATTTACAGCGGGTAATTTTTTCCATTTCCTAGTTCCTGTATTCACATGTCAGTGACAGTCATATCAGTAACTTGCATAAATAATTGCATGTTTTCATTTGCAATAACCATGTGAACTACGTTACTATCAAATAAAACAAAAGCAGCTTTAGAAAATTTGTTTTCCAGTAAGTACTGAGCAATAAGTCCATATTGTGGTCTTGTCATGAAACAGCGAGGATATTTTATAGATAATTGTGGGAAAAAAAATAATTTTTACCTCTCAATAGAAAGACTTAAGGCGCAATCTACCGGCCACGTTGCACCTGAAAGGCAGCGTTGTGTGGCCAGTAGATACGATCACATTTTAGCAACATTATCGTTAGGGTGCAATTATTTAACATCAGCATGTTGACTACTAGAAGGAGTTATTTCTCATTTCATTTTAACTGGTTGCAAAATCATGTGTAGCATGCACCTGAATTTCTGATACAGATTCCTAGAATGCTAAGCTTCCTGCTGGGAGTGCAAGTTACTAAACGTCACAGAATATTGCTGAAAAAAGAGATATTGAAGTTTTTCATCTTACACTCATTAGAACACTGTGTATGAATATCAGGATAAGGGAAAACAAAAATTTATACTGTGCGAAAATAGAATGTTGATTTGTTGGCAAGTGGACTCTGATTTTAGAGGTGTTGTCATGGAGTTTGCATTAGTTGATTGTGACTGACAATTAACTGCCAAGAATTGTTTGAAATTTCAACCAGGCAGCATGACCCTGATTGGTCAAGGCCTTGCCCTGGAAATGAGTGAGCGAATGGCTATCACTTATTTTATTCATGTGAGACAGGTGCAACGTGTGTCCATGTTCTTTCTGTCTGCAAAGAACAGGACTCTGTGTATTAATATGCGTAGCCTCCAGTACACACAAATGCATCACACTCTGAGCCTGACTGACGATCTTAATAGAACATAGAACATAGAACATAGAACGATACAGCGCAGTACAGGCCCTTCGGCCCTCAATGTTGCACCGACATGGAAAAAAAAACTAAAGGCCATCTAACCTACACTATGCCCTTATCATCCATATGCTTATCCAATAAACTTTTAAATGCCCTCAATGTTGGCGAGTTCACTACTGTTGCAGGTAGGGCATTCCACGGCCTCACCACTCTTTGCGTAAAAAACCCACCTCTGACCTCTGTCCTATATCTATTACCCTTCAATTTAAGGCTATGTCCCCTCGTGATAGTCACCTCCATCCGCGGGAGAAGGCTCTCGCTGTCCACCCTATCTAACCCTCTGATCATTTTGTATGCCTCTATTAGGTCACCTCTTAACCTTCTTCTCTCTAACGAAAACAACCTCAAGTCCATCAGCCTTTCCTCATAAGATTTTCCCTCCATACCAGGCAACATCCTGGTAAATCTCCTCTGCACCCGTTCCAAAGCTTCTACGTCCTTCCTATAATGGGGCGACCAGAACTGTACGCAATACTCCAAATGCGGCCGTACTAGAGTTTTGTACAACTGCAACATGACCTCATGGCTCCGGAACTCAATCCCTCTACCAATAAAGGCCATCACACCATAGGCCTTCTTCACAACCCTATCAACCTGGGTGGCAACTTTCAGGGATCTATGTACATGGACACCGAGATCCCTCTGCTCATCCACACTACCAAGAATTTTACCATTAGCCAAATATTCCGCATTCCTGTTATTCTTTCCAAAGTGAATCACCTCACACTTCTCCACATTAAACTCCATTTGCCACCTCTCAGCCCAGCTCTGCAGCTTATCTATGTCCCTCTGTAACCTGCAACATCCTTCCGCACTGTCTACAACTCCACCGACTTTAGTGTCGTCTGCAAATTTATTTACCCATCCTTCTGCTCCCTCCTCTAGGTCATTTATAAAAATGACAAACAGCAACGGCCCCAGAACAGATCCTTGTGGTACGCCACTCGTAACTGAACTCCATTCTGAACATTTCCCATCAACCACCACTCTCTGTCTTCTTTCAACTAGCCAATTTCTGATCCACATCTCTAAATCACCCTCAATCCCCAGCCTCCGTAATTTCTGCAATAGCCGACCGTGGGGAACCTTATCAAACGCTTTACTGAAATCCATATACACCACATCAACTGCTTTACCCTCGTCCACCTTTTCAGTCACCTTCTCAAAGAACTCGATAAGGTTTGTGAGGCATGACCTACCCTTCACAAAACCATGCTGACTATCCCTAATCATATTATTCCTATCTAGATGATTATAAATCGTATCTTTTATAATCCTCTCCAAGACTTTACCCACCACAGATGTTAGGCTCACCGGCCTATAGTTACCGGGGTTATCTCTACTCCCCTTCTTGAACAAAGGGACCACATTTGCTATCCTCCAGTCCTCTGGCACTATTCCTGTAGCCAATGATGACCTAAAAATCAAAGCCAAAGGCTCAGCAATCTCTTCCCTGGCTTCCCAGAGAATCCTAGGATAAATCCCATCAGGCCCCGGGGACTTATCTATTTTCACCTTGTCCAGAATTGCCAACACTTCTTCCCTACTCACCTCAATGCCATCTATTCTAATAGCCTGGGTCTCAGCATTCTCCTCCACAATATTATCTTTTTCCTGAGTGAATACTGACAAAAAGTATTCATTTAGTATCTCGCTTATCTCCTCAGCCTCCACACACAACTTTCCACCACTGTCCTTGACTGGCCCTACTCTTACCCTAGTCATTCTTTTATTCCTGACATACCTATAGAAAGCTTTTGGGTTTTCCTTGATCCTACCTGCCAAAGACTTCTCATGTCCCCTCCTTGCTCGTCTTAGCTCTCTCTTTAGATCCTTCCTCGCTTCCCTGTAACTATCAAGCGCCCCAACTGAAACTTCACGCCTCATCTTCACATAGGCCTCCTTTTTTCTCTTAACAAGAGATTCCACTTCTTTGGTAAACCACGGTTCCCTCGCTCTACCCTTTCCTCCCTGTCTGACTGGTACGTACTGATCAAGAACACGCAATAGCTGTTCCTTGAACAAGCTCCACATATCCAGTGTGCCCAACCCTTGCAGCCTACTTCTCCAACCTACACATCCTAAGTCATGTCTAATGGCATCATAATTGCCCTTCCCCCAGCTATAACTCTTGCCCTGCGGGGTATACTTATCCCTTTCCATCACTAATGTAAAGGTCACCGAATTGTGGTCACTGTCTCCAAAGTGTTCACTTACCTCCAGATCTAACACCTGGCCTGGTTCATTATCCAAAACCAAATCCAAAGTGGCCTCACCTCTTGTTGGCCTGTCAACATATTGTGTCAGAAAACCCTCCTGCACACATTGTACAAAGAACGACCCATCCAATGTACTCGAACTATATCTTTTCCAGTCAATATTAGGAAAGTTAAAGTCTCCCATAACAACTACCCTGTTACTTTCGCTCTTTTCCAGAATCATCTTCGCCATCCTTTCCTCTACATCTCTAGAACTATTAGGTGGCCTATAGAAAACTCCCAGCAGGGTGACCTCTCCTTTCCTGTTTCTAACCTCAGCCCATACTACCTCGGAAGAAGAGTCCCCATCTTGCACCCTTTCTTAAATTGGCTGTTAGTTTAATACTTAGCAAACAGAGATTTATAATTGTTGTTTTCTATTTATACTTATACTCTCTTGTGAAGAGTCCTGGTGAATGCAAGTGGAAGGTCTTCAAAATGTTCTTTTTTCAGCAATACGAAAGTTCTGTACCACCAAATGATTAAATGCCACAGAACTATAGCAAAGTTGTAATGATGTACACAGGCATGACTGATTAGTGGTTATGTTACTGGACTATATCCAAAGGCCTGGACCAATAATTCAGACACATGAGTTCAAACCCCAGCACAGTAGCTGGGGAATTTAAGTTCAATGAGTTAATTAAATCTGGAATTAAAAGTTAGGTGATCATGGGTGGAATTTAATGTAATTAATTTAATTTAAACTGCAAAGAAACAGCATCATAACAATAAGACACAATTGATCACTTGGCTTCGACCATTGAGTTTGGATTAAACAAAGGCACACACGACCCAATCAACCCTGGAAAACCCTCTTCATTAACATCTGAGGTCATGCATCAAAATTGTGAGAGATTCCCCACAGATCAGTCAAGCAACGGCCTAACACAGTAATGCTCACAGAATCATACTTTTCAGCCAATGTTCTAGACTCCTCTTATCACCAGCCCTGCGTGTGGTGACACACCAGCATATTTCGTAGGTAGAAATGCTGGGAGTACACAAATTAAGTCCAGGTATCAGGGGATTAGGTAAAATGTGAAAATCCCCTGGTGTTTACAACCTGCCCTCAGCTAATGAATTAGTGCTCTTCCATGTTGAGCATCAGTCCATCATAAGATCAGAAATAATGTTTGCTGATGATTGCACAATGGTCAGGTCTGTTTGCAATTCCTCAGCTACTGAAGCAGTATGGGCGGCATGGTAGCACAGTGGTTAGCATTGTTGCTCCACAGCGCCTGGGTCTCAGGTTCGATTCCCGGCTTGGGTCACTGACTGTGTGGAGTTTGCACGTTCTCCCTGTGTCTGCGTGGGTTTCCTCCCACAAGTCCCAAAAGACGTGCTTGTAAGGTGAATTGGACATTCTGAATTCTCTCTCAGTGTACCCGAACAGGCGCCAAGGGGCTTTTCACAGTAACTTCATTGCAGTTTTAATGTAAGCCTACTTGTGACAATAAAGATTTATTATTATGTGTCCATGTGCAGCAAGACCTGGATTATGTTCAGGTTTTGGCTTATAAATGGTGAATAACACTCGTGCTGCACAAGTGCCAGGCAAAGACCATCTTTAACAAGAGAGAATAAACCATCATCCCTTGAAATTCAATGGCATTACCACCACTGAATTTTCCACTATCAACCCACTTGATTGGCACTCCTTCCACAAACATGCACTCCACCACTGTGGCAGCCGTGTGTACCGTCTACAAGATGCACTGCAGGAATTCACCAAGACTCCATGGCAGCACCTTCCAAACCCATGTCTGCGACCATCTGAAGGACAAGAGCAGCTAACATATGGGAACACCATCAACTGGACGTTCCCCATCAAGTCACTCACCTTCCTGTCTTGGAAATAGATTGCTGTTTATTTACAGTCACTGGGTCAAAATCCTGGAACTCCAACCCAATAACACTGTGGGTGTACCTACACCTCAGGGACTGCAACGGTTCAGGAAGGCAGCTCACCATCACTGTCACAAGGGCAGTTAGGGATGGGCGATAAATGCTGGCTTAGCTAGCGAAGCCCACATACTGCAAAGAAATAAAAACAAATTCTGCCCAAATACACGCACTCCCCTCACAAACAGACATATTCCCTCACACACACCCCTCCCCTTACACTCTTCCACTCACACTCCCACCCGTTCACAATCTCACCCTCCTCACACTCTTTCTCCCCTTTACACTCTCTATCTCCTCACCCCTACCCCCAGTCCCACTCCTGGGGTGGGATTCTCCCGTACCCGGCGGGGTGGGGGGTCCTGGCGGGACGGAGTGGCGTGAACCACTCCGGCGTCGGCCCGCCACAAAGGTGCGGAATTCTCGCATGCGGGGGAGCGTCAGCGGCCATGTCAGCCTCCGCGATGGCCGACGCGTAGGAAAAGAGTGTCCCCCCCGATCGAGGGCCAGGCCACCGTGGGGGCATGCCCCGGGGCCAGTTCGCCCGCGCACCCCCCAGGACCCCGGAGCCCGCCCACGCCGCTAGATCCCGCCGGTAAGGGACCTAGTCTAATCCACGCCGGCGGGACTGGCAAAAAAACAGCGGGACTTCGGCCCATCGTGGGCTGGAGAATCGCCTGGGGGGCCGCTGTGAGTGGCCGCCGACCAGCGCGGACGATTCCCGCCCCCGCCTACTCTCCAGTGCCGGAGAATTTGGCAGACGGCGGGGGCGGGATTCACGCTGCCCCCCCCCCCGGCGATTCTCCGACCCGGCAGGGGTTCGGAGAATCCCGCCCCTCGTCTCAACCCCAGCCCCAATTCTGATTTCACCACCCCTTTCCAGCTTCTCATTTCCCCAACCCCTTCCCAAGCATCTCTGCTCCTGGTCTTCCCCCACCATGGCCCCGCTCCTCGGCTTCCCCACTGGTCCTGATCTTCGTCATCCCCTCCACCCACTCCTCATCTCCCCTCTCTTCCTTCTCTTGATGCCCAAGGAATGATCTGGCCCGTAGATGACCATGAACAGAGCTGTGACCCATGTCAAAAGGAGTTATTTACGAATAGTGGGAGCACTCTCTGTTGTATTAACCATACTAGTGCTGTGCTCAACCACATTGTTTCTCACTCTCATGCCAACATCCCCTTGTGCTCAGCAAAGGGTGAGTATGGCATCCACCATTAGCACCATGTGCCAAGGTGAGCTCAACACCACATTTATCACCTGTGATTGGTGATTCACCATCATCAACAGACAGCTCCTCAGGCGCACTGGCAATCTCCATGGTCATTCCTTCATCAGAGCGTATAGTCCACCGCCAGTCTGGGCCACCTCTAGCATTCTTCGCCTTTTCGGTCTGTAACAGAAAAACAAATTTATGTTAGACTGATATTTATGTTCCACTAAATGGAGGGATGTTGCTCGTCATTACATCTGCGCATCGTGGAACTCTGTATCGATGAACCAAGCTACTCTTTCTGGCACTGACTCCATGAATGCTGGTGGTCTACTGCTGTGACCACGACAACTGCGCTGGTTGTGACAGGTGGGTGGAGATGGCCATCAAGGTAAAGGAATGATCTGGATCTCTTCCACTAACACCTGAAGGTCCTGACCAGAGATGTGTGGCCCAGCTGGACCAGCTCTTTTCACCTCTCCTCTCTGTGACATTCTATGAATAAAAATGTACAGCTAAGAGGGTTGTGAGCATTCAGATGCTCTAATTCACTTTTATCTGCTTATGTACACTAACCATTTTCACCACATCAATGAATACTGTTATCTATGTGGTGGAGAGAATGGCTCTGCACAAATACGTAATGCCATGTTTATTACAGTTGTCACTCCAAGGTACCATGCTGTGCTCCACAATCATTTTCAATCCCACTGATTTACTCCGGCTGAAGCACACTGTTATAACGATGTACAGATGTGAGGGACCTGGTCAAAGGTCAATCGTGTGTGTACCCAGATAGATCATAGATTATAGAATTTACAGTGCAGAAGGTGGCCATTCAGGTATAGTGGCGGATCCGGAGGTGATGGTGGGGTAGCTGAGGGGGGGTGGGGGGGGGGGGGGGGGGGGGGAGGTAGAAAGATCGAGGTGGCATTTAAAAATGGTGACCCAATCTGAAAATACTCTTCCTGGCACAGCTCACTCGTGCAGGAAATGCAAGCGCAACCTCAGCGAGGCATTCCTCGCCAAGGCCAAAGAAAATGGCAAAGGGCCATTAAATAGCGGTGTCATTCTCAGTGCTTGCCGTGCCGAGAAACATTCCCTTAAATGCACCCAAAATGGAATTCTGTTTCTGTCCCGTCAAATCGCACCCACAGTTTATCAATCTTGTTCCCAAAATTCCAGTTAATTTTCTTCAAATTCTTTCTAATTTATTGAATAATTCTTTGCTGACAATTTCTGAAGAAGTGTAAATGCTTTGGCATTTTAATATTTGCAGATTTACTTACTTTTCTAAAGTTTGGATCATTGTTGATTAAAGTTGAGGAATGATTTAAAACCTAAAAGGTTTCCACAAGGTGGCAAAGAACAAAGAAAATAGAGGGATATGGACCGAGTAAGGGCAAAAGGTTTCTCTATAGTTAGGGAATCATGGTCGGCACAGGCTTGGAGGGCCGAAGGGCCTGTTCCTGTGCTGTACCTTCTGTTCTTACTCAGTCCATATCCCTCTATTTGCTCCCTATTCATGTACCCATCCAGATGCCTCTTTAATGTTGTTAATGTGCCTGCTTCCAGCACGTTCCAGGCACCCACCACTCTCTGTGTGAAACACTTACCCGCACATCTCCCTTAAACTTTCCCCCTCTCACCTTGAACCTGTGCCCCCTTGTAATTGACATTTCTTGCCTTGGAAAAAGCCTCTGACTATCCACCCTGCCTCTCATAATTTTGTATACCTCGATCAGGTCTCCTCTCAGCCTTTCCAGTGAAAACAATCTTAGTTTATTCAACCTCTCCTCATAGCCATCACCCTTGAGACCAGGCAACATCCCAGTGAGCCTTCGTTTCATTCTCTCCAAAGCTTCCACGTCCTTCTGATAATGTGGTGATCAGAACTGCACGCAATACTCCAAATGCGGCCTAACCAAGGTTTTATATAGCTGCAACACGATTTTCCGACTCCTGCACTCAAAGCCCCGGCTGATGAAGGCAAGCATGCCATATGCCTTCTTAATCACGTTGGCCACCTGTTTTGCCACTTTTAGGGAAGGGTGGACATGCATGCCCAAATCCCTATGTATGTGAATATTCCTGAGGGTTCTGCAATTTACAGTATAAGTAATACCTAGATTTGATCCTCCCAAATGCATCACCTCGCATTTGTCCGGATTAAACTCCATCTGTCATTTAATCCTCCCAAATGCAAGGTGATGCATTTTGGAGGACCTGTGCAATTACGCAGAGGATACAATTCTCAGAATATTTAAGATTTCATGCTGAAGGCAGTTTACAGTAATGTCTTCTGTGTTTTATAAAATCCCAGTTTGACTCATATTATTTAGCAATATGTCTCATACATTGCAAAGAACAATAGAATGAGGACCATATTGCATAGTTTGTGGCTAATCTCTTTCAATTTAATCTTAGTAAACAAATCTGGGAACCAAACACTGAGAACAACACACAACTGAGAGTCACAAAACATGGAATGTGCAAGATCTCCTCAAACCACAATTCCCGTATATGTTTTGAGTGAATTAGTGACTCATTGGTAGCAAGCTTCATGAGAAACATCTGTGCATGTTTACTGAAATAAGATGAAAACTAAATAATGACTCAGCTACTCACCTCTTGCCTGGATGAATGTGGAATGAATGGGATGAATAATGCTCAAGAAACTCGACACAACCAGGTCAAAGCAGCCCACTTGATTGGCACCCTATCCAGCACCTTAAACAGTCATTCCCTTCACCTCCGATGCACATTGGCAGAAGTGTACCATCTACAAAATGCCCTGCATCAACTTGTCAAGCTTTCTTTGACAGCACCTTCCAAGAACACAACCTCTGAAATGTAAATGTCCCATCACCTCAGAGGGCCATAGGCTGCTTTTCCATTTGAGAGCTGACTGGTGGTGATTTAACCGGAAGATCGCCACACTTCGGCGAGGGACAAGGTTGAGAAGGCGGTGATGTAGGAGTGGTTTCAAGTCCTGTGTATTGAGTTAGCTTCCACATGGGGTTATCCCCTGTGGCTCAGCTCAGTACAGAGAGGAACAAACACGACAAGCTGGACAAGATGGCTTATTTAATCAAGCTTGCTACATGTATACGGAGAACCGACTGGATATCTGCCAAGACCTGTTCTGCCGAACAAAGACGAGAACACAGTACTTATACAACATTCAAAAATCAATAGCCCACCCCAATTGGACGCGATCCAATCCCTGAAGCTGCTACTTTTAAACATATCCAATAGAATTGCAAGCAGTGCTTAAACTTCACCCAATAGAATCGCAAGCAGCGCATGATTGATGCTCATCCTGACAGCTGTGTACAATCCCAGCAGCTGGTGCTGACTGTTTGTGAGAAACAGAAAACAGAATCAGCAAAATAAATTGTTTCACAAAGACAAGGGGCGGGATTCTCCGCGAACCGGTGGGGCAGGGAACTCCGGCGCGAAGGAATGACGTGAACCACTCCGGCGTCAGGCCGCCCCAAAGGTGCGGAATCCTCTGCACCTTCAGCAGCTAGGCTGGCACCAGAGTTGTTTGCGCCATGCCGCCCGGCACGGAAGGGACTTGGCGCCACGCCAACCACGCCGAAGGGCCTCCGCCGGCCGGCGCGAGTTGGCGCATGTGCAGGAGTCATCCCAGCACATGTGCAGGGGAGTTCATCTCCGCGTGGCCATCGCGGACTGTTACAGCGGCCGACGCGGAGGAATAGAGCGCCCCACAGCACAGGCCCACCCGCGAATCGGTAGGCTCCGATCGCCGGCCAGGCCATCGTGGGGGCACCTCCCGGGGTCATATCCCTCCCACGCCTCACGAGGACCCCGCTGGCCGCCTGGGGCGTCAGGTCCCGCCGGTGGGACTGGCCTAAAAACGGGCGGCCACTCGGCCCATCGTGGGCCGGAGAATCGCCGGGGGGGGGGGTGCTGCTGTTAGCGGCCGCCGACCAGCACGGCGCAATTCCCGCCCCCGCCAAATCCCTGGCGCAGGAGAATTCGGCAGCGGGGGCGGGATTCATGCCGCCCCCCCGGCAATTCTTCAAATCGGCGGGGGGTTGGAGAATCCTGCCCCAGCTGTAAGAAGTAATGTCCTTTTGGTCAAGTTAGCTATCCTAAATCCCATTTGATTACTTATTACTGCTATGTCCTAAAAATACATGTTTAATGGTTAATAATGATTACTCAGTCCTATAATTCATCTCAATCCTTAATAAAATAACTTATGTAAAACTACTCTAGTGGCATGCTAACTATTCAGTTTTAAGAGGTATCATCGCTGAACCCCCCCTTCAGGCAGGGCCTTCATAATTAACTTAAGCCGTTAACTTAAAACCACCGCGCTGTTGGTGTCGTTTCATATCACAAACCAGCCGACCAGATGGATGGAAGCACCACTACTTGCAAATACCCTTCCAAGCCACTCACGGTGATATGGTGGCACAGTGTTCGCACTGTTGGCACACAGCGCCACCCGGGTTCAATTCCAGCCTTGGGTTACTGTTTGTGTGGAGTTTACACATTCTCCCAGTGTCTGTCTGGGTTACTCCGGGTGTTCCCGTTTCCTTCGGTGGATTGGCTATGCTAAATTGCCCCTTCGTGTCCAAAAAGATGTGCAGGTTAGACCAAGAGGTTAATGGGATAGGGTGGGGGAGTGAGCTTGGATGAAGTACTCTTTCAGGGGGTTGGTTTAAACTCCATGGACCGAATAGCCTCGTTTTTGCACTGTCGGGATTCTATGATTCTATGACTATCCTGACTTGGAACGATGCCACATTCCTTCAGTGTCACTGGGTCAAAACCCTGGAACTCCCTCGCTAACAGCACTATGGGTGTACCTACACCACATGCACTGCAGCAGTTCAAGGAGGCAGCTCACCACCACCTTCAAAAGGCAAATTATGGATAAGCAAAAAATGCTGACCTTTCCAATTATGTTCACATCCCATGAACAAATGAAAAAAAAAACTTCAACGTATTTCTAAAACTATCTTTCAACACCCAAGTGTAATTTTAATTCTGAACAAGTCACTTACGGATCTAGATGGCTGTCATTGTATCCAAGTTATGTGCTTATTTTGGACAGATAAAGATTATCAATGCATATTGTACACTATCTGCGTGTATTTAAATAAGTTTGCACCATTTGCTGTGGGCTCTAAGTCTATAGTCAAATTATTTTTTCAGATCACTGTTTGATGTTATGAGAGCCCCTATCTCGATCCACTGAGTTCTCTATTTTGCTCCCCATTGATGTCAAAAGCTTATGTTGACCATTTTCATTTTAAATGATCCTCTCTTAAATTCCATTTTCACACCTATCTTCAAAATAATACAACACGCATGCACCCAGCTATCCTGTGTCTGGAAGAAATGATAGCAAGGCAACACTTCAAATCTTCTGATCCTTTTCTCATTATTAATTTTCAGTGGCTGTTCCTGGCATTATACAGCGAAGAGAAATTCACAGAAGCATTTAGTTTGAGTTTTTTAATCTATCCATAAAATGTAGGTGATGCTGGAGAGGCCAACATTATTGCCCTCCCTAATAGCCCTTGAGAGGTGGTAGTGAAGCACCCTCTGGAATTGCTAAAGTGTATGGTGTAAGTACGCTCACAGCGCTGTTAGGAAGTGGATATTGGCATCTGTCTGTCTGAAAGCCTTCAGTAACTGGTATGTGAGGACATCCAGATCTCATTGCACATTGCCTCTCCTAATTTATGGCCATTCAGATAATAGTCTGCCTTCACGTTTTTGCTACCAACGTGGATAACCTCTCATTTATCCAAATTATACTGCATCTGCCATTCATTTGCCCACTCACTCAACTTGTCCAAGTTGCACTGAATAATGATAATAATAATCTTTATTAGTGTCACAAGTAAGCTTACATTAACACTACAATTAAGTTACTCTGAAAAACCCCGAGTCGCCACATTCCGGCGCCTGTTCGGGTATACTGAGGGAGAATTCAGAATGTCCAAATAACCTGACAAGCAAGCCATTCAGGTCTTGTGGGAGGAAACTGGAGCACCCGGAGAAAACCCACGCAGACAAGGGGAGTAAATGCAGACTCCGCATAACAGTGACCCAAGCCGAGAATTGAATCTGGGTCCCTGGCGCTGTGAAGCAACAGTGCTAAGCATTGTGCTACCGTGAAGGATCTCTGCATTGTCCTCACACCTCACCCTACCACCCGACATGGTGTCATCTGCCAATTTGGAGGTATTACATTTTGTGCCCTCATCTAAATCATTAATATATATTGTGAATAGCTGGCGTCCCAGCACCGATCCCTGTGATACCCCACTAGTCACTGCCTGCTATTTGAAAAAAGACCTGTTAATTCCTACTCTTTGTTACCTGTCTGCCAACCAGTTTTCTATCCATCTCATTACACTACCACTAATCCCAAGCGCTTTAATTTTACACTCTTATGTGGGATTTTGTTAAAAGCCTTCTGAAAGTCCAAATATACCACATCCACTGGCTCCATTTAATCAACCCTACTAGTTACACCTCCAAAGAATTCTAGTTGATTTGTAAAGCATGATTTGTCCTTTTTAAATCCGAATCTGTCCGATACTGCCGTTGTTTTCAAAGTGCTCTGCTATAAAATCTTTGATAATGGATTCTAGAATTTCCCCCACTACTGATGTTAGGCGTACTGATCTCTAATTCCCTGCTTTCTCTCCACCTCCCTTTTTAAATAGTGGAGTTACATTAGCCACCTTCCAATCTGTAGGAACTGTTCCGCTGTCTATAGAATCCTGGAAGGTGACCACCAATGCATTCACTATTTCTGGAGCCACTTCCTTAAGTACCCTGGGATGTAGATTATCAGGCCTTCAATCCCATCAATTTCCACAACACCATTTCTCCACTAATATTGAGCTCCTTCATTTCTCCCTTCTCACCAACCCCAGTGTTCCCCAACATTTCTGTTTTCTGATTTGTGTCCTCACTTGTGAAGACAGAACCAAAGTATGTATTTGGTTGCTCAGCCATTTCTTTGTCCCTTATTATACATTTCCCTGTTTATGACTGTAAGGGAGCTACATTTGTCATCACCAATCGTTTTCTCTTCACTTACCTATAGAAACCTTTACAGTCAGTTTTTATGTTCCCTGTAAGCTTACTCTCGTAATCTATTTTCCCCTTCTTAATCAATCCCTTGGTCCTTCTTTACTGAACTCTAAACTGCTCCCAATCCTCTGATGTACTGTTTTTCTTGGCCAACTTGTATGCTTCTTCCTTAGATCGAATAATATCTCTAATTTCCCTTGTAAGCCTTTTATTGGCCACCTTTCCCATTTTACCTTTGTGCCAGAATGGAATAAACAATTGTTGCAGTTCCCCCGTGTGCCCCTTGAATCTTTGCCATTACCTATCCACTGTCATCCCTTAAAGGAACATTCCCCAATCAATCAAAGCCAACTTACACCTCATCGCAGTTTCATTGCAGTTTCCTTTTAAGATTCTGGACCCTAATCTCAGAATCAACGACTTCACTCACCAGGGGAAGGGGTCATGCACAAGTTTAATGCCATTCTCATCCACACCACTGCGGTTTAGGGGTCTATATACAACGGCCACTATAATTTTTTCCCTTGGTATTTTTCAGTTCATTCGTTCTCTTCACTGCACTCCTGACCGCCTATGCAGGGAAATGGTGCTTACCAGCACTACCACTGCCGCTCATGTTGGGTTGGTGAGGTTAAAGGTTCCGGACACTCACCTCCACTGCGCCCAGCATTCTGATCAGGTCTTGGTCTGAAACCTTTGTTGCGGCCTTTCAGGTGGCCATCTTCTGTTTTGGATTTGGAAGGTGCTGAGGGGGGGGGGGGGGGGCATTCAAATGGAGTTCCCCAGTTATTGAAGCACTCAGCCTGAAGGCAGGCTGGCTAAATCATATTCTGATTACCACCAGTGGACAACACCCCAGTTTTCCTGCCCGACTTGACACTTGTCAAAATGTCGGGAAATTCCAGCCAAAATGTGTTCTAATATTTGTCTGAAGCTAATGCCACAAGAGGTGAACGGCATTATTAAGTCGTATGGCCACTTTTGTAGCTGTGACACCTTTTTTCTCGAGTACGTTCTTTAGCTTAGTTGGAACACTCACTTATCGTGATATCATGGTTGTGTTGCAATTAACCGACTAACCCCTTGGAGTCTCACTAGTATATAAGTGAATGTTAAAGTCAGCTGACTTCAGACTGGCTGGAGGAAGCTGAAGAGCTTGTGTATGATTTTTACTGTTATTAATCTGTTGTTTTGTATATAGGTTACCCACAGTTAATGTTAATAAATAATTTATAGCTTTAGTGACAAGTGTTCCTGTAATAAATCAGGCCATCTGAAAAGAACATTACATGGTACCAGGATTGAATGGTATTAAACACTGAGAAAGCCTGTCACAGAGATTTGAAGATTTTCCAGACTGTAGTATTAACAGCATGGAATCGCTGAAGCCACCAAAGAGTGTCAGCTTTCATGGTAATGTGGACAGGAACTGACAAGTGTTTAAACAACAATTGAATCTGTTTCTTACTGCAGTAAGTTTAAAAGATCAACCAGATTCACATAAGGTAGCGATACTCCTTACAGCGGCAGTGCCCGAAGCAATTGCTGTGGTTAATATGGTTTAATTTGCAAATGATGAAGACAGTAAAAATTTTTAACAAACTAATTTGAAGATTTGATGCCCCCTGCAGCACCAGAAATAATGAAATTTATGAATGCTATGTGTTGAGATCACATTTACAGAAGACAGGAGAGTCCAAAGATTCTTTTATCACTGATTTAAAGTTAAAAGCTAAGACCTGTAATTTTTCTGCAGTGGAATCTTCCATGATTCGGGACCAGATTGTATTTGGTGTGAATGAAAATATGCTGAGGGAACGGTTGCTGAGGGAATCAGAGCTGTCTTTGGAAAAAATAGTTAAGATTTGTCAGGGTCACGAGGTAACAGCAGCATTCTAAAATATTTCTCAGTAATAGTGGCATCTTCTTGAAGGAGAACACTCCAGTTGCTGCCCTTTTTCCAAAAAGGCAGGAAGGTTCCTGCAGCTTCTCACACACTAACAAACAGGTTAAAGATCAGGACACAGTATTTCTGTGTAAAAGATGTGGTCAAAGGCACAAATTAAGGCAGTGTCCAACATTTGGCATGTTTTGTTCCAAATGCAAAGGAAAAAAAAATCACTTTGCTCAGAATTGTTACTCTAAACACAACCTCAGACCAGTCAGCACAGTGGAAGACACAGTCTCCAGTGATGAAATATCATTGTTTGTTGGAGTAATAACAGAGAAGAATAATGTTTTGGAGACATCAAAAAAAATCTCCAGCACTTAAAAAAATGCAAACTGATACCCCATTTAAAATAAATGAAGTTGATGAGGACAAATGGCTGCTCCCACTTGAAGTGAATGATACAGTGGTCCGATTGAAGTTAGACACTGGTGGCAAAGCCAATTTAATGAGAATGATTGATTTAACAAATCTAAAAATTCAGCCGATTAGAAGAAATCACAAAATATCTCTGAGAGATCATAATGGTTCAAGCATTAAATGCTATGGTGCTTGTGACCTGAGTGTGGTGGTGAAGAACACAGTTTATTCTGTTGCATTCTATATTTTATCGGAGGGCTTGGCTTCATTATTAGGTATCAGTCCTGTGAAGTATTAGGGGCGTAATTCTCTGATAATGGGGCTATGTCCACTCGCCCACGAGAAAACGGGCGCAAATCACTCTGGCCTTTTGTGGAGATAGTCCAGAGTGATTCTCCGTTTTGTAGGGGGCTAGCAGGGTCCCGGAGAAGTCGCAGCTCCGGCTGCCGATTCAGGGGCCCTGCACTTCCGGCCGCGGGTCCACACATGTGCGTGACAGCTCCGTGCAACATGGCAGACACACAAGCAGACTGGCCCCGACAATATAGGCCCCCCCCAGATCACGCACACCAACGATCGATGTCCCCCGATCGCGGGCCTGGCCGTCCTGGAGGCCCCCCGATGATGGATCCCCCCCCCCCCCCGCCCCCCCACGGGATGGCTGGGGACTGGGTCCGCAGCTTCTACTCCGAGCTCCCGCCAAGTGGAACCATGTGTGAACCATGCTGGCTGGCTAGTTGTCGCTGGAGAATCGCGGGAAGGCGTAGAACCCGATCGCGGGTTTGACACCCCATTCTCTGTCCCCGCGCCGAGCGTGATTTTGGCGTGGAGGCTCGGAGAATCCCACCCTAGGTCTAGTGCATTTGGTAAATAGCATCCACAATGGATTGGAGCATCAATCCAATGATTCTGAGAACAGTATCAGTAAATTCAGCGATGCATTCATAGGTTTTGGTATACTACCATTCACCAACAAGATACAACTCAAAGAGCATGCAAAACCTGTGATACAGACACCAAGAAGAGTACCTGCACCTCTTTGGGATCGCCTCAAAAGGAGCTAGACAGAATGACAACATTAAAAGTAATCGGAAAGATCGAAGAACCTACCAACTGGGTAAACTCCATGGTTTGTGTAAAGAAAGAGAATGGTGATATTCATATATGCACGGATCCTAAAGATCTTAACAAGAATATCCAAAGAGCACATTACCAAATTCCAAAGCCTGAGGAAATCACATCCAAAATGGCTGGTGCATAATTCTTTCTGAAACTTGACGCACCTCAGGGTTTCTGGCTAAATCTAGAGGAACAAAGTACAAAATATGACACTTTTAATTCGCCATTTGGATGGTACTGCTTTCTGAGAATGTCATTTGACATAATTTCGGCATCAGAAATGTTTCACCATGCCATGGGGCACATAAAATAAGGCATCGATGGTATAACATGTGTATGTGGATGCTTTCATCATTTAGGTCTCTACCATAGAAGAGCACAATACGAGGTTGCTTAAAGTTCTAACAAGCATCAGGAGAAATGGGCTGAAGTTCAATAAGCAAAAGTGCCAATTTGGAGTAACTGAGGTCACATTCCTATGTGACAAGCTCTCATCGCATGGCATTGAGCCCGACAAAGGTAAAATCGAAGCAATTCTCAACATAGCAGTGGGGCAGCACAGTAGCAGTGGGGCAGCACGGTAGCATGGTGGTTAGCATAAATGCTTCACAGCTCCAGGGTCCCAGGTTCGATTCCCGGCTGGGTCACTGTCTGTGCGGAGTCTGCACGTCCTCCCCGTGTGTGCGTGGGTTTCCTCTGGGTGCTCCGGTTTCCTCCCACAGTCCAAAGATATGCGGGTTAGGTGGATTGGCCATGCTAAATTGCCCGTAGTGTCCTAAAAAAAAAAGTAAGGTTAAGGGGGGGGTGGGGGGGGGGTTGTTGGGTTATGGGTATAGGGTGGATACGTGGGTTTGAGTAGGGTGATCATTGCTCGGCACAACATCGAGGGCCGAAGGGCCTGTTCTGTGCTGTACTGTTCTATGTCTATGTTCTATTCCAAAACCACACAAGAAAGACACCTTAAGAGTGATGGGTATGATCAATTTTATAGAGAAATTCATTCCAAACCTGTCAGCAAAAACAACACATCTACGTGATCTGCACAAGACAACAGGATTTAACTTGGCCTGAGCAACAAGAGCAAGAGTGGAAGAAGCTGAAGACTTCGCTAACCACCACACCAGTTCTCACATTTTATGACCATCTAAGCAGTTTGAAGTGACAACAGATGCGTCCAAAGGTGGTCTGGGAGAAGTTCTTCTGCAATTCGAGCATGACGATTGAAGACCAGTTGCGTGTGCATCACGATCCATGATGACAACAGATCAGAGGGACGCTCAAATTAAAAAGAATGCCTGAGTTTAGTTGCAAGCTTGGAGAAATTCCACGACTATGCGTATTAGCTTCCAACTTTCACAGTTGAGACAGATCATCGTCCTTTGGTTAACATCATCAAAGAAAATCTCAACTAGATGCCTCCACACATTCAGAGTTGATGATGACGTTACAACACTATGACTTCAATCTCATCTATATGCCAGGCATATATTTGTTCTCAATAGATGCATTATCGAGAGCGCCGATGGTGGTGAAATTGCTGAAGATGTAGATCTCCATGTCAATCTTATTTCCTCACTATTACCAGTATCAGATGCGAAACTACACAGGAAGGATCAAACTCTTCAAGAGGTGATGAGGAACATCAACTCACACTTCTGGCCCAGAGGTCAATGTATGGAGTTTCACAATATAAGATCTGAACTCAGTATCATTAATGGAGTAGCACTTTGTTTGAACGCTATAGACATACCGCAATCTCTTCGCAAGGATATACTAAAGGGGATACACAAAGGGCATCTTGGGATTAAAAACATAAACAGAGAGCTCGTGACTCTGTGCACTGGCCAGATATAAACCAGGATATTGAAAGGATGGTCAGTTGTTGGGACACATGCCAGACACATTGTTGCAAGCAAACAAGAGAACCTATGCAAATATCTGATTTACCTACGTAAATTGATCTATTTTACCTACAAGGGAAATATTATTTAATGATCCCAGACTATTTTTCAAACTATCCGAAATGGTTCTACTGTCGAGCATAACGACAAGCAGTGTAATACTGCATGCCAAATCAATTTTTGCAAGACACAGAATTGCGCACCTTGTCGTGAGTGACAATGGTCCTTCTTTCAGCTGTAAAGAGTGGCAACTCTTCCCAGTCATGTATGATTTCAATAACATCATGTCAAGTCCGTTGTACCCTTGAGCCAATGGAAAAGGCGAGAAGGTGGACATATGGAGAAGGGGGCCTCACGGTAGCATGGTGGTTAGCATCAATGCTTCACAGCTCCAGGGTCCCAGGTTCGATTCCCGGCTGGGTCACTGTCTGTGTGGAGTCTGCACGTCCTCCCTGTGTGTGCGTGGGTTTCCTCCGGGTGCTCCGGTTTCCTCCCACAGTCCAAAGATGTGCGGGTTAGGTGGATTGGCCATGCTAAATTGCCCGTAGTGTAAGGTTAATGGGGGGATTGTTGGGTTACGGGTATACGGGTTACGTGGGTTTAAGTAGGGTGATCATTGCTCGGCACAACATCGAGGGCCGAAGGGCCTGTTCTGTGCTGTACTGTTCTATGTTCTATGTTCTATATTGTTGAGCAATTGTTGAAGAAAGCAATGGATAGCCAATCTGATCCATATCTCGCACTATTGAGTTACGGAGCATCACCATTGTCACATGGTAGATCACCAGCAGAGTTACTCATGAATAGAGGTTGCGTACCACACTTCTATACTTAGCAAAGAAGGAGGAGAATACTGTGGTACTGCAGGAAATGCAAAACATTAAAGCGAAACAAATGTACACCGTCTGTACATTGTCAGAACAAGGTGCTACTTCTTCAAGTACAATGGCTTTTCTCGACCAATTGCCTGAATCTTCTATGATGTGGAGATGCCGGCGTTGGACTGGGGTGAGCACAGTAAGAAGTCTTACAACACCAGGTTAAAGTCCAACATGTTTGTTTAAAACACTAGCTTTCGGAGCACTGCTCCTTCCTCAGGTGAAATCTTCTTCACCTGTGGAAGGAGCAGTGCTCTGAAACCTAGTGTTTGAAACAAACATGTTGGACTTTAACCTGGTGTTGTAAGACTTCTTACTGAATCTTCTACTCTCACAATATCATCACTGCTCAGAGGTGGTAAAGTTCTAGAGACTATCATCTAACTGCATTTGTTTCGCTTGAATGTTTTGCATTTCCTGCAGTACCAGTGAACATTGAATCTACAAGTTCTGAGCATCAAGGTCAAACTTTGAGAAGATCAACCAGAGTCAGAAGAAAATCTGATCGACTCAATTTATAGATTTGGACTATTTGTACATACTATGCTTGCTGTTCTTGTGTGTATATATATATATATGCATATTTGTTCAACTAGTTTTGTAAATTAAAAAAAAATTAATACTGTTAGACTCATAGGCTCATGATATCACATGTAAATATACTGATGATAATGTATTAATTTATTCTTTCAAAGGAAAGGGAACGTAGTGATATCATGATTGTGTTGTAATTCACCAACTGACCACTAGGAGTCTCACTAGTATATAAGTGAATGTTAAAGTCAGCTGACCTCAGACTAGCTGAAGAAATCTGAACAGAGAGGTTGATTGTGCATGATTTTACTGTTAATAAGTTATTTTTTGTATGTAGTATACCCAGAGTTGATGTTAATAAATTGTTTATAACTTTAGCTACAAGTGTTCTTGTAATACATCAGGCCATCCGACAAGAACCTTCCATCACTCACCTCCACATCAGAAACCAATGGGTTGAAGCTGTAGTTTCAGCT
This sequence comes from Scyliorhinus canicula, assembly GCF_902713615.1. Classification (NCBI taxonomy): domain Eukaryota; kingdom Metazoa; phylum Chordata; class Chondrichthyes; order Carcharhiniformes; family Scyliorhinidae; genus Scyliorhinus; species Scyliorhinus canicula. The sequence goes on along the minus strand of NC_052155.1, from coordinate 56,073,687 downwards.
ATTTCTTTCATGCTGGAGTACTGCAACGTCAATCTTGCCAGCTTTTAATAGGATACCAAAGAAAGTACAACATTACACATTAAAAACATCCCAGAAAGCTCCCACCAATTGGTTCCTTTTAAAATGTAACTACTGTTGCTATTCAGGTTAGCGATTGTGACCAAATATAATTTGCTGAGAAACAAACAGCAAATTGAAAACTTGACCTGAAAATTCTGAAATAGGTTATCAGATCTGAAAAACAATTCTGAAGCAAAGTTATGCAAATCAAATATTGATGCTAAATAATATGTGTTAAAATTGAGAACCAAAAATTAGAGTCCAATGCTCCTCAGCACCTGCTTTAGTGTTTTCTATGATATTATAACTGTCTCTGTGCAGGGTTCTACTGCATTTTCAAATGGAGTTTGAGAAGGCTGTCATTTAAATTACTTCTGGGAAGCTAATTCACTACACAATGAGGAAATGGAGTCATGTGAGGAAAACGATCTGCTCACTTTTGAACGTGACGATTTGTGTACTTACAATCATGTGTTATACAATCATCTCAGAAGAAAAGCATCAAACCCAGAACAATCAATTTAAAACACTTTGTTAAAACTATTGGAAGGAGCTCGGAAAGGGATCAATCCGCACTCCCAAAAATCGTTGAATTCTCAAGAAGTAAATCTGAGACAAAGATTTCATTGTGCTTTGAGCGTTAGAGAGCACCACAATGGAATCTTTATCTCAGCTCATGGAATTGAAAATGTAATGGTTCCCCGACGTGAGGCAGGGAAATTGGAATTCTACATCTCACTGTGCGGCTTTTAAAATGATCAACACAAACAGATAAATTCTGCACAGTTGTTTTACGTGGAAAGACCGCGCAGATCCCGTAAACAAGAGAGAGTCCAGAGCACCACCTAATATAACAACGAAAGAAAACTCGATGTATTTAACTGGAGCATTAAGGAACAAAAGGGAAGAGACTCCTTGATGAAGTTCCAATGGACTGTGTTGGAAGAATTGTCAATTTAATGAGTTAAGCCAAAACATTATTTGTAAAGATTTGTCACTCACAAAGCAACTTGCGCAAATGTCACTTATTTCTGTTATGAGATGGTAAGTTTTAGAATTATCATGTGAGAGTACCTTTAAGAAATGGGTGTTTATAAATGGGTGTGTATATAAATATCTGTAGTGAGAGTACCTTTAAGAATTGGGTGTTTACTACTGCAGTGATGTCAGAGAGTGGGTGGAGCTGGACTATCTGTCAGCTTTTTACTTTTGTTTTAGGCTGTTTGCTGCAGGGTGTGTCTTAGTTTTGTTTTCAGTGTTGGAGCTGAAGCCAGACAGAGCAGGTGTACTGTTCATCTCTCTGCCATGAAAATACTATCACTTGATCATTTGGTGAACTCAGAATTATAAATGTTCTCAGTAGTGAATGTAAACCTAATGTGCTTCTGTTAAAAGGTGTTTCTTTTGTCTTCTGGATGTTGTTTGGGACATTATTAAGGATTACTTAGTGTTGTATTCTTTGGTGGTTGTATTTGAATTGATGGTTGCTAAGATGTTCACTGTATGTTTTAAAAGGTTAACTTGAGTTCATAGAATAAACATTGTTTTAATTTAAAAGTACTGTAAAGCTCTATTTGCACCATACCTGCAGAGTGGACTGTGTCTATTAAAAGTTGTGGGTCAGGTGAACTCCATATACACTTTGGGGCCCATATCAGAATAAAGACATATCTTATTCTGCTTGTGTTATCAGTTGTGGCTAGAACGTTCAGAATCAAGAAAGCTCCTGATCCCTCCTCTCTGACGTTCTCCAACAACTTCACATCACAACCCAGTGAATCATCCATCTTACATTTTTCAGGGCCTATTCAATTTCTCTTGCCATTTCCAGTGAAAGGTCCACATTGATATAGCATGTTTGATGACGACGGGACAACTCAAGACACTTGGCGGGATACTGTGATCCTGAGGCTAAGTGTTGACGCCGTCGGAAACGCCGTCGCGTTTCTCGACGGCATCAACACGGCCCCAGGATCAGCAATTCTGGCCCCTACAGAGGGCCAGCACGGCACTGGAGCAGTTCACGTCGCTCCAGCTGCTGATCCTGTCGGGAACTGGGCGCCGCGGGATCCGCGCATGCACAGTGGCACAGGCGCCAACGCGCACATGCACAGCAATGTAATAATGACCAGATAATCTGTTTATTCTGATGGTGATTGATGGATAAATATTGGTCAGGACACTGGGAATAATTATCCTCTCTCCTTTAGAATAATGCTGTGGGATCTTTTACAACCAGCTGGAGGAGGTGAGTTTTATGAGGCCACAAAGGAGTCCACACCGAGTAACTCAAAGAAACTTAGTTTATTCACAATAACTATTATATACATCACACAGTAGATCCCAACTGGATCAGCCTTGCCGGTGCCTAATTAGCCTTATATTCTTTACCACTACACATTGTTTAGAGGTCCCCCGTCCCCTTAATGGGGGAGCTTATATTCTGTCAAGTTAACAGGGAAGTTAATTGTTCCCACCCCGTAACGTACTTGCGGTTTATAACAGTGAGAAAAGACAGATATAACATTAAATATTAAAGGACATGGTAAAGGTAACATCTAAGAAATAAAACAATAGTTAAAGGATCTCTGAGGAAGAAATAAATAATCTATTTATGGAGGAAGATTTGGTGCGGATAATTATTAAAATAGCTTGCATTATTTATGCAAATTATAATTCAAGTGAGAATGCAAGTAATACCAGAGCAGGAAGCCAAGATAACTGGAAGAAGTAACAGAAGAGCCACGCCTTGGACACCACCACACAAGATGCTGATATTGTGCTGCAGGCTTTCCACAGCGGTCGCCACCCAAGCAGTGTTGGACTTGGTGCCACACATTGCTGGCATCATCTCCTGCACCCTTAGCCTTTGGGACTCCTCCAAATACTTAAAGGAGAAAAAAATTGCAGGCGTGTGGAAAAAGAATGGGGCGTGGGATTTTGGATTGTCCTTCTACGCTGTGCTATTCTATCATCCAAATAAATGATCGTGACTTAATCAACAATTAATGCCTTAATTATTGTCTACAATGGCTGTTTTCTACAACAGCTAACTTGTGTTTATGCATAAATATTCATGAAAGAAAGGTGGAAGAAATTGTGGGAAAATGATTTATTTCTTATTTCCATAAGAGAGTAACATACCACAATATGTATGGGCTCAACTTCTGCATTGTGAATTCTATATAACTTTCATGGGGCAATATTATGCAAGTTGGATTATTGACAAGAAGAAAATCTCTAATAAATCCTTCACAGATAGTCCCCACGCCTGCCAGGAAATTGGCGAGAATCACTCTGGACTTTTTCCTCGAAAGTCCAGGGTGATTCTCCATTTTCCAGGGGGCTAGCAGGGCCCGGCGTGCATCCTGCGGCTCTGGCTGCCGGCGGGGCCAGGCATGCACAAGGCGGCCCACCTCGGCGCGGGCGCCGCCGACATGGCCGAGCCACAGAGCGGTCCCGCGCGGAGGAAGGTAGGTCCCTCCCAGATCGTGATGGCCCGCCGATTGTGGCACCCAATCACGGGCCTGGCCACCGCTGAGGCCCCCCCCCCCCCCCCCCACTGGAGTCAGATTCCCCCCGCTCCCCACCAGGACCACCACCGCGGCTGCGGTTCCCAGCTCCCGCTGGGTGGTACCACATGTAAACCACGCTGGCGGGAATTTGGCCGGTTGACCACGGAGAATCGCCACGGTGGCTGTTCCACGGCCCCTGACTGGCGCCACGTCGACCACACACATGGCTCTGGCGGGTCCACAGAGAATCACGGAAGCGGCATTACCGGTTTTCCAGCGTGAACGGCTATTCCCCCCCCCCCCCCCCCCCCCCCCCCCCCGCGCCGGGCGCAATTCTGGCATGGAGGGTCGGAGAATCCCACCCGTGATTCCTCATTTTCTTTGCTTTCCAGTGACTTGTTGGAAAGTACATGTATATGTACAGAGCACTGAAATGTTCCCTACTGTCTGTCCAGTGACGACAAACTCCCTCATTGAACCTTTAGTTTGTCTGGCTCCCTGGACCCAATTGAAAAGAATCTCAGACTCAATTCAGGTCTATCTCACCAGCTTCAAGTGCTGAACCAGTCTAGAGTGCTAATTATTAACAGCTTACAAGACCACTGCAAATCTGTTCAGCCTAGGTTATTAGTTATTAGTTAGCTGAGTCCAGCAGCTGGTTGAATAAATTCAGTGTTTCAATGGTCAGATGTATCAACTTGAGGTCAACTTCAAATTAATGTCCACCTGCCAATCAGCTCCCACCTCTACCCCAAGGGGAAGGACAGTGGTTGGTTGTTTCAAATAATTGACAAATGCAAGATTGTACTCACCAGGAACTCCTGGTGAGCAGAATAGGTAAGCAACATATCTGTGCGAGTGATGTGTCACTATCCTCCTGGCCATAACATGGTCACACACCTTGCGCTACGTTCAAACATGTTTATCCATCACCAGCTGCTTAATAATTGAGGCAGTACAAACTGACAGTGCTGGTGTAAGAATGGTTATAGATCAGAAAGATGATTTTGCTGTCCATTTATTTTGACCACTATCTATCTATAAATATAATCTATTAACAATCTGAAATATAACATCCAACAAATGTCACCTACTTCCTGTGATATTTTCCCATCAGGCTTATTAGTTGCCTTGAAGTAAAACAGCATTGAAAAGGATGGGACGATACAAATCAAAGCTTGAGAAGTGGAAGAAAATTGTGTAAGGATTAAAAGGACTTGTGAAAACAAGTCAACCTTTGCACAGCACCGACAACTCATTGAATGTATTTCAACGACGCCTGGCCATGTAAATGGCTTGGGTCAATTATGTCGTTAAACCCTTGGTGCAACCAAATTAAGGATTGACCCCTGTGTTACAACAGCTCACAACAAGCAATTGTGTTCGTTTCAGGGTTAAATAATGAAAACTGTTATTTGTCTCAAACGTGAATGACATCAGTGTGAGCTTTGTTCAGTCAATTGCACTTTCCCTCTGTCGAAAGATTCTACTTTGAGCTTCGCCTGGGAGTTGAACACATAACTCAAGCCATTGCACGAGTACTACGTTATCGGAGTTGCAACTTCTTTTGGATCATTTTTAAATTAATAATCTTTATTGTCACAGGTAGGCTTACATTAACACTGCAATGATATAGCCGCCACATTCCGGCGCCTGTTCGGGTACACAGAGGGAGAATTCTGAATATCCAAATTAACTAACAGCACGTCTTTCGGAACTTGTGGGAGGAAACCGGAGCACCCAGAGGAAATCCATGCAGACACAGGGAGAACGCGCAGACTCCGCACAGACAGTAATCAAAGTCGGGAATCGAACCTGGAACCCGGAAGCGGTGAAGCGACAGTACTAACCACTGTGCTACCGTGCCGCCCACGGATGTTAACCCAGGACCTTTCCTATTCAATTGATGTATAGGTCTCACAGCACGATTATTTGAAGAAGACCAAGAAATTCTCCTGATGAGCATTCCTTCCCCAACCAATGCCACCAAAAAACATTGGTCATTTCTTTGATGTTTATCGGATCTTGTTCAACAACGGTATCTATGGTTAAAAATAATCCAATGGTGTAAAGCAATTTGGGGTTCATGAGGACATTATAATATGCTGGCTCCTTTCTTCATACAATAATATTGGAATAGCTGCAACTTAAGAATTAGTGCTGATTCATGATTTGGATAAATGATTCCATCGATATCTCGATTAAGTTTTGTATATAATTTTCCACAATTATACATTCAATTACAAAGTATTAGCCAGTGACATGTCATATATTCATATTAGGATCCATACCAATACAATAAAATAAACTATTATTTTCCAAAATGAATGAAATGGTTGTCGAGATGAATCAATTTGGTTGGCACAGTAGTTAGCACTGTGGCTTTGCAGCGCCAGGAACCGACTTGGGTAGCTGTCTGTGTGGAATCTGCACATTCTCCCCATGGGTTCCCTCCGGGTGCTCGCGATTATTTCCACAAGTCCCGCAAGACATGGGGCGGAATTCACCGCTCCCGCGATAAATCGGGAAAGCCGTCGTGAACTCGGCCGAGTTTCACGATGGCCTCGGAGGCCGCTCCTCTCATCTTCTTCACCCCCACCCGGGGGGGCTAGGAGCGGCGCTCCGTAACTCTCGGCCGCCGGGCCTTGACGCTTGCGTCAAGGCGGCATGCCGAGAATGACGCGACGGCGGCGCCTAAGTGACGTCAGCCGCGCATGCGCAGGTTGGCCGGCTCCAACCTGTACATGCGCGGCTGACATCACGATGGCTGACAGCTCAAACCCGGGCATGCGCGGTTGCCGTCTTCCCCTCCGCTGCCCCACAAGACGTGACGGCTTGATCTTGCGGGGCGGTGGAGGGGAAAGAGTGCATCGCTTTGAGACGCCGGCCCGACGATCGGTGGGCACCGATCGCTGGCCAGTCCCCTCCCGAGCACGGCCGTGGTGCTCACTCCCCTCTCCGCCCCCCCACAAGCCTCAAACCAGCATTTGGCGTCCATGTTCATGACGGCAGCGACCAGGTGTGGTTGCCGCCGTCATGAACCGGTCGGGAACGTCAGGCCGCTCGGCCCATCCGGGCCGGAGAATCGCCAGTCGCCAGGAAAAACGGCGAGCGGAGATTCTTCCGAGCGGGGGGGGTGGGAGAATCACGGGGGGCGCCAGGGGGGGTGTGTCTTGAATCGCCCTGCCCTCCCGCGATTCTCCCACCCGGCGTGGGGAGCGGAGAATTCCGCCCGTGCTTATTCGGTTAATTGGACATGCTGAATTCTCCCTCAGTGTACCTGAGCAGGCGTTGGTGTTTGGCGACTAGGGGCTTTTCACAGTAACTTCATTGCAGTGTTAATGTAAGCCTACTTATGACACTAATAAAGGTTATTATTATTAATTTTAAAATGCCTGTATCAAACATTCACACACCCAACAATTAGACTTAAAAGAAAGAAGGCAACCTTTATCATGGAGATGCATCACAGGATGCTGCATGAGTATTGAAAGTACCATTCCTCACCCTTAAATTGGAAACACAAACTGAAAAGCCTATAAGAGAGTAAATGCTCTTAACTTCTGGAGTTCATTATGGCTTTATAGGATAAAACAAACTTTGGGAATGTTGGTCGTTTTTGGAAAATGACAGCAAGTGAATACCACTTGGAATTTATTGCTTTTTTATAGTCTTTTTTACTGAGAAGGGGAATAAAAACATGTTAAACATTTCATGGGAAAATATACAATAAGTAAATGCTTAATTGTGATGTTGCTTAATAGAATGATCTGTGCCTCAACCCAATCCAAAATCACTGCATTGGCCAAACCAAATGCAATTATGCTTAGTAATAGGGTGAGTTGGGGTCAAAGGAAGTGAGCTGCTGAGTTTGGAATTAAATACTCTTCTTCAGCAAAGTTTATTGTCAGCTACTAAAGCTGCAGTAAATTTTTTGATGAAGGAGTGCTGCAACATCGAAATGTATTGGGCACAGAGCCTGATCTGTGTCGTTCCATAGTTTTGCATTGCATGACTTAAGTTTCACATCTGCAAGTATTCAGCAACAGGGTGTTCTATGTTTTTGATGTCCTATGAGCTAAAGTGTTCAGACAAGACCTTAGGCATTGTTCTCTAATTCCCAAACCTTCTACATAATGTTTTTAACATGCACACAGCAGTGTACCATTTTTAAAATGAAGTGCCATACTTAGAAACTTGAATAATGCTATAAATGGAGACATGTTGCTGAAGATTTTTGTCTTGCACTCACATCAGACAAACTCAAGAATGAAACTTAAATTGATCGCAATTTATACTGCAGGAGAAAAAGGTCCTGATTGGCTGGCAAGTTGACTCTGATTGGCCCAGGCATTGCGATGAAGACAACAGCAGGGAACTTTTGGTACCCCAAGTTCCCAGGTAATTTTAAAAAGGCACAAGACTTGAACATATTTATTTTGTTTGCAGAGAATGGACGCAATTTTGCGGGTCCGTTAGCCATGGGCGTAAACCTTGTAATGGCCGCAAAATATCACCAGAGGCCAGAAATGGGATTTGTGCCAGCGATATTTCAGAATGTTTTCGGGCCCTCCCCAATGATGTGATCAGGTGCACGCCCAAGAAGGCGACAACCTGATCTGAATGAATCTAAATGCATTTCAATATCATCAGTGAGGTTACAGTCAAATCTTCAGATCTCTTTGAATCTTCCCACCCATGTGCGTGATGCCACTTGGGCTCGAATCATTGCTGCTTTAAAGAAACATGAACCAAGTGCCATGACCTCCGAGAGGCAGGAAGGAGATGGGAACCCCTCAACACCTTGTACCAATGTGTACAAGGGAACAGTATCCGCTGGTCAGCTGGATCAAGGGTGTTGTTGGGGGGGGGGGGGGGGGGGGAGGGTTTGGTGGTGAGATAGGGTGGTGGTTGGAGTTCTCCTTCGGGATGGGGGCTGCAGTTGGTGTGTGCTGTCCTGAAGCCTTCTGCCTTTCTGTTTTATAAACCGTGAAGCCTGGAATGAGACTTCTGCCCGTATGGTCAGGAAGTGAAAATGAGCACTTACTTTACTGCTGTTAGTGGCATGGGAGTATGGGGTGTCTGTGATTGCGGGATCATGATGTTGGGGGAAGGGTATGATGAGGCTGACCGAGGCCAGCCTCAGGGGCTGTTTGGGTGAGACCCGAAAAGAGAAGGCAGGACGGTAACCAGTGGTGGGGGAGGGGGTGGCATTGGGCAAGCATTTAGAGATTATGCAGTGTCTGCCCAGGAATCTTAAGTGCAAAGGCATGAGAGCAAAGAAATCTTGGATGACGCATTCTGATTATGAACGGTGCCTATTAATGTTGCCTATCTCAGCTACAGAGAGTAATTGTGCCCTCCAGCATTCCTGAGAGTCATGCTCGTCAAACTAATTGGCCGTCATCGGTTAAGCCTTAACAATGTCAGCTGTCTACATTCTCAAAGTCAAGGAGCCTTCCGTGCCCGGCGGGCACTGTAGGGTCTGGGGTGCTTTATCAACCCTTTTAATCACCTTTAATTTGATGGGTATTTTTAAAGCTTCAGTTGCTTTTTGTTTTTGTTTAGGGCAGTGCTCCTTTAAGGGGTGGCCCCTTTTGGTTTTGTCCCTCAGTTTGTTCAATTTGGTTTAATTAGTTTAACTCAAAATAGTTCAAAGTCAAGGATAGGGTGCAAACTCAAGTACCACGTGTAAGGGTGGGTGCAGTTCATCACGAGGGAATGTGTGTGCATAATAGCCAGAACCCAGTGCCTATGATAGAGGAAGCAATAGCCCTTAATATGGTATTCATAGGTATCCAGTTGACCCTGCCCATGAGGGATGGTGCCTGCCAGAGCCCCCTGTGATGTGCATAGTAAGGAAGGGGACAACCAGACAGGAGGCCGCAGGTGATCTGAAGGCGTTCGGGAATTGACTGGGGTCGGTCAAGCAATGAGGTTGGAAGGGTAACAGACATGCTGGCTGCAGAAGAAGGTGAAGGAATGACAGCTCGCAGTAGCAGGAGGATCTCTCTCTCTCTCTCTCGCTCGCTCTCTCTTGCTTTCTCTCTCTCTCTCTCTCTCATCGCTTGCAGAGTTCCGAGAGATCTACTAAGTACGGCGCTGGAGGAGCACAGGCTCAAGCAGCTATGAGAAGGCCAATGGGAAGGTCACTGCAGCCTCAATCTTTATACGCCAGGATCGTTCCAGGGTTCAACAGATGTTCTCTCTGGCATCTCGCAATCATCCATACACAAATGCATTCATGTCATCACTGCTATTCCAGGGTTTCGGACTTGATCAATTTGAACCTGGACCAGGCCCATCAAGACGAGAGGGTTGCGGGATTAATTTCCATCACTGGTCTGCCAGTGGTGCAGAGGGTCATCGATGGCACTCATGTGGCTCTACGCACCCTGCCGCATCAGGGAGTCCTGCACATTAACAGAAAGGGGTTTCACTCCCTTAATGTGCAGCTAGTGTCTGACCACCAGATGGAGATCATGCATGTGTGTGCACGTTGTCCAAGGAGGGAGCATGATAGCTTCATCCTTGGGCAGTCACAAATTCCTGGGATATGTGAGTCACCACAGGCTGCAAGGTTCATTTGTAGGGGGCAAGGGGTACCCGCTGAGATCTTGGCTGATGACGCCTACGCGGAGGCCTGAGACCAAGGCTGAAACCGGGGCTAGGGTCTACGGTTCACTGACCTGGGTCCAGGGTTCATGACAGCTCTACAACCTCTGGCACCACTCCTCAGCGACCAAGGGTTGAGGTCCGCAAAAACAAAAATCACTTCCGGGTGTTGGGCCTGGGAAGTCCTTGTGTCTGCTTAGCATGCCAATGCAGGGTGGTGATGGCAACTCTCAGTGGGGGGAACTCTCATGCTCCCCAGCTTTTGCCTATGTTTGACTCCTGTCTGTTTGCTGCCAGCACCTGACGTTCCACCTGATTTGCAAGTGAGGTACGGGGCCACATCCCTTTGTCCCGTTGCTCCAGAGGGGGATAAAGGCTCAGGTCTAGGGTTCACTGAATGATGGTTGAGACCTTCTGTGTTGTATGTAACTCTCCGTTTTAAGGGGCCTAACCGTTTACATTGAGGGTCTCTGGGAAAAGCGGTGTCCCGATGGGGTGAGGTATTCCAACGGGCGGAGAGTCAAAGAGAATAAGGCCTTAAGGTTGAGAACACAAGAGGTTTTAATAAAGTGACAAGTGCAATTGTGATAAATAATTTTGACCAACAACTATCAGTGCCAAACTTCATTCGTGCCCACTCTATGCCCTTAAAACTCCATCATCTTGTGAGCCCCCACACTATGTCTAGGTGTATTCCCAGGATGTAAAGTGGAGGTGCCCTGTTGCCTTCTGTGTACGCCCTGTTGCCTGAGATGCCCTTGGCAGACATCCTCTGGATGATGAATGGTGCGGGTGGTAACTGTGATGCCTCTGCTGTGTCCTCTGGAGAGCCTGGACCTGGAGGGCCCCAGCCGAGTTTCAGGTGGCAATATGCTGTCGCATCACCCTGTTCTGCCCACTGTCCCTGAGATACGCTGGTATCAGGAAGGGGGGATTCAGAAGACCTGATCACTCCCTGGGCCTCCTGGGTGGAAGCCCCCAGGATAGGCTCCAGTGCTTCCTCTTCCATCCAGATGCTCCTGGGCTCTTGAGTTAGGTCACGGGATGGAGAGACAGCTGGAGCATGCACCAGAAGCTTCAAAGTCATCTGGTGCTGGCAGTCCTGGGGCCCCGCCAGTATCTACTCCATGGTGTCAACCTCCTCAACGCCATGTGTCTGCACCATAGTCTCAAAACCCTCAGCCATGGTCCTCATGGACTGAGCCATGCTTGGAATTCATAAGTCGTGGCGCTGAGGTCTTGTCCCAGGCGTTCCACTGTGGCGCCACTATTGCAGTGCTGGCCTGGCTACCACGCAAAACTGGCAACATCCCCTACGGCAAAAGGCTTTGGGACTCCTCCATTCGGACTTGCAGTCGCAGTTTTGTCACCGACAACCTCTCCTGATATTTCTGGTTCTGTCTTTGCAATTCAAGCAGCTGAGGGACGAATGTGTCCAGAGGTACGGTGCCTGGATGGGGCAGAGCTGTGTCCTGGTATCTGGCAGACCTCCGACAGTCCGACTTACGACAGTCAGATCCAAGGGATATCCCTGTCTCCACCAGATGTGCATCAGAGACGGTGCTCTACTCACCAGAATGTGACCAGAAGCGTGTCTGCTGAGATCGTCCACCGAGGGCAGCACGGTGGCACAGTGGGTTAGTCCTGCTGCCTCACGACGCCGACGTCCCAGGTTCGCTCCCGGCTCTGGGTCACTGTCCGTGTGGAGTTTGCACATTCTCCCCGTGTTTGCGTGGATTTCGTCCCCACAACCAAATGATGTGCAGGGTAGGTGGATTGGCCACAGTAAATTGCCCCTTAATTGGAAAAAATGAATTGGGTACTCTAAATTTATTTTTTAAAAAAGATCGTCCATTGAGGTGCTTGCCACTGGGATGATGAATGGTGCGGGTGGTAACTGTGAAGCCTCTGCTGTGCCCTCCTCAGAGATCTCCTCTGAGGCATTGTCTAGGGTGGATGACGGAGCTCTGCTTGTGAACAGTTGAAGCTCATAAGTTGATGTTCTTGAAAGGCAAGGGATATGGTTTTAGTACATTACCTGGTCTAGGGTTTGAACAATAAATATCTCACTTGAGACTGGTCATCTGGATTAAGATGCAGTGCTTCCTCACTTCTCTGCCACAGGCAAACCTCACTCTCTGTTCAAGGTCACTCTTGATCCTTTCCTGGAAACTCCATGGCCATCTCCTGGGAAGGTGTCAGGATCCTTAAATTGGGCATTCACCACCCGTTTTCTCTCTCTCAGTGGTTATGGGCTATCTTCTCCTGCAGGGACACAAAAGGGGATGTTGGGAACCAAATATCTAGCAGGTCAGAAGTAGAGGACAACTGGCATGTGTGGGCACTGCACCTAAGTAGGAAGGGGTACTGATGATGAGATTCGCGGTGTTTTAGGATGATGCTGAGTGGTCAGGTGCTGGGAATTTGCAAGGTGGCCCCATGTGGGTTCAAAATGACATTTTAGAAGTTACAGAAGGGTCAAATGCCAAAGGAAGACGGGGGCATTCACCTTTACAGATCGCAGTAGGTCATTCGATTTTTTTCTGCGTTGTACCCCATCTTGGTTAGGCTGCTGGCATTGATTGGCCAGTGCTATTATTATATCCCAGGCGGGATTGGTGGCCTTGCTGGGGGGCCTCCTGCCAACATGTGGGTAAATTGTGGCCCATTTCTCCTCCGTAGCATTCAGTAATCAAGTGAGGGGCCCACTCCGAAAATCTGGGAGCTTGTCTTCTGGCTCCCATCCTCCGGGCTTGAATGAGGGTGAGTGCTGCGGAGCCATTTAAATGCAGTATCCCCTTGATTGAAGTGCTCAGATTGGATTTGTTTATTCTCATGTGTACCGAGGTACAGTGAAAAGTATTTTTCTGTGAGCGGCTCAAACAGACCATTCAGTACGCGGAAATAAAATTAAATAAAAAGAAAATACATAATAGGGCAACACAAGGTACACAATGTAAATACATAGACATCGGCAACAAGTGAAGCACAGATATTTTTTGCCTCAGGTACGTTGGGCTGGATTCTCCAGTCGGCAATGCCAAAATCGCATTGCCCAATCGGCCGAAGAATTGCAGTTCCTGACCAAATCAGAGGTGGCACCGGTTTTGCGATGCTCCTCCCCTCCATAGTAGCATACTCGGAGAGTACGCCGTGCCATGTATCAACGGACTCATGACATTGCCTGAGGCCCGACCCCCGATGCTTTGCCCTCGACTGGCCGAATTCCCAATGGCATCGGTCACGTGTGGTCTCATCCGTCGGGAACCCGGCATGGCGGCTGCGGACTCAGTCCAGGGCCACTACAGTCAGGGTAGAGCCGATCTGTGGAGAGGGGGGAAGGTGTCTTTATTAGGGGCTGGGGGCACTGTGGGAGGTTGTCCGGGGCGCATAAGCCGGTCAAAAGGGGGGCACTACTTCGCGGGCCGGGTCCACGAGCAGCCTCCGCCATGTAGCAACTGCAAGGCCACTGCAGGCCGCCGCCATGCGCATGTGCGGCCACAGACTCGGCAATTCTATGGGCCATATCGACAGTGAGAGCTGGGTGCTCGATGCTGCAGGCATGCTGGACCCCAGCAAAACGGGGAATCGGTGGCCTTTTTACCCCATTTTCCTCTGTCCGTTCCCGTGCCGGCGTGGGGACAGAGCCTCAGAATCGGAGAATCCAGCCCATTGTCTTTCATCTGGGGAAAAATAATTTTTCAATCTACCAAAAGATTGCAATCCAAGTCGTGCTGCCAAGGCAATGGCACTTGCCATTTTGGGGGGAAATTCCACCCAATGTGTACCTGCGTTTGAATGCATGTCACGTTAGCATTGCAACTTGAAATTTATGAACTTGTTTTAAATAATACGTCTTTACTGACTATCATTAAACATCAGCTCGGGACTGTTTGTAGTATTCACCATTAAGCCAGAAGGTAGAGCATTCAAGCTCCGATATGGGCCTCAGCACATAACTGAGCTGATCACATGCCACACTGAGATGTGTATTCATTTCGATGGGACTTTAAGCTGACCTTTCCCACTCCCCTCCACCAACCCCATTATTTCCCTCTCAGGTATAAGGACAAGTTTCTACGTAGTGCATACTTGAAGGACATTTATCCTTCAACCAACAAGATCAAAAGACAGAGGCCAGGATACTCCATCCTGGAGTCTAAGTGCTCCCACCAGTGGCTTCCACTGGCGCTTGGAGTACTGCCCAGGTGCGATTCACAGTCCTCCACCATGCACATTTATGCATGGTGGTGACCACGCCGTATTCCATCCAAATCCCGGTACTGGGCCGCTATTTAGAACGGGCAACCTGATACCAGAGCCTAGCGTCAGGCCCACCTGCTCGCTCCTTCCCCACCCAGCACAATGCAAATCCTGCTGTTTCAAAACATCCAGCATTCCAATAATGCTACTTCTGAAGTATTCTTCAAGGTGCAGCTTACAGTTTAAAGAACAACAGGAAACATAGGGACATGAAGAAAATCAGGTCTCTTGGAGAAGTAGATGGAATAACATTCATAAAACAGGAGAGTTCTGCCTGTATTTGTTATGCATTTTGTCTTTTATCATTTTCCGGTTGGCAGACTATGTTATTTACATGCCTGTGCACTTAAGTGAAAACTGGAGTTTATAATAATTGTAACAAAACAGGTTTAGCTGTAAATCTTGATGACACAACAAATTACGATACACACAATTAGGGATCAGCCCCTCCATTTGGTAAATAATTTCCTGAAGTAAAATTTTATTATTTGCATTTCTTGCTAAGACGGAATCACTAAATAGGAAAAAAAGTGACAAAAGACAACTGCAAGATTAAAGGTGATTTACAAATTTCTAAATAAAAAGATGTATTGTTTCAATATTATTTGTAAATTCATTGAATAATGATCATTAATTCTAACTGAGGAAGAAATTTGGAATAAGAAAGATATTTCACACATGGTTTGCTCTTCTGCTCTATAACAAAAAGCTGTATTAATAATAATAATAATAATAATAAGCTTTATTGTCACAAGTAGGCTTACATTAACACTGCAGTGAAGTTACTGTGAAAAGCCCCTAGTCGCCACATTCCGGCGCCTGTTCGGGTACACAAAGGGAGAATTCAGAATGTCCAAATTACCTAACAGCACATCTTTCGGGACTTGTGGGAGGAAACCAGAGCACCCGGAGGAAACCCACGCAGACACAGGGAGAATGTGCGGACTCCACACAGACAGTGACCCAAGCAGGGAATTGAACCTAGGACCCTAGTGCTATGAAGCAACAGTGCTAACCACTGTGCTACCGTGCCACATTGGGAGAAGTATTACTGCTCAATTTGTTCTAGTCTAAGGCATACATTTTTACTTTTAGGACATGTCAGGTGAGGACAGCCAAGTGGAATGTGTAGCCTGTCGCATGTGGGAAGTTTTGGATCCTACCAGTGTCCTAGGTGGGAAGTGCTCCCAGCTGCAGAAACTGGACCTCTGGATTTCGGAGTTTGAGCAGCGGCTGGAGACACTGTGTTACGTGGATAGTACATTTAGAGATATGGTCACACCATAGTTCAAGGGGCAAGAGGAAGAAAAGAAATGGGTAACCACCAGACTCTTTGGAAAGAACAGGCAGTGAGTGCAGGAGTCCCCTGGGGTCCCGCTCACGAGTCGGTATTTCATTCTTGAAGCTCAGGTACCTCAGAGGAGTCAGAGCCAAGCTTCTGGCACCACGAACAGCTTGAATGTACAGGGGCAGGAAGAAGAAACGAAGAGCAATAGTAATAGGAGATTCATTAGTCAGGTGAGCAGACAGGTGTTTCTGCGGCTGAAGATGTGACTCCAGGATGGTTGCCTCTCTGGTGCCAGGGCCAGGGATGTTACTGAATGCCTGCATAGCACCCTAAAGGGGAAGGGTGAGAAGTCAGACGTCGTGGTACATGTTGGGACCAATGATATAGGTAGAATGCAGGATGAGATCGTGCATCAAGAGTTCAGGGAGATAGATTGTAGATTAAAAAGCAGGATCTCTAAGGTTGTAATCTCTGGTTACTCTTGGTACCATGTGCTAGCGAGTGTAGAAATAGGAAAATAGGGCAGGTGAATGTGTGGTTCAAGAGTTGGTGCAGGAGGGAAGGTTTTAGATTCTTGGAATACTGGGACCATTTCTGGGGAAGGTGGGATATGTACAAGAGGGAGGGTCTGCACCTGTGGACCAACATTCTTGCAGGCAGGTTTGCTAATGCTGTTGGGAGGAGTTTAAACTGTTTTGGCAGGGGGAGGTGACAGAGAGTATTAGTAAAATAGAGAAGCATCATGCTGTAGTAAAGGAAGCAAGTCAGAGTGAGTTCAGCTATGTTGAATGTCAAGAGAGTAAGACAAGGCTGGATGGTCTTTACTTTAATGCTCGGAGTGTAATAGGTAAGACTGATGAGTTAAGGACATGGATGGACACAAGGAATTATGACATTGTTACCATCACAGAGACATGGGACAGGCTTCTCCCTTCTGGGAAGTAAGTCCCCACACCCGCCGGAAAACAGGCGAGAATCACTCCGGACCTTTTCTTCGAAAGTCCGGGGTGATTCTCCATTTTCAAGGGGGCTAGCAGGGCCCCGGCGTGCATCCCCCAGCTTCGGCTACCGGCGGGGCCCTGCAGTTATGGCCACGCATGCGCGCAGCAGCTGGCTGCAGGTCCGTGCATGCACGCGGCGGCCATCTTCACGCCGGCCCCTGCGTAACATGGCATAACATGAGCACGCCCGTCAATCGGTAGTACCTGGTCGCGGGCCTGGCCACTGTGGAGCCAGCCCCCCGGAGTTGGATCAACTGACCCCCACCAGGACGGCCCCCGCAGCCAGAACGGCGAGGTCCCGCCGGGTGGGACCATATGTGAACTGCGCCGGCGGGACTTGTCGGAACTCGCCGGTCACTCAGCAGTTGAGTGCGGAGAATCGCCGCGGGGGCTGCTTTCAACGGCCCCCGACGGCACCGCGCCGACCGCACGCGCGTGACTGGCGGGTTCACGGAGAATCACGGAAGTGCCATCTTGCCAGATTTCCGGCATGAACAGCTATTCTACACCCCCGCGTCGGCCGTGATTCCGGCGCAATGGGTCGGAGAATCCAGCTCATGGTTAAGGAAAGGGCAGGACTGGCAACTTAACATTCCGGGATCTTTAGACGTGGCAGAGGAGGGTGTTAAAATGGAGTGGTGCTGAACTATTAATTAAAGAATCAATTACTGCAATGAGGAGAGATGATATCTTAGAAGTGTCTACAAACAAGGCTTTATGGATAGAACTTAGGAATACAAAGGGGGCAGCCACATTACTGGGAGTGTATTATAGGAGTGTATTATAGGAGTGAGAAATAGAGGAGCAGATATATAGACAATTCACTGGGATGTGCAAGAATAACAATCAGGTAATGATTTTCTTTAAGAATATTTTTATTGGAAGTTTTTCACTTAATATCAAAAGTTTGTAGAACAATATAAAGCAATAATAATAACCAAAGCAATAACAATACCAACACAAGTACACAAGTGTCTGTGACAGTAATCCCAGTAATATAATTTCCTTACATTATTTACATTAGTGTGTACTATGTATTTTTTCAGTGTACTTATTGAGATTTTTAACATTTAGTAATAAGAATCACATACAACTGTACATTCATATTTACAATTCTCACCAGAAGACTTGACATTGTTTATAATTACATTTGTTTTTCTGGGCGGGGAAGGAGTCCTGTTCCCCTCTTGAGTTCTCAAGGGTCTGCGTTGCCAGTTTGTGTGAGGTATTCATATCCCCTCGTGTGAATGGTCTTCCTTTCAGTTTCTCCTCTGCTATACGCGAGCTCCCTTTCATTCTGGCGGAGCTCCCTGCCCCTACTCTTCCTACCCTCCCCCTTCCTATTCCGCACCCCCCATCCCCAGTTAGTTGCTAGTTGGAAACAGGCCTGCAGAGAGGTTTGTGATCTTCTTCCAAGTGTTGTGTAATCCCTCCTCGGATCCCCTTGTAGAGAATTTTACTTTTTCTAGTTTCAGGAACTTGGCAAGGTATGAGAGCCACCCCGAGGCCCTGCGTGGTGCTGCCAACCTCCAGCCCAGCACAGGTCTCTGCCTGGTAATCAGTGAGGCGAAGCCCAGGGCATCCGCCCCTTCCCTGTCCAGAGCTCTTAGATGCTTTTACACCTGAAGACCACCACAGATGGACAAGGCTCCATCTCGACTGCTACAACCCTGGACATGGAAAGGCCATCCAGATCTCCCTGAGTCTGGGGTAGTACCAAAACATGTGGGTGTGGTTGGTGTTTAAGTAGCTGTCTGTATATTTACTGTCTGTGGTCATCAGGTCCCCTAATATGTATTCCCCGGGGCCCTGAGGTATCCTATTGCCTCTTTGCGGAGGAGATGTTTTATTTGTAGGTGTCTCACTTCCTGTCCTGTCGGCAGTTCCCATTCCTTTGTCAGTTTGTTCAGCGTCGCTAGTCTGTGCCCTACGTAGAAGTCCCTAACTGTCAGTGTTTCCCAGTCCTGTTTCCATTTTTAAAACGTTGCGCCTAGTATGGCTGGCGGGAATCTGTGATTGCCGCAGATGGGGTCCATGGGGGACATCTCAGTCAACCTGAAATGTTGTCTCAGCTGGCCCCATGTTTTCAGTGTGGTCATTACCACTGGGCTCGATGTGTATTTCGCCGAGGATGATGGGAGTGCTGCCGTGGCCAGGGCCCGAAGGGTCGTTCTCTTTCAGGAGGCCTCCTCCATCTGTACCCACTCCGAGTTGGGTTTGTGCACCCATCCCCTCACCCTTTCTGCTCTTGCTGCCCAATGGTAATATTGCAGGTTTGGCTGTGCCTGGCCTCCCTTAATTTTCCTCCCTTGCAGTGTTGATTTGGGCGCTCTTGGATTCTTCCCCCCCTACCCCACGCACACACACAAATGGCATAACTAAGCTATCTAGCGTCTGGAAGAAGGCCTTGAGTCTGAAGATCGGTATGGACCTAAACAGGGAGAGGAACCTTGGCAGCACATTCATTTTGATCGTCTGCCTTCTCCCCACCAGGGAGAGTGGGAGTATGTCCCATCTCTGTAGGTCCTTTTTGAACTTATGCCACCAGGCTGGTCAGATTCCATTTGTGGATCCATGTCCAATCTCTGGTTATTTGGATCCCCAGGTATCGGAATCAGTTTTGGGCTTTTTTGAACAGGATCCCTCCAACTCTCTCCCTCCCCCGTTTGGGTTCACTGGGAATGCCTTGCTTTTGGGGTCATCCAAAATTGATTGGGAAAAGCTTCTTGCTGGAAAATCTACAACAGACCAGTGGAGGGCATTCAAAAAGGAAATGGGTAGAGTACAGGTCCAAAAGTTCCCTACAGGAGGAAATATAGGAGCAATAAGTTTAGGGAACCCTGGATGTCTGGAACAATCCAGGACTGAATAAGGAAAATGCGAACGTTTTTAGCAAGTCCAAAGGGAGGAATTAGAAGAAGCACATAGCAAGTACAGGAGGGAACTTAAGAAAGCAATTAGAAGAGCAAAGGAGTGAATGTAAAATGACTTGCAAATAAGATTTGGCAGAACCCTGAGATATTCTACAGATACATAAAGGAAGAGGTTAACCAGGGAAAGAAAAAAATGAAATGAAATGAAAATCACTTATTGTCACGAGTAGGCTTCAATGAAGTTACTGTGAAAAGCCCCTAGTCGCCACATTCCTGCGCCTGTCCGGGGAGGCTGGAACGGGAATTGAACCGTGCTGCTGGCCTGCTTGGTCTGCTTTAAAAGCCAGCGATTTAGCGTAGTGAGCTAAACTAGCCCCTAAGTAGGGCCCATTAGAGACCAAGGGAGGCAATTTGTGTGTGAAGCCGTGTGGTATTGCTAGGGTGTTAAATGAATACTTCTCATCGGCCTTTGCTCAGGAGAAGGAGGACAAAGAATTCAGGAAATGGGACTGTGAGGACCTTGAACAATTTGACATAGGAAGTGAGGAGGCTTTGACGGGCTTAAAAATAGACAATTCCCCAGACCCAGATGAATTGCATCCGAGGCTGCTGTGCGAGGCAAGGCAGGAAATTGCAGGGGCTCCTTCACAAGTTTTTATTTTCTCCCTGGTACAGGGGAAGTGCCAGGGGATTGGGGAACACCGAGGGCTGGATTCTCCGATATGAAGACTAAGTGCTGACGCTGGCATGGGAACAGTGGCGCTTTACGCCCGGAAAAATGGTGCAATATCTGCACCGATCCTCTGTCTGGCAGGGGGCTAGCAGGCACGCAGGATAAGTGCTCCACGCCATCGGGAACTCGGTCCATCGGGGGTAGGTCTCAGGTGGTGTCCTTAGGCCGTCCTGGCAGTGTGTGGTGAGTACGCCGTTTTGGATAGGACGGAGCATCGCAAAAGTGGCGCCGCCCTGATTTCAGCGCAAATGGGAATTAATCTCCACTTACGACCAGAAGAACAAAGAAAAGTACAGCACAGGAACAGGCCCTTCGGCCCTCCAAGCCCGTGCCCCGACCATGTTGCCCGTCTGAACTAAAATTGTTTACATTTCCGGGTCCGTATCCCCCTATTCCCATCCTATTCATATATTTGTCAAGATGTCCCTGAAACTACACTATCGTCCCTGCTTCCACCACCTCCTCCTGCCTGTTCCCCAATCCCCTGGCACTTCCCCTGTACCAGGGAGAAAATAAAAACTTGTGAAGGAGCCCCTGCAATTTCCTGCCTTGCCTCGCACTCACTACCCTCTCCGTAAAAAACTTGTCTCGTACATCTCTTCTGAAAGGCATGTGTTGATTAGGGAGAGTCAGCACGGCTTTGTCAGAGGGTGATCATACCTAAAAAATTGATTGAATTTTTTGATAAATTGACTTAGAGTGTGGATGAAGGAAGTGCAGTTGATGCAGTTTATATGGATTTTCGCAAAGCCTTTGACAAGGTACCACATGGGAGATTGATTCAGAAGGTTGAAGCACATGGAACTCAAAGAAATTTGACGAGATGGATCTGAAACTGGCTTAGCAATAAAACACAAAGGGAGGTGGTAGAATGCTGTTTGAGTAACTGAAGGCAAAATAGGGTCATGGATGGGTTGGTCAGATGGGCAGAGCAGTGACAGATAGTATTTAATGCTGATAAATGCGAGGTGATGCACTTTGGAAGAAGAAACAGGAAAAAGGAGTATGTAATAAGAACATAAGAACATAAGAACTAGGAGCAGGAGTAGGCCATCTGGCCCCTTGAGCCTGTTCCGCCATTCAATTAGATCATGGCTGATCTTTTGTGGACTCAGCTCCACTTTCCGGCCCGAACACCATAACCCTTAATCCCTTTATTCTTCAAAAAACTATCTATCTTTACCTTAAAAACATGTAATGAAGGAGCCTCAACTGCTTCACTGGGCAAGGAATTCCATAGATCCACAACCCTTTGGGTGAAGAAGTTCCTCCTAAACTCAGTCCTAAATCGACTTCCCCTTATTTTGAGGCTATGTCCCCTAGTTCTGCTGTCACCCGCCAGTGGAAACAACCTGCCCGCATCTATCCTATCTATTCCCTTCATAATTTTAAATGTTTCTATAAGATCCCCCCTCATCCTTCTAAATTCCAACGAGTACAGTCCCAGTCTACTCAACCTCTCCTCATAATCCAACCCCTTCAGCTCTGGGATGGCAGAATGGCAGGACACTAGTAAGCTCTGAAAACAGATGGATCTAGGGGTTCTGATCCCTGAAGACAGCAGAGCAAGTGAATAGGGTAGTTAAAAAGTCATTTGGGACACTTGCCTCTACCAGTCGTGGCATAAGAGCAAGGAGGTCATTATGTTGGAGCTGTACAGAGTGTTGGTTAGGCCACAACTGGAGTACTGTGTGCAGTTCTGGTCACCCCACTATAGGAAGGAGGTGATTGTACTGTAGCGGGTACAAAGGAGATTCACCAGAACGTTGCCTTTGATGAAGCATCTGAGCTATAAGGAGAGATCGGATAGGCTTGGATTGTTTTCTTTAGAGCAGAGAAAGCTGAGGGGGGATATGATTGATGTGTATAATATTTTAAGGGTTTGGACACAGTATTTAGGAAGCAGCTATTCCCCTTGGTTGAGGGGCCAATCACAAGGTCTAGGGTGAAGGGAGGTGCTTCTGAGGGGATTTTAGAAACAAAAATTCACTCAGAGGGTGGTAAGAATCTGGAATGCACTGCCTGGGAGTTTAGTGAAGCCGGAAACCTTACAACATTCAAAAAGCACTTTGGATGATCACTTGAAACACCATCACATTCAAGGATATGGGAGAAGTGCTGGCAAGTGGGATTAGTGCAGGATTTGGGGTAGTTATTATCGGTGCAGACTCGATGGGCCTTTTCTGTGTTTTATGACTCTATGACTCCAATTGTGGAGGGACGTGCGGTGGCAAGGTAAGAACACAAGTGTTTTAAAACTGGGATTTGCACAATTTTGAATTGGATACACTTGTGTATAAATATTCACGTATTCAAAAGGCACAGAAGCTTCTTGAGTCACTGCAAGGTTAGTCCAGCTAATGCCAGATTAGTTTAGCAAACTCCCCAGTTCCACAATGTATATTGTTGTACATTAACCTCGATTTATTTTTGGTTACTATTTGCAGTAACACATTTCTGAATGACAGGAAACCAATAAATAGAACATCTTTTATTCCTTCAGTGTATCTACACAAGTGTTCAGACTGACAAAAAAATTCACCACCGGAGCGATTAAAAGCCAGATAGACTCACATTCGCAGACTAAATCACAATGCTTAAAAAGAGACCTGCATTTTAAGAATGTATTTAAGTTGAACTTGCCCATTGTTTCAGAAGGATAATTGGGGTGTGGAATAGGCGTCTTTGTTAAGATTTAATAAAAGCATTGGAATGAGATGAGGATGCAAGTGTGGAAAATAGCAGCAAAATATTCTGGTTCCTATTGGATCTCATCAGAAGTGTTTCCAGGAGTGTTTTATGGCCATCAAACCCAGAAAGGACAAGGAATCTGCAGCTGTGTAATCATACTAACAAGGTAGACAGGGGAATTTAACCATGATGAAAAATTCCAATTATTCATCAATAAACTCGACAAATTAGAGGCCAGTGCAAGAGGTGAGAGGCCCACAAGGAGCATTTATTGATACAATCAACACTTAACTCAACATGCATGGATTAGCACTCGAGAAGGTCATATCATGGGTTTAGTGTAAGTAATGAGTCACAGCTGACAGATAGTATAGAAATGGAAGAACACTTTGCAGATTCAAGCCAGTCTATTATTTTAATATTTAAAATCTAGGGCCAGCTTTGAAATTATTGAATACATAGGAACATACGAATATGCAATTTGGGAACAGGAGTAGGCCACTTGGCCCTTCAAACCTTCTCCACCATCCAATATAATCAGAGTAAGGAGTATTACAACACCAGATTAAAGTCCAACAGGTTTGTTTCAAACACAAGCTTTCAGAGCACTGCTCCTTCCTCAGGTGAATGAAGACGTATGAAGAGGGAACATACCTCTTCATTCACCTGAGGAAGGAGCAGTGCTCCGAAAGCTAGTGATTTGAAACAAACCTGTTGGACTTTAACCTGGTGTTGTAAGACTTCTTACTGTGCTCACCCCAGTCCAACGCCGGCATCTCCACATCAATATAATCATGGCTGTTCTGATTGTAGACTCAACCCCAAATTCCCACCTACCCACAGTAACCTTTCACCCCCTTATTTATCAAGAATTCATCTAGCTCTGCCTTAAAAATATTCAAAGATTCTGCTTCTACCAACTTGTGAGATCTTGGCCGGGATTCTCCCCTACCCGGCGGGGCATCCCGGCGTGATGGAGTGGCGTGAACCACTCCGGCGCGGGCCGCCCCAAAGGTGCGGAAGTCCCCTCAAGGTGAGAGCCAAGCCCTCACCTTGAGGGGTTAGGCCCGCGCCGGAGTGGTTGGCGCTCCGCCGGCTGGCGTTAACGGCCTTTGGCGCCACCCCAGCCAGGGCCGAAAGGACCTCGCCGTCCGGTGTACGTCCGCGCATGGGCCAGAGCGTCAGCGACTGCTGACGTCATCCCGGCTCATGCGCAGGGGAGGGGGGTCACTTTCAAATCCGCCATGGTGAAGACCATGGCGAAGGCGGAGGGAAAAGAGTGCCCCCACGGCACAGGCCCGCCGGCCGATCGGTGGGCCCCGATCGCGGGCCAGGCCACCGTGGGGACACCCCCCGGGGCCAGATCGCCCTGCGCCCCCCCCAAGACCCCGGAGCCCGCCCGCGCCGCCAGTCCTGCCGGTCAGGTAGGTGTTTTGATTCCCGCCGGCGGGAGTGCCTGACAACGGCGGGACTTCGGCCCATCACGGGCCAGAGAATCGCCGGGGGGGGGGGGGGGGGTCGCCGACCGGCGCGGCGTGATTCCCGCCCCCGCCAAATCTCTGGTGGCGGAGAATCCGGGACACGGCGGGGCGGGATTGACGCCGGCCCCCAGCAATTCTCCGACCCGGCGGGGGGTCGGAGAATCCCGCCCCTTGAGTTGGATTCTCCATTGTCGTGATCCTCCGTTTCGCTGGCAGCGCACTCACGCCCGCGGATTTCCCGACAGCATGGGGGTGCCGACAATGCGAAACCCCATTGGCTGGATGCCTGTGTTTATGTCTTGACATTGTGTATTTTCTGTTTGCCCTATGTATTTTCTTTTCATGTATGGAATGACCTGTTTGAACTGTACGCAAAACAATACTTTTTACTGTACCTCGGTACATATGACAATAAACAAATCCAATCTAATCCAGTCTTAACCTTTGATGGCACTTTATCAAATGCCTTCTAGAAATCTAAGTAAAATACATAATAATAGTAATCGCTTATTGTCACAAGTAGACTTCAATGAAGTTACAGTGAAAAGCCCATAGTCGCCACATTCCGGTGCAAATTCGGGAAGCCCGGTACGGGAATTGAACCCACGCTGCTGTCTTGTTCGGCATTACAAGCTAGCTATTTATCCCAGTGTGCTAAACCAGCAACATCTACCAGTTCCCCTTTACCCACACCACATGTTACTTCTTCAAAGAACTCCAATAAATTGTTCAAACAGATTTCCCTTATCGTTAGAAGCCATCGTGACTCGACCTGATTAGCTTGAATTTATCTAAGTGCCCTACTATAATGTATTTAATAATAGCTTCTAACATTTTCCCAATGACAGATGTTAAGTTAACTGGCCTCTAGTTTCCTGTTGCCTATTGCCCTGCCTTGTTGAATAAAAAAGCTACATTTGCTATTTTCCAATCAACTGAAACCTTCCCTGAATCTAGGAACTTTTTGGACATTAAATCCAATGCATCAACTATCTCACTAGCTACTTCAGGAACCGGGGACTTGTTGGCCCACAAACAATTTCTTCAGTACTACTCCCTGGTAATTGTAATTTTCTTGATTTCTTCCCTCCTTTCCATTTCCTGATTTATAATCATTTCTGGGATGTTATTTGTCTCCTCAATGATGTAAACCGATTCAAAATACCTGTTCAATTCATCTGTCATCTTTTTTTCCATTAATGATTACACAGATTCATTTTCTATCGGGCCAGTGCTCACTTTGGTTAATTCTTTTCCATTTTAATTATCTATAGAAACTAGTACTATCTATTTTTATATTTCTAGATAGCATTCTCTCATACTCTAATTTTTCACTTCTTCAAAATCTTTCTATCATTTTGGGGGTTTCTTTTTTCCATTCTGTCCAACCTTCTGACCTACCACCCAATTGTGTACAATAATATGCTTTTTCTTCAGGTTTGATACCATCTTTAACTTTTTTAGTTAACCACGGATACTGGTCGTCCTCTTGGAATTTTTCTTTCCTGTTGGAATGTATCTGTTCTGTGTATTCTGAAATATCCCCTTAAAAGACTGCCGTTGCATCTCTATTGACCTATCCCTTAATCCAATTTGCCACTTTACTTTCGCTGGCTCTGCTGTATGTCCTCATAATTGCCCTTATTTAAGTTTTAAGTACTAGTCTTACACCCACTCTTCTCTCCCTCAAGCTAAATGTAGAATTTGCACAATTTGGGATGGGCAACAAATGCTGGCATATCCAGTGATGCTCACATTCATGAAAAGAATAAGTAAATATAGGTATAGAAGTTGAGTTTTATATAACATCTGGTTTTGAGGTTCTCAGTAGCCTACAATGTCCCTGGTGAGATGTACTGGGCCCAATCTAGGGGTTCCTTCACTATGAAGTCATCAATTAATCTTATCTCATTGCTCAATGCCAGGGCCAGTACTGCATGCTTTCTGGTTGGTTCCAGATGTGCTGTTGTAAGAAACTATTCCAAAAGCATTCTACGTCTGATGCCACAGTTTAAGGAACTGAAAAGAGCCTAAGCGGTGGTTAAATAAAAAAGGTGCAGAGAATTGCAAATTACCAAAACTGTATGCTTTCAAAAAATCTGAAAGAAATGAAACCTTATCTAGCTCAATGAAAAGGATACAATGAATGATGAGAGGAAACCCCAGTGATGACATGAGGAATGAATTTGGCAAATATTGGCCAGAATTCCCCATCCTTTGTGGTTCACTTTTCCTGCCAGCAGTGTACCCCCAACCGTGGGTTTCCTAACGGTGTGGGGTGGTTTCAATGGGAAATCCCAATGATAAGCGACGGGAGTATAGAATCCGCACTGCCAAGAAACATGGGGCTGAGGCCCCGGAGAATGCAGCCCATTGTTCAAAATAGATATTATAAGACTCATTAATGAAGTAACAAGTGCCAGGCAATGACCATCTCCAACAAGAGAGAATCTAACCATAGCACATTAACAATCAATGGCATTATCATTGCTGAATCCCCAACATTAAAATCCTGGAGATAACGTTAATCAGGAACAGAACTGGATCAACCATATATATATATTGCGGCTAGAAGAGCAGATCAGTGGCTGGGAGTTCTGTGGTGAGTAACTCAACTTGTGACTTTCCAAAGCCTATTCACCATCTAGAAGGCACAAGCCAGGAGTGTAATGGAATACTCTCCACTTGCCTGGATGAGTGCAGCTCCAACAACACTCAAGAAGCTTGACATCAACAGTATCCTTGAATAGCACCCCATTCACTCCCTCCAAAACCAACGGCACAGTGGCAGCAATGTGTGCCATCTACCAGATGCACTGTAGTAACCCACCAAGCCAACATTGACAGCAGCTTTCAAACCTGCACTTCTACCACCTAGAAGGACAAAGACAGCAGATGCACGGGAACACCACCAGCTGCAAGTTGCCTCTAGACCACACAACATCCTGACTTGGCTCACTGTCAATGGGTCAAAATCCTGGAACTCTCTTCCTAACAGCACTGTGGATGAATCTACATCATATGGACTGCAGCAGTACAAGAAGATGGTTCACCACCACCTTCTCAACAACAATTAGGGACGAGTGATAAATATTGTCTGAGACAACAATGCCCAATTCTATGAAATAAATAAGTAAATGTAGGTCGAGAAATTCAGTCTTACAACACCGTTTTTCAAGAGTTAAGTGACCTACTAAGTCCCTGGTGAGATAGGCTGGAACCATGGACCTACTTCTCCCCCTTAGTGTTCAAAAGGATACATGGGGTTACTGGTTTATGGGGAGAAGGTACTCCTTCGGAGGGTCGGTGTTGACCCAATGGGCCAAATGGCCGCGGTCTACACTGTAGGAATTCTATGACTTCTGACCAGTATTAAACTACCAATCACAGGAGGTAAGAGGCAGGTTTTTGTGTTCATAACATTCTAAACTCTGCTTAATGTACAGGCAATCCTCGATTTTACGTGCTTGGGTTGCGACAAATGGCACTTAATACTGTGGCAACCAGGGTAAGTCAAAGGCTAGGAATTTTACGGCGAGTAACTCATTGCCTGACCCCCCCCCAAGGCATTTCCACCACCTACAAGCACAAGCCAGGAATGTAATGGAATACTCTCATCCACTTGCCTGGATGAGTGCAACCCCAGCAAGACTCAGGAAGCTCGACACCATCCAAGACAATGCAGCCCGCTTGATTGAACCTCCTTCCACAAACATTCAAATCCTCCACCACCGACAAACAGTGGTAGCCTTGTGGAACATCTATAAGATGCGCTGCAGTAACTCGCAAAGGTTCCTTGGACAGCACCTTCCAAACCCACGACCACTACCACCTAGAGGGACAAGAGCAGCAGATACCTGGAAACCCCACCACCTGGAGGTTCCCCTCCAAGTCACCCACCACCCTGACTTGGAAATATATCGCCGCTCCTTCACTGCCACTGGGCAACATCCTGGAACTCCCTCCATAACAGCACAGTAGGTGTACCTACACCTCAAGGACAGCAGCGGTTCAAGAAGGTAACTAACCACCACCTTCTGAAGGGCAACTAGGGATGGGCAATAAATTCTGGCCTAACCAGTGATGCCCATATCCCATCAATGCATAAAAAATAAATTTTAAAAAGTATTTATAAATTGAAAAATCAGTTTTGACTTTCCGACACTGTTTCAACTTTATGATGCTCTGTCCAATGCGATGTCACCCAGCAAACAAGATCAAACGTCTGCAGTAATGTTCTGAGCTGCCCATATCCCGGACTCAAATATAGTGCTATAGTTCTATCAGAAATGTTAGTTTATTATGTTCATTTTTAATTTCATTATGATTGCGATTTACATCACAAATATATAAATGTTGCTATATTGCTCGTCTGTGATAGTGTACAAAAATTTGGATAATTTTGTTGAAAATCCCCCATTTATAATATTGTTCTTCTGGGAAAATCAGTTCCGAGTTGCAACATTGCGACTTAAAATGCAATTTTCAGCAACCGATTGTGTCAGAAGAGTGAGAACTGCCTATAATTAAATTTAAATCAGGACCAATTTTCCATTTTAAGTTACCTCAATGCTTCTGACCTTAAACAGTATTATTTGATCCTAATGTCCTTTGATGCTGCTCTACCTGTTGTTATGGATGAGGGGTGCATGGTGGGTTAATTTAAACACCTTTATTTCTCCTATCACCAGGTCCCTGTAACCAGAAAGGTGTTTTGATCTGTTTCCCCCTTTATAAGCAGTGGCATAGAACATAGAACATAGAACGATACAGCGCAGTACAGGCCCTTCGGCCCTCAATGTTGCACCGACATGAAAAAAAAACTAAAGGCCATCTAACCTACACTATGCCCTTATCATCCATATGCTTATCCAATAAACTTTTAAATGCCCTCAATGTTGGCGAGTTCACTACTGTTGCAGGTAGGGCATTCCACGGCCTCACCACTCTTTGCGTAAAAAACCCACCTCTGACCTCTGTCCTATATCTATTACCCCTCAATTTAAGGCTATGTCCCCTCGTGCTAGCCACCTCCATCCGCGGGAGAAGGCTCTCGCTGTCCACCCTATCTAACCCTCTGATCATTTTGTATGCCTCTATTAAGTCACCTCTTAACCTTCTTCTCTCTAACGAAAACAACCTCAAGTCCATCAGCCTTTCCTCATAAGATTTTCCCTCCATACCAGGCAACATCCTGGTAATTCTCCTCTGCACCCGTTCCAAAGCTTCCACGTCCTTCCTATAATGAGGCGACCAGAACTGTACGCAATACTCCAAATGCGGCCGTACTAGAGTTTTGTACAACTGCAACATGACCTCATGGCTCCGGAACTCAATCCCTCTACCAATAAAGGCCAACACACCATAGGCCTTCTTCACAACCCTATCAACCTGGGTGGCAACTTTCAGGGATCTATGTACATGGATACCGAGATCCCTCTGCTCATCCACACTACCAAGAATTTTACCATTAGCCAAATATTCCGCATTCCTGTTATTCTTTCCAAAGTGAATCACCTCACACTTCTCCACATTAAACTCCATTTGCCACTTCTCAGCCCAGCTCTGCAGCTTATCTATGTCCCTCTGTAACCTGCAACATCCTTCCGCACTGTCTACAACTCCACCGACTTTAGTATCGTCTGAAAATTTACTCACCCATCCTTCTGCGCCCTCCTCTAGGTCATTTATAAAAATGACAAACAGCAACGGCCCCAGAACAGATCCTTGTGGTACGCCACTCGTAACTGAACTCCATTCTGAACATTTCCCATCAACTACCACTCTCTGTCTTCTTTCAACTAGCCAATTTCTGATCCATATCTCTAAATCACCCTCAATCCCCAGCCTCCGTATTTTCTGCAATAGCCGACCGTGGGGAACCTTATCAAACTCTTTACTGAAATCCATATACACCACATCAACTGCTCTACCCTCGTCTACCTGTTCAGTCACCTTCTCAAAGAACTCGATAAGGTTTGTGAGGCATGACCTACCCTTCACAAAACCATGCTGACTATCCCTAATCATATTATTGCTATCTAGATGATTATAAATCGTATCTTTTATAATCCTCTCCAAGACCTTACCCACCACAGACGTTAGGCTCACCGGCCTATAGTTACTGGGGTTATCTCTACTCCCCTTCTTGAACAAAGGGACCACATTTGCTATCCTCCAGTCCTCTGGCACTATTCCTGTAGCCAATGATGACCTAAAAATCAAAGCCAAAGGCTCAGCAATCTCTTCCCTGGCTTCCCAGAGAATCCTAGGATAAATCCCATCCGGCCCCGGAGACTTATGTATTTTCACCTTGTCCAGAATTGCCAACAGTTCTTCCCTACGCACCTCAATACCATCTATTCTAATAGCCTGGGTCTCAGCATTCTCCTCCACAATATTATCTTTTTCTTGAGTGAATACTGACGAAAAGTATTCATTTAGTATCTCGCATATTTCCCAACCCCTCAGTTTTGGTTATTCTATTAATAACCTCAAAATAGCAAACCCAAAATAGGATGAACTCCATCCATGGGTTAGTTAATTTGCCTCATGTGCACTCAGACAGAAAAAGGGGGGTAGGGAAAATAAATATTTACAGGGCAAAGACCACAAAAAAGACTTACTGTTTCACATAATTCCAGAGTCCAGAATCAAAGTCCGATGAAATATCCCTTCACAAAGGTCCATAGGTTAAAACCCAATGCTGTTTACTTCACTTTTCCAGTGGGGTGGACTTCACAAGAGAAGAGTATGCAGAGATGGATTTGTCTTGTGGGCAATGGTATAGAGTAGAAACAGTATAAATGGAGCAATGTATTCAACAACGCAGAGCCGTTATTCTGTGCTGCATCTTGTGGATGGTAAGATGGCAGACTGACTTTAGCAGTACAGCAAGGAAATATTGCTGGTTACCCAAGCTACAGGTTTATGTCACATGACTCCCATCTCTGACTTTGAAAAAAGGTACATATCCCCTTGTATGGGTCTTTCTGCTTGTTCAATGCTCCAACCATTAAGACTTTATAGAAAGGTTGTGGGGTCCTTTGTCCTTGTGTTATGGGAACGGTGTTTTCAGAACCCCAAAATGTATCATGGAGTTCAACCAACCCCCACCTTTAATGCATTGTTGCTTTTGAAGCACACGGCTTGTTCTCCAGGTGTGGTAGTACAATTATTGACACGTGGGTTTTTAAACGCAAAACAATGTTTATTCCATGAATTCAACTTAACTTTTTAAATAAACATTGGATCACTTAACACCCCTTACTTCAATACAACACTAAATAATCCCTCAAAATGTTCCTTCAAACCTCCAAAAGACTTCACCTTTAACAACAGAAACACATCAGGTTAAAGACATTACTATTATGAGTTTAAATCACCCAAATGATTCAGAGATACTCTTTCATGGCAGAGATCACAACAAATCTAGCTCACTGCAAACACAGACACACCCAAGCTCTTTTCCTCAAAACTGAAACAAAAGCAGAAGTGAGCTCAGCTCAGCTCCCCCACCCTCTGACATCACTTCAGTAATATGAGCTGCTGAATTTCTTAAAGGTACATTACTTAAACATCTATTTCTTAAAGGTACTCTCACATGACACTTGGTCTGGCCAGGCTTCTGAAATGTAGATGTCTTTTGTATAGTTCTCTTTGAATTTGATCTCTGCAACCAATGGGGAATCATGGATGTCTCTTCAGAGATAACAAAGTGTACATTCCTGCAATACTGCCACCATGGCCCCTTTTGTTTGAGGGTCACAGACAGATATAAGCCAGGATTTTCCAACTCTGCTGTCGTGGGACCCATTGCAGGGATTGTGACAGGCCTGCCAAAGGTCCACTGATTTTCAGTGGGACAGGATGATCTCGATGGGACGTGGGCCTGGAAAATCTCACCCATAGCTTTAGCCATTTCAAAATGTTTTATTTTCAGTTTAAAAACGCTTTGAAATTAACCATAAGGATATATATTATATAAGTCATATATTTTATAAAGCTACCCAGTGTGATGTCTTGGTCCCCTGACATTGTTATTCGAAGGGATCATGCAGTACTTAGGTGCTGCTTTATTATAGAATGGGGAGGTCACATTATCTCTCCAGCTTGCACCTGGCCCTGCAGTTGCCATGGCGACTTCAGCTGAGTCCATGCCAGCAGGTGGCGAGGGGAGGTGGCGAGCACTGAGTAGGGAGTGGTGGCCTTGGTTGACTCACAGGGCTGGAACCAGAAGCCAAAAGAGGTGGGCTGAAGTGTTGGAAAAAGAAGCAGGGGACAGAGAGCAGCATGAGACCGATGTCCCAGAGAACAAGCGAGGGAAACTAGAGTGAACATCAAGCTGCTAGGGACCAAGGGAGAAAGTCTGGGCAGCTTGGAATCCCCCTAAATCTGACAAGGCCACAAGTTGCTCGAGATAACATTTGGTGTGTGTTGAGTTCACAAAAGTGACCAGACAGGAAGCGTAAAGAACAAAAGATTTATTTACCGGTGCCACGTGGAACATAATCGATTCACTTGAAAAGTGGTGTGGATACTCCGGGCCGTGATCGAGGCTGACAAGCTGCAGGTACACATACACCTTACACCCCCTACACACTCTTACCCAAGCCAGGAGATGGCACTTGTTGTGCTGGAGTGCGTCCATGCAGCTGATGTGTCAGCTGGGGCCAGAGGGCACCCAGGGGAGTGCCCTGGGGAGACACCTATGCGACCCGTGGCACCAGGTTCAAAGCTGGCTGTTAGCAGTTTACGCAGTTGCATGACTGCTGTCTTGCTGGCTGTGCCAATGGTGCTCTGTGTCCGTCCACCCTGATCCCACAGCTTATTTACTGGCCAACCCCGCTACTCCCCCCGGCCCTGGCAGAACTCCCCCAGTCAGCAAACAATGGCAATGTTGGACACCTTCTGTACTCCCTCTCTCTCCCTCAGCAGCCGCCTTGCTGTTTTACCATTTGTAAAAGCAGAAATGAACCATGGGCGGGATTCTCCGATCCTGGGGCTAAGTGTTGACGCAGTTGGAAACGCCGGACTGTTTTACGACGCTGTCATCTGGCCCTAGGATCAGCGATCTTGCGCTGCAGAGTAGGCCAGCATGGCACTGGAGAGCCTCACGGTGCTCCAGCTGCCAATACGGGTGTCAGCACAGCCAACGCGGGTTCGCACACGCGCATACGTTGCCGTCTTCGCGCCAGCCCCGACGCAACATGGCAGAGACCTACAGGGGCCCGGCATGGAGAAACATAGGCCCCCACTTGGGATAAGCCCGCTCGCCGATCGATAGGCCCCGATTGCGGACCAGGCCGGAGTTGAATCCCCCCCTCCTCCCCACCAGGCTGCTCCCCGCAGCCAGAACCCTGAGGTCCAGCTAGGTAGGACAACATGAGAACAACGCCGGTGGGATTCGGCTGTATTTGGCGGGCACTCGGCCCATCGTGTGGGAAGAATTGCCAGGGGGGCCGCACCGGAGAATCTGCGGGCCGGCGTCAGAACAGCGTCGCGGGTTTCGCAACCCCCCCCCGCGCCATGTCGTTGGGAACTCAGCCCATCGGAGGTGGAGAATCCAAGAGGCCTTGGAGAGTACCTGGTCGGGCCCGCTAATGATATGTAAATGGTGCCTACTGTATGTGCGGAGTGAGACACATTGACAGTGTTTACAAGGTAACAGTGAATCGCGATTTAGTGTCAAATCAGCGCCCACCACGATTTTGGGGTCGACTAGTGGAGTATTCCGCCCTCCTGCAGGGCGGAATACAAAGGACCACGTGAGCTTTCTCTCGCAATAAATAATTGTTGGCAGCTGCTTGTCTTCTTTTGGCATGTTGCATCCATCCGGAAGGGTAACTGGCCAGGGCATTCCTAACCTTACTTTAGTACAAAGACAAATACCAACACTAAAACTAGTTTAATATACTAAATTGACAAACTATTCATTTCAGCAATGACGTACAAAGTGACCAATCACCCTTGTGCAAGGTAAGAAGGTAATAATAACAATAATCTTTATTATTGTCACAAGTAGGCTTACATTAACACTGCAATAAAGTTATTGTGAAAAGCCCCTAGTCGCCTCACTTCAGCACCTGTTCGGGTACACAGAGGGAGAATTCAGAATGTCCAATTTACCTAACAGCATGTCTTTCAGGGCTTGTGAGAGGAAACCGCAGCACCCGGAGGAAACCTTCACAGACACGGGAAGAACGTGCAAACTCCACACAGACAGTGACCCAAGGAGGAATTGAACCCGGACCCTGGAGCTGTGAAGCAACAGTGCTAGCCACTGTGCTACCATGCTGCCCAGGCAAATAAAGTTGTACTAATGATAGAAGATATGTATTTTGGAATCAAGTCTTGATTTATGATGGCCACCCTGGTGGGGTCATTGAACATCTTCCTGTATTATGTGGCAGTTCTTGGCAGATTTATGCTGACTGCCTCTGCTCCCTTTCTCCAGACAGCCCGCATCATTTTCAAAGTTTAGCTTGTGTCTCTTTTCTTATCTCACTTGATGCAAAGGAAATTTCTTTAAACTAATTCTTCAGTGAAAGAATGGGGTTGAACATTGTCACTCATCAGGTCTTCTATTTGCTTATCATTACATGGTAAGGGCAATATTGGATGCAGCATTTTGTGCGAATAAAGGGAACAGTTGGAAGTCATTTAGAAGGTAGTTGAAATTCTGGGGACAGACCTTCAGAAACTATGGAAGATGTTAAGGAGGCAGACATCGAGAGCAATAGTCTCTGAATTACCCCAAGTGTCACTGTTACAGACAGAATTTTATGTACTCTCTTGTTTCCCATGATCAGTGTGTTTTGTATGGAAAAAGGTGTGTCTTTCCTTACTCTAGGCATGTGTATCCAATTAAATACCTCAACAGCAAGCTTTTGTGAGTTTAAAAAATAGTTATTTATTCTCACTTACCCCAAATTATCCCAAAGTTTCACACATTTGTTCTCACATGCACACAAAGATTAGATACAGATAATGTTAGTGCACTTTTACAGATTACAGTTAACTCTCTGGTTCATGATCTCTGATATCCCGTATGGTAGAGGTTTCTAGAATGGATTTGATGCTTTAAAGTTGAAGCGAGGGTCTTATAAAGCGAAGGGTTCACAGCAGGTTACAAGGTTTTTTGCAGTCGCATATCAAGGATGTTAGTTTTTCAGTGAGCTCTGAAAACTAGAACAGGTTAAGTACTTTGCTTGTTTGATCTCTTGCAGCTGGTTTTGAAAACCGTTTCACCGACTGGGTGAACTGGTGGTTCTGGTGGATCTGCCTGAAAACAGCCCTTAGCTGATCTTTTAAACAGACAAAGAAAACATGCTGTCTCACCATGTGACTTTTCACAAAGTTAAGGTATTTTCCAAGTACGATGTGGTGTTCATGTTGATTCTACATCCTGCTTTGTCATTTTGTGCAGGCATTCGCCTGGGGGGGGGGGGGGGGGGGGGGGGGGGGGGGCGGTCTGAGACAGTCAGAGGCTTTGTTTTGGAATGATCCATTCAAATCAAATAATACCCTTATGATTGTTTTGAAGGAAGGACATCAACTCACATCAGTCTGGAATGTTATTTCATTGCCTGTTGAAACAATGGAGTGGTTCTAATCCACAAAATAAGTCAGGTGACCTTGGGTGGCTGTCTTTTCCAACATATTTCCCCAGTTTTTTTAGAATATAAAATTAGTCTGAAGTACAGAATACGATATGCTTGCACTTGGCATGACAGTCACAAACTAGTGAGTATAGGAATAATATTAAGGCAGGTTAATGTGTAGTCAGAGAAATGGTGCGGGAGGGAGTGCTCCATATTCCAGGGGCATTAGGACCAGGAGGGCCTTATACAGGTTGGACCTTAATTGGCTGGGACCAATTTTCTTACGGGCACGGTAACTAGTGCTGTGGGAGAGGGGTCAAACTAGTTTGGCATGGATAGGGATAGCAGGAGGAACCATAAGAGAGGAGATAGAAGATGCATAGAGGACTATCAGAAACAAGAAAGATCAGGGAGAAATGCATGAGAGGCTCAAACGAAGGATTTAGAGTGTCAGTGTCTCCAGAGTGTTAAATGAGAATGATAACTGCAGAAATATGTAGTCACGTGGGATCACAATACAGTGGCAATAAAATAAACCTGGCTCAGACAAAAGGAGGAATGGACAATTTATTCAGTAAAGAGAGGGAATACAAGAAGGGGGGGTTGCAATGCTGTATAACACTGTTACAGCATCAGAAAGAGATGATGTAGTTAAACATAGAATTAATATTTTAGAATTAAGGATAGAAGAGTTATTGCACTGCTGGCCATAAATCCATAGAATCCATAGAATCCCTATGTGCTGAAGGAGGCCATTCAGCCCACCGGGTCTGCACCAACCCTCTAAAAGGGCACACTATATAGGCCCACTCCCCCACGCTATCCCCGTAACCCCACCTAACATGCACACATCTCTGCACTAAGGGGCAATCTCAGCATGGCCAATCCTCCTAACCTGGACATCTTTGGACTGTGGGTGGAAACGGAACCACCCAGAAGAAACGCACGCAGTCAGGGGGAGATCGTGCAAGCTCTACACTGACAGTCACTCAAGGCTGGAATTGAATCCCTGGCCCTGTGAGGCAGCAGTGCTAACCACGGTGCCACTGTGCTGTCGTGGGAAAAAATAGAGGAACAACGTTTCAGGAAAATTACAGACAGATACAAGAATCTTCATGTCACGGTAATGGAGGACCTCAGTAGTCCTAATGTAGACCGGGAAAATAAGAGTGTTTATATATGTAAGGGATCCAATACCTATTCAGGTATTCCAAACCAATAGGTCAGATCAAAAGTCTATTTGCCATCCTTGGAGCACAGGATATTTATTCTTGATGTTGGCCCCTGTTACATCCATTTTATGCACATAAAATGGTCAAATCAAAATCTAATTCATACCTTCCTGAGCTGACTAACTTGTGCTTTATCACTGCACTACTCAGTCACCTTTTGCATTTTCTTCTGTCTTTCTCTCAAATACTTGCTTCTCTTATGTTGCTCAAGTATATATTCGGGTGATTTTTTTTTAACTTAATACACGTGCTTCTTTAAAAGTATGCACAGAATCCTCACAATTTCTGATGTCCGCTCATGATAAATGAGAGTTCAGGCTGCAGCATGAAGTCAGAACTTTCGATAAAATTCCATTGTCAAAAATTTCTTAAACACTGGACTGCAAAAATTTCAACAATTTCCTTCCTGCCTGAACACTAGGTGTAAAGATGATCATTTGGGTCAATGGTCCTTTTCTGCTGCAATTTGAAACGTCCAGCATCTGTATCCAAGATCTCCAAAAATGAGTTATAATAAACGTCAGCAGAGAGAACCTCCTCGATCACCAAGGCAATAATAGATGGAGCTGGGCTCCTCCACAGATTACTTGATTAACTTTAAAGGCCAGTGAGACAAGTGCATGCTGCAAAATGCAAACATAAATCAAAATGTTGTGCAGAATAATATGAAAACAAAATCTATCGGTCTCTGATAAGTGTATTACTGCAGAACAGCCCAGCACCAAAATACTTTGCCCCACAGAAAGGCACAGCAGGATATATTTGTGATTTAATTTAATTCCTGAAGGCTAAATTAATCTTCTGTAATAATGGGGCATAAATGCAAGTGGAAAATAAAAGCATCTGTATCACAGTAGAGATCAGATTTATAGACCAACGCATTTAAGATTACTATAGATTAGCCCATGACTGAAGAGCCTTGCTTCTTGTACTTGCTAACAGAGTGTGACCAAGCTCTTCCGAATGATGCAAGATTAGCTGTGACTATACTTCCAAAATAAATGAGCTGTGTGTACGGTGAAAAAGGTGACATGGAGGGAACAACTAAATTAGTTTTGTGTATGTACCGTAGTCCAAAACCATTAGCTCAAATATGTGATATAATAGTGACTTTTGGGACCAAGAATGGGTTTTAGGCTTTCAGACCAACTGCTGTGCAATCCTTCTGGCAAGTTCTTTAAAGACCGGACCTGAAACGTCAATACCAATTAATGATGTGTTATAATGCTGCACAATTTTCCTCAAACTCTTTGTATACACTGTTTTTCTACATGTACCTGTTAAATTTTAATTTTGTTCGTGTGTTTCAGGTGAACTGTTTTCTCTTTTGCGTGATTTTGTCACAAAGGCATTCTGCCAGCAGATTTTTCCCTGCCTATTAAAATGGTGAGAGCACAATGGGGCAGTAAACACAGGGCTGCAGTGAAATTTATTTCCCTCTCATTCTCTCATGATTTTCAACGCGATAACAGCAATTGTCAATAATGGGCTCAGTTAGTAACACTCCTGCCTGCTGAGTATGGAGGTTGTAGGTTTAAATCCCATTCCAGAGGCTAAGGCGGAAATATCCGAGAATCTAGTCCAGTGCTGAGGGAGAGCTGCACTGTCAGCGGTGACGTATTTACATGCATTTATTTTTTGTTCATGGATGTGAGTGTCAATGCCAAGCCAGAATTTAATACCCATTCCTAATTGCCTTGAGAAGGTGGTGTTGAGCTGCCTGCTTCACCTGCTGCCATCAGTGTGTTGTGGGTACGCCCACTCTGCTGTGGGGGAAGGGTTTTGACCCAGCATCGATGCAATGAATTTTCCTGACCTATTGGAGTCGAGGTGTCGGAATATTGTGCCAAATGCTCGATGTCTTCTTGTTGGAACCAGATCTCATGAAGAGCAGCTGTCTTGGCGAGAGGACATTGTGCTTGCGCTATGCAGGCAGGTAAAAGGCAATAAAATTCAATTTTAAGAGTACCCAATTTTTATAAAGTGCATATAAATCACATGAGAGGGCAGCTCGGTCGCCTGGAATATGTATCCTGCAGCATGTTGGAAGGCCCCCTGTCAGGTATAAGGAGGTGGTGAGCTAGACGCCAGCCAAGTTCAATACCAGCGAGCTCTGGCAGAGGAGGAATGATGCAGACTTTGGTACAGTCAGTGAGGAGAAGGGTAAAATGTGCTAAAGCTGCAGGAGCATACCACCAGAAAGACGCACTTGTCTGGGTAAAGAGCGTAAAGAGGTCCTGGAGATTCAATGAATCTGCATGCTATTGACCTCAGGTTTTGGTTCCTCCAGAGTGAAGAAGGAAATAAGAAGGAGAGAGCAGCAGCCACAGCTAGCGAAGCATCAGCATCCATGGGGCACCATAGGGAGGTGCGGAGGAGAAAGGTGCAGCGGAGCCTCCCGTTTGGAGAAAAGATAACCTGTCAGAAAGCATCTACAGACCCTGGGTCAGCGACCCTGCAATGTCAAAGAAGCAGTGGCACTAAAGACTGCGTTGGCAGAAAGATTAACAGGGCCTCATGGGAAGTGGAGATCACCAAATGCAAGTGGCTCTGAATTTCTACACCTTGGGATCATTTCAGGGCTCCGTTGGAGAAATGAGTGCGACCTCCCAGTCTGTGATTCACTGCTGCATCAACTTGTCTGATTCGGACAGCCTGATGGTCGATCAATCCACCTCCATACTTTGATAACTAATACTTTCTTCTCTCTCTAGCTTCCCTATGTCTGTTCTCTCTGCACACCTGATACGCACTCCTCTTAGAAAGAGCGGGAAAACTATTTATCTAGGTCCTGATAGTGAGACATCTAGGGCGAGATTCTCCAATAATGGGCCTATGTCCCCTCGACAGCATGAAAAGCGGCGCCAACCACTCCGGCCTCAACGGTCCCCGATAATGGGGAATTCTCCCCTTCCTTGGGGGCTAGGTTGGCACCGGAGTGGTCCCCGCAGCTCCAGCCGGCACGGAATGGCACGCATGAGTTTGCTCCTGCACGGAGCGGCCGGCGTATTTCCGCGCATGCGTGGGGATTCCCTTCTCCGCGCTGGCCCATGGGCAATATGGCGAGGCCCTTCAGGGGCCTGGTGCGGAGGAACAGAGGCCC
This sequence comes from Scyliorhinus canicula, assembly GCF_902713615.1. Classification (NCBI taxonomy): domain Eukaryota; kingdom Metazoa; phylum Chordata; class Chondrichthyes; order Carcharhiniformes; family Scyliorhinidae; genus Scyliorhinus; species Scyliorhinus canicula. The sequence continues at coordinate 56,033,229 of NC_052155.1, read as the reverse complement.
CCCGGAACCAGCCCGCTCACCGATCGATAGGCCCCGATCGTGAACCTTACCACCATGGCTCCCCCCCACCGGCGGTGGATCCCCCCCACCACCCCCACCCTCCAGGATGGCCCCCGCATACTCACTTCCAGGTCCCACCATGTGGGACCTGAGTAACCCATGCCGGTGGAACTCGGCCAAACTCATAGGCCACTCGGCCCATCGGGGCCCGGAGAATCGCCGGGGAGCCACTTTTCACGCTGTCGTGGGGACATAGCCCCATTATTGGAGAATCTCGCCCTAGATTTCTCACTATCAGGACCTAGATGAATAGTTTTCCCGCTCTTCAACGGCCCCCGACCGGCGCGGCGGAAATCCCGCTGGTGCTCGAGAATCAGCGGGGGAGAATCAGGAAACCAGCGTTGGGGCGACGGGGTGCGATTCCCGCATTCCCCGCCGGGGATTCTCCGACCCGGCGCGGGGTCGGAGATCCCAGCCCTCGTATTCAATTGCCTGTACTAGCTTTACACAGATTGAGCATGTATATTGATAAACAGAGATCACTGCAGGCAGCTTGGAGGAAAGGGTGGCCGCTGGGGTGGAGTTTGGCCACGGGTGAGGAAGTGAGACACAACTGAGTTACAGTTCCCTCTCACAAGTGTGTCAATCCCCCCCCATCCCCCTGCACCAACACCACCCTCCCACCCCAAGTCACTGCTGTCTGCAACACCCTCCACCATTCCAGAGGCATTGACATCGATTGAGCACTTTAGTGAAGAGGCTCCTGGGACACTCTGGTGTTCACCATACAGCTGATCTGGTACAGCAGGTGGAGGTAGGAACTCTGACTGGGATGGACAGTTGGAGGGCAGGCCGACCCCAGGAATTAGCTGCTGCCCAGAATGGTTCAGGCTTCCGGAACGGACAGTCCCATCAATTTGTGGAGATGCAGTCACAGAGCCAGGGACTACATGAGGGGTAGTCAGCGAGCATCCAGCACCTGCAGATGCAGTTGGAGGAGACCAACCACATTCAGGAGCAGGAGTTGGTGCCGGCCATGCGTGCCACCCAGGCTAACACCACACAGGTGGCTTCCACGGTGGAGGCATTGAGGGTGACGGTTTTGGCAATAGTTAGCAAGTCCAAGGACTGGGGCATTCTGTGCAGGTTCTTGCCAAGGCCCAGGACCAGGTTGCCACCTCACAGGCAGCCCTGTGGAAATTGCAGTGGCGCTTCTAAGTGTGGCCCAATCACAGCGGGACATGGCTGAGTACATCGGCGGCATTGCCCAGATGCTGGCCGATATGATGGAGACACAGAGTGAGATGGCAAGTCCAAGAGGGAGATGGTGCAGTCACTGGCTGATGTCACACAATCCAGAAGGTGGTGGCACAGTCAATGGGTGATGTGGCACTCGAGCAGCAGCCGGGCCCATCCATACCCGCCGCCCCAGATGTCAGCCTCCACTCCTGCTGTACTGTCTGGGGATGGAGGGGGTGGGGGCACTCTGCAGAACCAGGGATAAAAGTGGTTAGTGGGGTGTGCAGCAAGATGGCTGCCTTGCAGGATGTGGCAATGGCGGTCCATGCCTGGACATTGCCCCAGTCCCGTAGGGGGGGTCACCCCTGCCAATTAGCCCATTCCCCCATCATCCTCCCTCCCCCAGCCAGCCAGATCAGTGTCCAGGCCAGCAGCCCACAGTCGCCTCTTTGTGTCCTACCTCCTCGCTCTCTCCCTCATCAGCCACGGCTCCGGTTTCACTATTTTTTAAAAGCACAAGTGAACCGTGCTGTCGGGAACTCAGCCCATTGAAGGCGGAGGACCGTGCAGGCCCCGGAGAATACCGGGTTGGGCCCACTAATGACATGCAAACGGTGTTTACTGTATGTGCATTCCGGAATACAATGACACCGCTATCAAGGTGATGGAGAATTTGCGTCTTTGCGTGAAATCAGTGCCCGCCACAAATTTGACGTAAGAACCTACTCTCCGCCGAATCACATTGCGCGATTTCAGCGTCAGCCAATGGAGAATCCTGCCCCAAGTTTCTACAGCTAGTGACACTTCCTGTACATGTGGCAGTTCACAATTTCCAACACTCTACAGGACACATATTCCATGCGACCGAGTTCCCCTTCCATGTCTTAACTTCCCTTAAGTTAACTTTATTTTACTTTTGTTTATTTATAATAATTCTACTTGCCCTTAACTTAATAAACCTTACAACCATTGATAATCCATATTACTACTGATAAATCCAACTAATAGTTAATATACTTCATGAATAACAATAAATCTTGCTGTCAGCAGTTCTTTCCCTTGTGCAACAAGTTCCCATGTGAATCTAATTCGCTACTCACGTGGTCTCTGTCTTACTCAGGCGTAGTCTTCTGTCACCACATGCATTGGTGTAGGTTCCATCCTCCTCCTCCTCAGAGGTGGATGGCTTGTTCTCAGTCACTGGACCATGCTGATCTGCTCTTTAACTCTCATGAAAGATAAAATTAATTAATGAACAATGTGCATTTCCTCATTCCTTCACAATGCTTCTGGTTTGGAGCTCTGTATGACCTGTGGTGGACACACTCTCTTGTGCTCATCAATTTGGCCACTCATTCTCACAGGTCTCCACTCCAGTTTCACCATTAGCTGTGGACCAGTCCGCAGGCTGTGATTCAACCTCCTCCTCCATGGAGATTGAGACTTTACCACCAGTCGCACATTCTGGACTGTCCTTTCTTGCAAACACATTTGTCCATGACAGTGTCACGTGAATGACTCCTGCATGCGGCCCGGTGGGGGGGGGGGGGGGGGGGGGGGGGGGGGTTGGAGAATCCCGCCCCTCATCTCTGGAATCAATCGAGTGAACCTCCTCTGAAGTGCCTCCAATGCCACTGCATCTTTCCTCAAATAAGAGGACCATCTGCAACAATGAGCTCTTTGCCCGGGGTGTAATCCAGGTCAAAATCGTAGCGGCGTAGCTTGAGAAGGATGTGTTGTAACCGTGGTGTCATGTCATTGAGGTCGTTTTGGATGATGTGAACCAATAGCTCAACCGTGAATTTGGGGAGACCATATAGTCGTGGAGCTTCTTGATTCCTGTAAGGAGGCCCAGGCATTCCTTCTGAATCTGAGCATATCGTTGCTCAATGGGCATCATGGCTCTAGAGGCATATGCAACTGGGGCCTAGGAGGAGGAGTCATCACGTTGGAGGAGCACTGCCCCAATACCATCCTGGCTCGCGTCAGTGGATATTTTTGTTTCCTTGGCGTGGTCGAAAAATGCCAGCACCAGGGCCTTGGTGAGTTTTGCCCTCAGCTCACGCCACTCTTTCTCATGAGCGGGTAGCCACTGAAAATCCATCGTTTTTCTAATCAGATGGCGGAGGGCTGTGGTATGGGACGCCATGTTGGGGATGAACTTCCCGAGGAAGTTAACCATCCCTAGGAAGCGGAGGACCGCCTTCTTGTCCTCTGGGGTCTTCATGGCGTTGATTGCCGAAACCTTGTCAGCATCCGGCTGTATGCCTTGCTGCGAGATGTGGTCACCAACGAATTTGATTTCTGATTGACCGAATGAGCATTTGGCTCTGTTGAGTCGGAGGCCATGCTTGTAGATCCTTTGGAGCACCCGCTTGAGGCGACCGATGTGTTCTTGAGGACTTGTGGACCAGATTATGACATCGTCGACATACACTCGCACCCCCTCGATGCCCTCCATCATCTGATCCATTATGCAGCCTAATGCCTCTGAGGCTGAGATGATGCCAAAGGGCATTCGGTTGTAGCAGTAGCGACCGAACGGGGTATTGAATGTGCACAGCTTGCGACTGGACGCGTCCAGCTGTATTTGCCAGAACCCCTTGGAGGCTTCCAGCTTCGTTAAGAATTTGGCATGAGCCATCTCGCTGGTTAACTCTTCTCGTTTTGGTATTGGGTAATGTTCCCTCATGATGTTACGGTTCAAATCTTTGGGGTCGATACAGATTCGAAGCTCCCCTGGCGGCTTCTTGATGCAAACCATGGAGCTAACCCAGTCCGTGGGTTCCGTGACCTTTGATATGACGCCCTGGTCCTGGAGGTCTTGCAACTGCTGCTTGAGGCTGTCCTTGAGGGGTGCCGGCACCCAACGTGGTGCGTGAACCACAGGGGTGGCGTTTGGCTTCAGTAGGATTTTGTATCGGTATGGGAGTGTGCCCATACCTTCGAACACGCTATGGTATTGCGTTATGATGTCATCAAGTTGAGCCTGGAAGTTTTCATTAGGTGAGGCCGTTGCCTGTGCGGATGACATGGTGTGGACTCGTTGAACTAGGTTCAGGAGTTTGCAGGCCCGAGCACCGAGCAGGAAAGCTCTGTCGGGTCCTACGATTTCAAATCGCAGTGTTGCTTTCAATGACTTATTGGACACCCCAAGCTGGCATGAGCCACTGGCAGCAATGGCATTGCCATTGTAGTCGAGGAGCTGGCAGGCCGGTGGAAGAATGCTTGGTCTGACGCAGATGGGGTCGAGGTCAGATTTTGAAATGAGGTTTGCTGAATGATGCGCTAACAATTGCACACAAAGACTCAAATCGGTACAAGAGAGTCTTTATTACCGTGAGATGTTAGTCCCTCGACTGCAGCTGTAGAATGGCAGCTCAGGAGATCTCATGAATATTTATACTGCTCCCTGTGGGCGGAGCTAGCCGGTAGGGAGTTATCGGCAAACCTGTAATAGCAGGTACTGTTGTACATCCCCTAATACAAGCACACACACATATATATACAGTGGTGGATCACCACACTGAAGCGCTGGTGTCCAGCTTGAAACGGATGCGAGCCTTGTTAACTGTAAGGGTAGTACGCCACTCGTCGTCCGGATCAACGCTCAGGATTGGGAGGTGTTTCACCATCGTTGAGAGAGGTAGTGCATGCTTAGTAATGATGCCACCCAGAATGGGGATTTGAGGCACTCAGCGTCAGGATCTGGTGGGCTTTCGGGGTCGGAGCCTTTCACGGCCTGCTGTACCGAACGGATCTTCTGTGCCGTGGCTGGGATCGCTGGATGCTGGGCCGTGGAGCAGATCTGCAAAGGGCTGCGTAGTGGCCAAGCTTGCCACACTGGGGACAGCGTCATGATTTTGCCGGACATTGCCGCTTTAAATGGGCGGAGCAACAATTCAGACACGTCATGACGCTGACGTCAGTGCGTTCCACGCGCCAATGCATGCGCAGTGCGGTCAAATGACGTGCACACCTGCACAGGCTGGTCGTCGGTCTCGCCGTCCTCTCGGTTGTGGCGCGCATGCACTGGAGCCCGGGAAAAGCGCGCAAAATGGCCACTCTCATCAAGACTCAGGCCCTGCATTTGTATGATGGCCTGCCCCCCTTCTGCCTCGTGGGGGTTTAGCTTTGCCGTTTCTACCACCCTGATGTGGGAGTACCAGTTGTTAGCATGTTCGTGGAGAACGCACGTTTCGATGGTGAGGGTGAGGGTGAGCTGCTTAACATTCAGGAGCTGCTGGCGAAGGGAATCGGAGTGGACCCCGAAAACGATCTGATCCTGGATCATGGAATCAGTAGTTGAGTCATAGTTACATGACTGCGCAAGGATGCAGAGATGGGTCAAAAAGGACTGAAAATGTTCATCCTTACCCTGAAGCCTCTGCTGGAAAACGTACCGTTCAAAGCTCTCATTCACCTCAATGTCGCAGTGGCTGTCGAACTTCAGCAGGACTGTTTTAAATTTCGTCTTGTCTTCGCCTTCAGCGAATGTAAGGGAGTTGTAGATGGGGATAGTGTGGTCACCGGCTGTAGAAAGGAAGAGTGCGATCTTCCTGGCATCTGATGCGGCCTCGAGATCGGTGGCTTCAAAATATAGCTGGAACTTCTGTTTGAAAATCTTCCAGTTTGCACCGAGGTTGCCGGCGATGTGGAGCTGCGGAGGAGGGCGAACGCTGTCCATGTTACCGGATGGCTGATCGCTGGTCAGAGGCAGATTATCTCAAGGTAGGTCCGTCAATTCTCAACATCCAGACCTGGTACCATGATGAGTTGGGTAAGCTGGGTCTATGTGGACTGCGTTTGATGCATTGTAGAGAGAGAGAAAGGCTTCCAACACTTGATGAGATGCAACACGATTTTATTTAACATCTAACTATATTACATGCTTAACTGTGGGTTGACACTATGCTGACTTGACTGGAGACCTGATGCTAGCCTGACCAGAATAACTGACTACCACATGGTGTTTGTACTAGCTGCTGCTCATGAGCTCTGACTGTCTCAGAGGCTGGATCCCAAGAGAGCGGGAAAACTGGTGCCCTCTGGCTTTATAGTGGTCATGTCCTGTCTGGTGATTGGCTGCTGTATTCTGTGTGCTCACTGGTCATCCTGTGTGTCAATCACTGCCTGTCTGCACTCCATCATATACATGGATGGATATTATGACAAATGTAAGACTACTTGTGACAATAAAGATTATTATTATTATCGACCATTTAATCACATTTTGGTTTGATGTTTTAAATTTCATTTATTCTTTTTGCCTTTGTTTATGGCAGTATCCCTTTTAGGGGCCGCACCTTTTAATTTGTCCCTCAGTTTGTTTCATTTAGTTTAATTATTTTGTGCAAAATAGTTGGAGTCTCAAGCCCACCTGGTGTGTGGAGGGATGGGGAGGGATGGGGAACCTTATCAGGAACCTGCTCCTGGGCCTGGCCAAACTTGCCATAAACAGGTCCAGGCAGCGGGGGACCGAGGAGATCATCCGACCCGACTGTCTGTCCCTCCACTGTGGTTACATTTGCAGCTGGGTGTCTCTGGGGAGGGAGCATGCAGTGCTCATGGGCACCATTGAGGCCTTCTATGTCCGCTGCATTCTTGACCCTTTTAACCACATTTTAGCTTGATGCTTTAAGTTTCATTTGTGATTTGTTTTTGTTTAAGGCAATGCCTCTTTAAGGGGCTGCCTATTTTAATTTGTCCTTTGGTTTATTTAATTTAGTTTATTTGGTTTGCCATAAACAGGTCGAGGCAGTGGGCCCCTGGATAGGGTGTTGGTGAAGCCACACCTGGAGTATTGTGCACAGTTTTGGTCTCCTTACTTGAGAAAGGATGTACTGTCACTGGAGGATGTGCAGAGGAGATTCATTCAGTTGATTCTGGAGTTGAGAGGATTGACTGATGAAGGGAGACTGAGTAGACTGGGACTATACTCATTGGAATTTAGAAAAATGAGGGGGGAATCTTATAGAAACATGTAAAATGTTTAAAGGAATAGATAAGATAGACGCAGGGAGGTTGTTTTCACTGGCAGGTAAAACTAGAACTAGAGGGCATAGCCTCAAAATAAGGGGCAGCAGATTTAGCAGCAGAACCCTGTGTGTCAATCACTGCCTGTCTGCACTCCATCATATACATGGATGGATATTATGACAAATGTAAGACTACTTGTGACAATAAAGATTATTATTATTATCGACCCTTTAATCACATTTTGGTTTGATGTTTTAAATTTCATTTATTCTTTTTGTCTTTGTTTATGGCAGTTGATTCTGGAGTTGAGGAGGAACATCTTTACCCAAAGGGTTGTGAATCTGTGGAATTCCTTGTCCAGTGAAGCAGTTGAGGCTACCTTGTTAAATGTTTTTAAGGCAAAGATAGATTTTTGAACAGTACAGGAATTAAGGGTTATGGTCTGCAGGCGGATAAGTGGAGCTGAGTCCACAAAAAGATCAGCCATGATCTTATTGAATGGCGGAGCAGGCTCGAGGGGCCAGGTGGCCTACTCCTGCTCCTAGTTATTATGTTCTTAAGTTCTTGATGAAGGTGTTGACGAAATCCTTTACAGATTGATGGTGATTTTATTGTACTGTTGGCTGTTTATTTGATGCCACCCATTTGCTTTTGTGAGCTGAAGTAAGGAAAGGGAGGATGGTAAGATGAACTGCTGCTTGAGCTGGAGAAGGGGGCGGGAAGCTCTTTCTCTCTTCTGGTGTGCTCTGCATCGGTGCCATTTTCCCCTGCTAAGGAGGCAACTGCTGGGAGCTGCAGAAGGGAACGAGAGAGCTGGATCTATCTGAATGAACAACTTGAAGAAATGCTTTTGCAGATTACTGGTGATTTTATTGTAAGTATGATGAGTGCTGCATGTCGACTGGCACGTTGCTGCGAGTCAAATACACTGGACCTTGAGGCTGTTTTACTGCACCTTGAAGACCAGTGGAACATGTGGATACCGAGCTTTGATTCCAAAGAAATTAGGCCGTACAAGAAGGCATATACAAAGGAGGTTCAAGGACTGAGACAGATATGTAAAATGACTATGCAGCAAGGATCCTCCATTCTGTTGAGCACCTACGAGGAATGATACAGTGTGTTTGGTTTTCTTTGCACATATGAACTGTTGCAGCTTTTGTGACGATATTCTCAAGCTGAGCACACAGCTGGAAGTCGCTGATTGACTGGGACCGCCTGTATGCTATGGCAAAACAAAAGGCTGAGACGTTGGGTGAATGCGAGTTTGAGCTAGCCATGCATGTCACAACGTACATGTTGCCGTTTCATATTGTGGACATGAAAATTGAGTCCATCATAGGAGCAGATGTATGTAAATCCCTGAACCTAGTTGAGCGACTGTATGTTCCAGAAGAAGATGGGTGGCCAGCGGAGCTCAACGAATCCCAGTGAGATATGACAGTGTAGTCATTCGATGAAGATTCAGCAGAAATATAGATGGGGGACGATAAATCAGATGAAGAGACAGAAGAGCATTGTGCAATTCTGGTAAAAGGAATGTGTATGTGCTCAGTGGCATGGTACAGAAGCATGATGAGCCTGTATGAAAGCATCTACCAGATGTGAATGTTAAATGTTCAGAGCATGAGAAGCCGAGCAGCTTCACTCTGGAGTTGAAGTTCGAGCCTAATGAGTACTTTACAAATGAGGTGATTACGAATGAATACCAGATGGAATCGTGGCCTGACGAACTTGGATCTTCATTCCCTGACGAACTAGAAATCATAGGGTGCGCAGGAAGCTAGATTGACTGGAAGAAAGAAAAAAAAGTTACGTTGAAAACAATTAAAACCAAAGACGTGGAAGGTGAGCCAGATGACGATGACTATGAAATGTTCGTATATCTATTTCGCAGGAGTAATGGCGAGCTCAATGAAGGGGCCTAAGAAGCGCTGCTCCGGTGGTTTGGCGGGAATGATGAGGTGGTCACAAAGGATGCCCAGACCGTACAGGACACCGAGAAGTGCGAGAGCTCTGAGATGGTGCACCCCAAAATGAAAAGTGCCATTGCAGTGGTCGACACCTCGGAGGAACGAGTAAGCTGGTAATAGAAGACATCATACCAGGCAGCACGGTGGCATAGTGATTAGCACTGTGGTTTCACAGCGCCAGGGTCCCAGGTTCGGTTCCCTGCTGGGTCACTGTCTGTGCGGAGTCTGCACGTTCTCCCCGTGACTGCGTGGGTTGCCTCTGGGTGCTCCGGTTTCCACCCACAGTCCAAAGATGTGCAGGTTAGGTGGATTGGCTATGCTAAATTTCCCCTTAGGTTAGATGGGGTTGTTGGGTTATGGGGATAGTGTGGAGGTGTGGGCTTAAGTAGGGTGCTCTTTCCAGGAGCCGGTGCAGACTCGATGGGCCGAATGGCCTCCTTCTGCACTGTAAATTCTATGACTCTACGATACCAATCTTGGCGAAGCTTGCTCCAGACAGGGCCGGCCCAAGGCACCGGCAACTCGGGCAGTCGCCCGGGGCGCCATGTGCTAGGGGGCGCCAGAGACTCGGGTCCCGCGCATGCGCACAGGCTCCCTCATGTTCCTGGCAGGGGTCTGGGGTCTAGGGGCTCCTGATATGGCCAGTGATGAGTATGCAGAACAAGGTTTTCCAGCAAAACTGGCTCACTGGCTGGCACTCTGAGAGAAGGTATGGCACGTAAGTGTGGAGATTTGAGGGTCCTGGGGTGGAAGCCCTAACTGATTGTCGGTCTCACCTCTTCTCCAATTCCTTACAGATGCCAAACCCGATGGTGATGTCGGTCCATCAGAGGATGCCCACGCAGTGCTGGTGGCAGCCTAGGCACAACAGCTGGGTGACATGCTGGAGGAAGAGGAAAAGGGACATGTAGCCTCATCTGAGGAGGAGGCGGACCAGGAAGAGATGGAGGACAAGTCTGGGGAGGACCCGCAGGAGTTGCCAGAGGATAGAGGACTGGCAGCAGCCAATGGATCAGGGAGGCCCTCATCCTCACCCGATTCCCATAGGATGAGGCTTTGGGCATCTCACTCCTTCCCCCTCCATTCCCCTCCTTCCATCCAATCCTCTCCTTCCTCAGCCCCCATTCCCCTACTTCCACCCCCGCCCTGCCAATTCCCTGACCCTCTCACCACCTCCCCTCCCTTCAAATATCCTGCTTCACCATCCCAGGATCTGTGTAATCTCACCCCAGGATGATGGGCCTGTGTCGGCACTGACAGCGGGTCAATATACAAGGCAAGAGAGTGATGATCATTCGCCGTCAGGTAAGTTCCGGTGCACCTCAGTTTATTGTAAAGTCTGACTCCTGTATTTCTACTGACAGCGTGCTCACACCCACCCTCTGAACGGGGTCTGCATTGGGGGTGTTTGATCTTGGACCACTGTGCCCTGGGGGTAGAGTGTGGGGAGAGTGGAGGGCAACAGGGGGTGGGGGTGCTGGAATACCCCCTGTGAAGATTAACGTGACAGAGGTTTCACATGTATGAGGTTTAACATGTTTTATTTGTGAACATTGGACATTCCCTTTTCCCAGAGATACGCATAGTGACCCCTCCCTTCAAGCCCCCCCCCCCCCCCCCCCAATTGTTCCCCGGTGCCCACTCAGTGATTCTGAATCTTCTTGATCTTACGTGGTCTCGTGCTCCATCTAGGTGTGTCCCCAGGGTGCACATCAGAGGTGGAGGCAGCCTGCTGCTTTTTGTGCCCTGTGGCCTTTGATGCCCTGGCAGACATCCTGTGCCTTTGAGACACACTGGTGTCAGGTGGGTGGATTTGGAAGAACTGGAGACCGTCGGCGTATCCTTGGTTGCAGGGCCCGGATTGGCCTCCAGTGCATTCCCCTCCCTGACATTGCTGGCGCCTCCCCATTGTCTGCACCGTGAAGTTGACACCCTTAGTGATGGTCCTCAGTGACTGGGCCAAATTCTGCAGTGCCCCAGCAATATCTACCAGCAACTGGGACATGCCCTTCAATGACTGGGACATGCTCGACAGTGCCCCAAGCAACATCCAGCTACATATGGGCTATGTCCTTCAGCAACTTGAACATGATGTCGAGGCCCTCAGCCATGGTCATCACAGGCTGAGCCATGCCTTGGATACCACCACTCAAGATGCTGACGAGGTGCTGCAGGCTTTCCACTGTGGTCACCAGCCTAGCAGTTTTGGCCTCGGTGATACGCATTGTCGGCATCATCTCCTGCGCCCGTAGTCTTTGGGACTCCTCCAAATGACTATGCACTCGCTGGAATGTCGCTAACATCCCCTCCTGAAACACACAGTCGTGTCCTAGCATCTGCACCAACTCCGGGACAACGTTGTCCAGAGGCTCGGCATCTGATTGGGGCTCAGATGTGTCCTGGGATCCAGCAGACCTACGACCCCTGACTCCTTTGGATGTTCCTGCCTCCACTTGATGCGCATCAGCAACTGTGTGGTGCTTACCAGATTGTTCCCCAGAAGCCTGTCCACTAATATTGTCCATCAAGATGTATGTCCCTGCAATGGTGGAAGGTGGGGTCATAGCTGTGATGTCTCGATGGTGGTCTCTTTGGAACTCTCCTCCAAGGTGGTCTCCTGAGTGGCAGGGTGGAGGATAACTCCGGATGGCCTGGCCTCATCTGATGGCAATCATGCAAGAGAATGGACATGTAGTTAATGAGAGGGAAGAATCACTTTGTCTGACATGAACAATTCACTTGAGACAGGTCATCTAGGTGAAGGGGCAGTGGTTCCTCACCTCTGCGGCACAGGCCAACCTCGCTGTCAGTGAGTGCTCTCTCCTCAGTCAACCCCATGATTTCTAGGGCCCATTCCTCCAAGGTGGTGAGGATCCCGTCTGGGTCCTTTCTTGCTTACTATGGGCTATCTTCTCCTGTGGGAACGAAAAGACGGCTTTGTGAGCCGCGCGCTTGATGGATCACAGGGGCCTATAACAGATGGCATGTGTGGACACTGCAACTAGACATGAAGGAACTGTGCTGTGGGTGCCAAGTGGTGCTGAGGATCAAGCACAAATATCGGATGTGAAGAGGTTATGAGATGTCGCTCAGTGACCTGTAGGGTGGGGGGGGGGGGGGGGGGGGGAGTTGTGGACGGGTGATTGGGAATTTGATGTGTGGCAGGCGGAATAGATGCCAGGAGAGAGGTGGTAATATACCCTTGCAGCTTGGTGGAGATGGTTGGTCTCCTTCCAACATTGGCCGGCGGTCCTCCTGGTCATGCTGCCCACACTGACAGCCGCTGCCACTGCCTCCTGCTGCTGGTCGTCCGACCCCCTTGGGGGAGCCTGTCAAAGTCAGCACCTCCAAAGCCAGGAGCAGGTCTGTGCGCTGCCATACTTGTGTGTTGACTGGGAGTGAGTGGTCAGGGCGCGTTTAAAAGCAGCTCCCCCTTGTTAGCGGCGAGAAACTAAAGGTCTGGCGAATCAGATGGCGAGACGGCCAGTAATGGTGAGACTCACATGGGGGCTGTTACATACTGGCCGTGGTCCCGCCAACACGGCTGTTGCGCCCAAAATGTCACTTAGACATTTTTCCCTTAAATTGCGCCATATATTTAGTAAGATCATAGCTGATTTTTTCAATTACACTTTCCTGCACTATCCCCATATCCTGATTCCCCATGGTGTTGAAAAATCTCTGGGTTTCTGTTTTGGGTGTAGAACCATAAATCTAGAATACGTACACTACAGAAGGAGGATATTCAACCTGTTAAATACATGCTGACTCTCTAGACTCACTCCCCACTCTTTTTCTGTAGCCATGTATATTTTTTTCTATCTGGAACTTATCCTTTTGAAAACCACTATTGAGTCTGTCTCCACCACCATCTGAGGCAGTGCATTCCATAACTTAAACGTTTGATGCCTTTGGTTCTCTTTCCGTCAATGGGAACAGTTTCTCTCTATCTGCTCTGTTTAGACCCCTGGTGATTCTGAACACCTCTATCAAATATCCACTCAACCTTCTCTTCTCGGAGGAGAACAGCCCCAGTTTCTTCTAATCTATCCACAAAACTGAAGTCCATCATCCCTGGAGTTTCATGAATCTTTTTTGCGCACTCGCTATAGCCTTCACATCCTTTTGAAAGTTCAGTGCCCATAATTGGACACCTCTAGTTGAGGTCAAACTTGTGATTTATAACGGTTCATCATAGTCTTCTTGTTTCTTGTTCTTGGCATTCTATCTATAAAGCCCAGGATCCCACACGCCTTTGTAATCACTTTCTCAACCTGCACTGCCATCTTCAACAAAGAGTACACATAGATCTCTCTGTTCCTGCATCCCTTTTAGAATTATGCCCTTTACTTTATAGTGTCTATTTTGTTCTTCCTATAAGAATGTATCAGTACACACTTCTCCGAATTGCGTTTCATCTGCCACTTGCCCACCCATTGCACCAGTCTCTCTATGTCCTCTTGAAATATCTCAATATTCTTTTTTCTTATTTTTCCAATTAAGAGGCAATTTAATTGGTGATGATGAGTCGGGAGCCATTTTACCCAGGCCCGTCAAGACTTCCTTTGGCCTCATGAAAGTTTTTGTTGTGGTCATCCTGTTTCTGTACATGGGCACTCAGATCAGCAAGAGCTTTGCCTCGCTACTGGAGGAGCACGACATCATTGTCCCAATCAATGACGATGATGATGATAAACTGTTGGTCTATCCACCTACCCTGCACATCTTTGGGTTGTGGGGGTGAGACCCACGCAGACACGGGGATAATGTGCAAACTCCACACAGACAGTGACCCAGGGCTGGGATCGGACCCGGGTCCTTGGTGCCATGAGGCAGCAGTGCTAACCATTGTGCCACCCAATCTATCAATATACTATTCACAGTTCACTATACTTCCAAGCTTCATGTATCCACAAATTTTGAAATGGTGCCCTGTGCCCTGTGTGAATCATTATTATACATCAGGAAAGGCAATGACTCGAGGACCAACCGTGTGGAACTGCCTTGTGTACCATCCTCCAGTCTGAAAAATAACCATTCACCATGACTCTATGGTTCCTGTCACTCAGTCAACTTTCATGCTGTCACTGTCTCTTTTAGTCCATGTGGATCAACTATGCTGGGAAGCTCATTATGTGACACTTTATCAAAGACCTTTTGGAAATCCAAGTATACCACATTAACTACATTAACCTCATCAACCATCCCTGTTATTTCATCAAAAAATTCAATCACGCCTGATTGCTGTTAACAAATTCATGCTGGCCTTCCTTAATTGATCTACCTTTGTGTAAGTGAATGTCAGTAATATATACTCGAAGCATAATTATCTACAGTTCTCTGGGGTAGACAGTTCTGAAGATTGGCAATCATTTGTGTGAAGATTTAATGGCTTACCCCTTATTCTTTTTAAAAAAATTTAGAGTGCCCAATTCATTTTTCCAATTAAGGGGCTAATCCACCTACCCTGCACATCTTTTGGGATGCGGAGATGAAACCCACGCAAACTCGGGGAGAATGTGCAAACTCCACACGGACAGTGACCCAGAGCCAGGATCGAACCTGGATCCTCGGCACCGTGAGGCAGCAGTGCTAACCATTGCACCACCGTGCTGCCACTTACCCCCTAATCTAACAGTGCAACTTCCTAATTTAAGACTCCCAAGCCGTGGAAGTCCTTTTCAAGATCACCTTTCAGTCTTCTAAGATTGGAAGGTATATGAATCCTCCTGTGCTTTTGCTGTACACATAAATAACAGACTGCCTTTAGCCTGAATAATGCAAAAATTGATCTGTGGCACCACATACCAGCTACTGTACTGATTTCTGTGCAACGTTAGAGACAAGGCGGTGAAATGATGTTACAGCTTACTTACAATATTTACGAATAAATAGATTGATACCATCAATAAAAAGGGAACTTTTTTTGACTTAAATGTTAAGGATTTGTGTCTTATTATCCTCATAGTTATAGCTTCAAGGCTTCAGATTGTTTTGCGCTTTCAATTAGAAGGAAGTATTATTTCCATCCAAGAACAGCGTGTGTCTTCCAAACCTTTCAACTCCTACTCACACTGGAAGTCCCACAGGATAGATTTCAGTTCCTAATGATTTTTCATTTTTTGGATCGCAAATTAATTTTTAAAAACTCTATCTGGAGTCAGGCTATCCCAGGATCCATAGCACAAAGGAAGAACCTTTATTGGAACTAAAAAGGATGCTTGCATTATGGATGTTGAGATGACGCCACCTCCCTGATTTCTATTAGCCTCCATCGAAAGAAAGAGAAAGCCACAAATTTCATAGACAGGTGTAATGAAGAGGGGAAAAGAAAGGTAACATGTCGAGGAGAGGGAAAAAACTTCTGGCCTCCCTGCCGGCGGGGTCTTCCAGTCCCACCAAAGGCAGCCCCCCATGGCGGGCTCGCTGGCGGCGGGATGGGCAAGCCAAGCAAAATGTCGAAGACATTGGCGGGACTGCAAGATCCTGCCGGGCAGCCAATGATGAGCTGTCTCTGTCGCCAGAAAACATGCCACGGGGTGGGGGGGAGGGGGGAGGGGGGGGGGGGGGGGGCAGGCAGAGTCGGAATATCCCGGGCAGACAAAAAGTAAGCAGTGGTTAGCACTGCTGCCTTACTGCGCCAGGGACCAGGGTCCAATTCCGGCATTGACTGACTGTGTGGACGTCATCCCCGTGTCTACGGGGATTTCCTACGGGTGATCCGGTTCCCTCCCACAGTCCCAAGCTGTGCAGGTTAGGTGGCTTGGCCATGCTAAATTGTCACTTAGTGTCGAGAAGGTTAGGTGGGGTTATTGGGTATAGGATGGGGGTGTAGACCTAGGTAGGGTGCTTTTTCAGAGGGTTGGTGCAGATTGGATGGGCCGAATGGCCTCCTTCTGCACTGTGGTGACCATGATTCTTGCTTTGCAACTAAAGATATATATATATATTTAAAAATTAGAAAGGAGCTGGGTAGAATTATATACACTTATGCAAAAGAATACACACAAAATATCAGCTGGAATGACATATTACTCCGTGTTTTTTTCCTGTCATTTAAAGATATGTAAATTGGCCAACCAAACGATTGCTGAAGAAAATCAGAGAATTGGAATGGCTGCATCTGTGCTGACAGGATATTCAACTTGGATTGAAGTACAGATATCCTGACACCAATGTGCTGGACACAGCTTGCCTCCTTCAAACCACTCTTGCGTCTGGTGTGAAGCAATGCCTCAGGGCTGCAGCTGAAAATCTTACAACGATGATTTACTCAATGTTGACAGCTTTGGTCACTCCTGCTAAATGAGAAACCTGTCAGTAGGCAAATCTATAATAGCGTACAGTAGGCATTAAAAACGGCACTGTTCATGGATGGTTTAGTAACTTATGGGGTGGTGACAATTTAAGACATCCTGTGCATAATGACTGGTTTAAGTGGTTATTAACACATTTGGTGGTAATACTTGCTGAAAGGTGTGAGAACCTTCTAGAAAAAGCAAACTGCCAAGAGGGCATTTATCACCCCAAAGAAAACATATTCTTGATGGAGGTAAAGCCACAAAGCCTTGCACAATCATTCTGGAAGCTCATCGGATTAATTACAGTTAGCTAAACTGTTCGAACCTGGGGGATAAAAAAATTAATCAGGCTTTAAAATGTTGGTGTAGAAATAAAAAGGAGGTTGGTGTGTTTGGAATTGTAAATAAAAAAACAAATATGGCAGTAGATACAATAACTTCTTGAAAAAGCATTAAATAAAAATAATAATATATTTTGAAGAATTTGGCCGAAAAATTCATTTCTGTAGCCATTGGGGTCAGCAATACAGAATCCTGAATCTGCAAGAATGTTAGCTGGATCGTTCACTCTGACTGTAAGCATCTTCTTCTTCTTCGCAGGCAATCACTCGGGAATGAAGATTACTTTCTTCCACTCCGACATTGTGGGTCCTGAGGTGATTAAAAAGTCCAAAGCTGAACCACACACTCTGTCACAGGCAGGGCCGGTAGTGTTTGATGAGGTGGTGGGTGGGACGCTGTTTGTGCTTGGCCTCAACCTGGACCTGTCGGAGACATTCAAACAGGTTGGCATCTTCACGGATGCATCTTCTCCAGTTTGGGTGGTCACAAGCAAGAGATTACATATATCAGTGGGGATGCTGCATTTGTTCAGGGAGGCTGAATAGGGAGCACCAAGCTTGCATGATGCCTACCTGAATGGAACCTCAGATGAGGTAATCATGCATCACATTGTCTGCGTCAAATATCAGACCGAATCAACATTTCCCTTTATATTCCATAGTAACGTCTGGGAAGATTCAATGACTTTGTACTTCCAGCATTGAAGCTTTGGGTGACAAGATCACCAATGAGGTTTTTAGTTGCAGAGGTCAGCGCACACTGAAATATACAAAGCCCATTACTCTTCCTTGGAAGAACTAACCTATAAAGTCTACCTCAAACAGTTTTCTGCCAGAAGAGACATTCATTGTTATGACAATAATGCTGGAGTTTTCTATTAGATGACTTTACAAAAAAATCAACATCTATTGTGAGTTTGTCAATATATTCTGAAATATGACGCTAAGACATAGGAGCAGAATTAGGCCATTCGGCCCATCAGGTCTGCCAGTCCATTCAATCATGGCTGATATATTTCTCATCCCCATTCTCCTGCTTTCTCCACATAACCCGAAAAGGGCACCACACCCAGTCCCATCCCACAGCCCCATCCCTACAACCCCACCTAACCTTTGGACACGAAGGGGCAACCCAGCATGGCCAATCCACTTAATCTGCACATCTTTGGAGTGTGGGTGGGAAACTGCAGCACCCGGAGGAAACCCATGCAGACACATGGAGAATGTGCAGACTCCACACAGACAGTGACCCAAGGCTGGAACTGAACCCAGGTCCCTGGACCTGTGAGGCAGCAGTGCTAAACACTGTGCCACCTTGCTGTAAGAAACCTGGGGCTGGATTTTCCATTTCTGACACTAAGCGCTGGCGCCATCTTGAAAAGTGTGGACTTTTACGACGGCAAAAACGGGGCGACAGGTGAAAGTATTCAGCCACACCAAATGGGGCAATTACGGGCGTCACGGGAAACGCCACACTTTTCACACGAAACGGTGGTGGATTCGCTGGTTCTGTGATTGCCGCACAGATGGAGAGATTCTCCCTCCCCACACACACACTGCCGCAGCCAACATGGCTGGAAAGAAAGCATCACCACGCTTCCGTGATGCTGAGCTGGAGACCCTCCTGGACTCTGTGGAGGAGAAGTGGATGATGCTGTACCCTGGCCCAGGAGGAAGGTCCTCAAGCAGCGCAGTCAGGGCCGGCTCAAGGCACCGGCAACTCGGGCAGTCGCCCGGGGCGCCATGTGCTGGGGGCACCAGAGGCTCGGGTCCCGCGCATGCGCAGTTGGGCCGGTGCTAACCAGCGCATGCGCGGTGGCCACCCTCCCCCAGGGCGGCCCCCTCCCCGTCCGCCCCCCCGCTCGGTCCGCTCCCCCCGCCCCCCCCGCTCGGTCCGCTCTCCCCGCACCCCCGCTCGGTCCGCTCTCCCCACCCCCCCCCGCTCGGTCCGCTCCCCCTGCCCCCCCCACCTCGGTCCGCTCCCCCCCTCAGGCCCGCCCCCCCCCCTCAGGTCCGCCCCCCCGCCTCAGGTCCGCCCCCCCCCCTCGGGCCCCCCCCACTGCCCCGCCCCCCCCTCACGCCCCCCCCCCCCCTCTCGGCCCCCCCCCCCCCCCCCCCCCCTGCTGGGGCAGGTGGAGGAGTCCATCTGCGAGCAGAAGCAGGGGTGGTGCCGGTCTGCGTGTTATCCAGGCAGAAACGACGTCCTAGTGGAGGCAATGGGGGCGACAGTATAGGATATGGGTCAGAATGTGCAAGGTCTGGGGCATTCTGTGTAGGCGGGGCCGTGACCCAGGACAGGGCTTCCGTCTCACAAGCAACCCTGTGCCAGAGCCAGCTGGAGATTGCAGCAGCGCTCCTCAGAGTGGCTCAGCTACAGCAGGTCATGACTGAGAACATCGGCAGCATTGTCCAGGTGCAGGCCAGCGTGACCTGACTTGGTGCTCTGTCTGATGGGTGTGGGGTGGGGCGGTCAGTGCTGGCCAGGGGGAGTGGGGGGGGGCGTGAACGGGTGAGGCCCAGCCGGTGGACCATGTGGCCCCCTCCCCACCCCCCGCCCCAACCATCCCCAGCGATTCGACAGGGCCGTGTGATGGACTGGCCAGCTCGCATGCAGGGATCACCCAGGTATAAGGTGCTACTGTCGGCATGAGTCAGATACTGTCAAACGATGTTGAGCACAGTGCTCATCGCAGAGCGGGCTGCTATCATCCTCCATCCCATGGACCAGACCTGCTGTCACTGCCAACCCAGTGCTCCCAGCTCGTAGGGTTGCAGGTATATATAACGGAGGCGGTGTGCATGCGGGTGGCTTGGTGGTGTGAGAGGTGAGGGTGTTCGGTCATGAAATGAAAAAATGAAATGAAAATCGCTTATTGTCACAAGTAGGCTTCAATGAAGTTACTGTGAAAAGCCCCTAGTCGCCACATTCCGGCGCCTGTCCGGGGAGGCTGGTACGGGAATTGAACCGTGCTGCTGGCCTGCTCGGTGTGCCTTAAAAGCCAACGATTTAGCTCAGTGAGCTAAACCAGCCCCATGTGGCGTGGTGAGGGGTTGTGGTATGGTGGTGTCCGTGCCCCTGGCCGGCGACCCCCCCTCCCCATCTAGTCTGTGAAACCTGTCTCAACGAGGGCGTCCCATGCGCGCTGGCTCTGGTTTTAGCATTGTGCGGCCTCCCGTACCTGGCCACGCCCCATGTCCCTCTCATTGTCCCCCTCCCCCTCATCCTCCTCATCTGACCAGGCCTGCCTTTCCTCCTCATCCTCCTCCAGCACATCGCCCCTCTGCTGGGCTATATTGTGGAGGACGCAGCAGACCACCAAGATGCAGGCCACACTCCGAGCATCATCCTGGAGGGCCCCTCCAGGCAACTGATGTGCATCTTCAGGACCCGGAAGCATCTCTCAACCTCACCACTGGTAGCACAATGGGCATCATTATAGCGGGTCTCCGCATCGGCCTGTGGCCTCCGTATAGGCGTCAACAGCCACGGCTACATGGGTATCCCCTGTCACCCAGCAACCAGCCCCGCAGACCGAGGTGGGGGGGGGGTGTCCCTCGAGCATGTCGGGGAACACCAAGTGCGCCAAGATGCAAGAGTCATGTACATTGCTCGGGAATCGGGCGCAGACGTGCATGATCCACATCTGATGGTCACAGACCAGCTGAATATTCATGAGGTGGTACCCCTTCCTGTTGGTGAACAGAGGCCTGTTATCCACTGGTAGCCGTAGGGCGGCAGGCACCCCATCGATGACCCCCTGGACGCTGGGCATCCTGGTGGGCGTGGTCCACAGGGTACTGGATGTACTGATCCGCCTGGGCATACAGGGCGTCAATGCCTGGTCCGGAAGATCCTCGAAGGAGGCTCCCCGGCTGCTAGGCCTGTCCGTCCCCCCCCCCCCCCCCCCCCCCCACCACCCCGCAGAAAGCACAGCCGGTGTTCCGGAAGCCCGCAGTCACCCCACGCCACTTCCTACCCCCTCTCTCTGCCGCCGCAGCCAGTACGCCAGGTTCACAAATTTTTATAGCACATTAGAAACACACCATCGGGAAATCGGCCCATCCGAGGCGCTGAATCGCTGAGGCCCCGGAGAATCGGTCGCCAGGACTGTTAATGATATGCCTACTGTACTTTCAGGCCAAAGAATCCAGCCCTCTATTTTCTCTCTCCACAGATGCTAGACAACCAACTAGTGACAGGCCGTCCTTGATTGGGTGCTATGTAATGAGAACAGAATCACTGGCAATTTAGTTGTGCAAAATACCTTGGTGATGAGTGACCATCATATGATAGAATGTTTTATCAAAATGGAGAGTGAAGCAATTGGTTCCGAGACTCCTGAAGATTCTGAAGATATGAAGATTCTGAGAGTCCTGAAACTTAAGAAAGGAAACTACGATGGTATGAGGCGCCAGTTGGTTGTGGTAGATTGGGAAACATTACTTAAAGGAATGACAGAGGATAGGCAATGGCAAACACTCAAGGGGCACATGGGGGAACTGCAATAATTGTTTATTCCTGTCTGGCACAAAAATAAAACAGGTAATATGGCCAATCTCTGGCTTACAAGAGAAATTAGAGATAGTATTCAATCCAAGGAAGAAATATACAAATTGGTCAAGAAAAACAACAGTTCTGAAGATTAGGAGCAGTTTAGAATTCAGAAAAAAGGACCAAGGGATTGATTAAGAGGGGGAAAATAGAGTACGAGATAAGCTTTCAGGAACATAAAAACTGACTGTAAAGGTTTCTACAGGTATGTGAAGAGGAAAAGACTGGTGAAGACAACTGTCGGTCCCTTACAGTCAGAAACAGGGAAATGTATAATAGGAGACAAAAAAAGGCTGTGCAACTAAACATATTCTTTAGTTGTCTCCACAGATGAGGGCACAAATCAGATACCAGAAATGTTGGAGAACACAGCCCAAATCGACAAGGAAGGACTGGCGGTGATATTTTCAGTAAACAAATTTCACCAGTATCTGTACGGATGGAAATTCACCCTAGTGACGGACCATAAGCCCTTATTAGGGTTATTAAAAGAAGACAAGTCAATACCCCCGATCGCATCAGCTAGAATCCAACGCTGGGCGTTGCTACTGGCGACGTATAGATACGTTCTGGAGCACAGACCGGGAATGCGAGTAGCAAATGCAGATGCTTTGAGCAGACTTCCCCTCCCGGACACCCCGCCGCTGATACCGAAAGTAGAGGAGACAGTAATGACTCTAAATGTTTTGGACACCCTACCAGTGGAAGAACAACATATTCGGTTGTGGACGCAAAAAGACCCAGTTTTAGCCAAGATGAAGCATTTACTGCTAACAGGGGAACTGGAAAGACCAGGAGAGCCCCAGGTGCACCCATACTGGAGCAGAAGGGACCAAATAACCGTTGAAGACGGTATACTATTATGGGGAGCCCGGGTAATAGTCCCAGCTCAGGGCTGTCGGGCAATCTTAACCGAGTTACATCACGGACATCCCAGGGGTGTCTAAAATGAAGATGCTAGCTCGAAGCTACGTTTGGTGGCCAGGATTGGACAGCCTTGGTACGTCGGTGCCAGGAGTGCCAACAGGGGCAAAGAGCGCCACCAGCTGCACCATTGCACCCGTGGGAATGGCCAGGCAGACCGTGACCAGCCTGCATATTGACCACGCTGGCCCTTTCATGGGTTCAATGTTTTTGGTGATAGTGGGCGCCCACTCCAAATGGTTGGACGTCCACCGGGTAAACACAGCAAGCACAGCATCGACAATCAAAGCTCAGGGCCTCGTTTGCAACACATGGACTTCCGGAAGTATTGGTGTGGGACAACGGAACGGCATTCACAAGTGGAGAATTTGGAAAATTCCTAAAAGAAAACGGAGTCCGCCACATCAAAACGGCCCCTTACCATCCAGCGTCCAATGGCCTGGCAGAGAGAGTGGTCCAGACACTAAAAGCGGGACTCAAGAAGCAGCCGGCAGCGTCAATGGACACAAAGCTCTCCCGCTGGCTGTTTCATTATAGGACCACACCACATTCCACAACGGGCATACCACCAGCTGAACTCTTAATGGGAAGGCGGCTGCGAACGAGGCTGAGTCTCCTTTTCCCAATTTTAACAGGGAAAGTGGAGAAACAACAGGAGGCCCAACGCAGGGGGCATGATAATAGTCGGCAGCAGAGACATTTCCAGGTGGGGGCACCGGTTTGGGTCAAGAATTATGGGATTGGACCAACATGGGTCAAAGGCACGGTAGACTCACAAACAGTGCCCATATCCTATGAAGTTTCGATAGGAGGTAGGGTGCTGAAGAAACACCTAGACCAAATAAGGGCAGCGGAACCACACCTGGAGGCAGGTGAAGCAGGACCGCCTCAAGCTGGGATAGCCCAGACGGAAAAGATACCCACACCCCAGCCCCGAGCAATTTCTCCAGACCCCGTCATCCAGTCGTCAGAGTCGGAGATGGACACGTTCGACGAGGCCGCCGCGACACCTCTCCCCGAGGAGGAGGAAGAACAACTTCCAAGGAGGTCGTCAAGAAAAAGACGGGCACCTATAAGGTACACCCCGCCCACGTCAGAGAACGACCCGGCGGACGACACAGAGGTGACAGACCTGGGCATGAGGAGCAGGAAGAAGCTCAGAGGAATGCCAGCTGGCAGGAATTCCTCGGACCTTGGCCGGGGGGGGGGGGGGGGGGGGGGGGGGGGGGGGTGTAATGACCTCCAATTAGCATTATTGGTTGGCAAATTGGAGCATGAGCTCCCTCAATGATATCAATGATAGCTCATTGACTGGACTGCTAGCAGCACTGTTGGAGCTGCTCTTGTATATAGTTATTGGCAATAAATATTGGTGTGGTGACGTGAATTCTGCCTCTTGTGGATTATTACAGGTAGCAAAACCGAGAAGGCAGACTATTATTTGAATGGCCATAAATTAGAAGAGGGGAATATACAATGAGAACTGGGTGTCCTCGTACAGCATTCGCTGAAGATAAGCATGTGGGTACAGCAGGCGGTAAAGAAGGCAAATGGAATATTCGTCTTCATGTCGTGAGGATTTGAGTACAGGAGCAGGGATGTCTTGCTGCAATTATACAGGGCCTTTGCGAGGCCGCACCTGGAATATTGTGTGCAGTTTTGGTCTCCTTATCTGAGGAAGGATGTTCAAACTAAAGAGGGAGTGCAGCAAAGTTTACCAGACTGAATCCTGGGATGGAGGGACTGACATTTGAGGAGAGATTGAATCGGTTAGGACTGTATTCGCTGGAGTTCAGAAGAATGAGGGGGACCTCATAGAAACATATAAAATTCTAACAGGACTGGACAGGGTAGATGCAGGAAGGATATTCCCGATGGTGGGTGTGTCCAGAACCAGGGGTCACAGACTGAGGATACGGGGTAGGCCATTTCGGACAGAGATGAGGAGAAATATCTTCACAGAGAATGGTGAGCCTGTGGAATTCATTACCACAGGAAGTAGTTGAAGCCAAAACATTGTCTGTTTTCAAGAGACGGCTAGATTTAGCACTGAGGGCAAGAGGGATCAAAGGATATGAGGGGAAAGCGGGATTAGGCTATTGAGTTGGATGATCAGCCGTGATCATAATGAACGGTGGAGGAAGCTCGAAGGGCTAAAGGCCTGCTCCTGCTCCGACTTTCTATTGGCGCGATCTTTCGGTCTCGTTCCACTCGTGCTCAAGGGCAACGAGGTCAGTGAATAGCGGGAGAGGCCACAAACGGGAACCGCACCAGGTGCCGAACAGTTTGCGATGAAACTGGCCTGCTCCCATTGGCAAATTTGGAATCTCGCTGGAGAGTGGTGAGAAACCAATTATCACTACTTAAGCCCCATTTCCTTACAAGTAAAGAGAGCCATCTGTCATCCAAGGGCATCCTGTCATTCACCGGCCTCCCCAGCAAGTGTTCACGCTGGCACTGATTAGTACTCCTTTTTATAAACGTGAACCGGACAACGTGAACCGGACAACGTGAACCGGACGGAGTGGCTTCTTTGGGAGCCGAG
The DNA here is from genome assembly GCF_902713615.1 of Scyliorhinus canicula. Lineage (NCBI taxonomy): Eukaryota > Metazoa > Chordata > Chondrichthyes > Carcharhiniformes > Scyliorhinidae > Scyliorhinus > Scyliorhinus canicula. Next base: position 56,008,375 of record NC_052155.1, on the reverse strand, counting down.
CAGCGGAATGGCAATATTTTCTCATAGGCAAAGAGACCGGAGACGATGGCCTTGCCACCCCAGTGCTCAGAGGAGAGTGGGGACCCTCCGCAGGGGTGGACCGCCTTGGGAGGGTGGGGGGGAGGCGGTGGGGAGGCAATCGCACCAGGCTCTCCACTGTGGTCACTATCCAGCAATGTTGGCCTCAATGCCACTCATTGCCGGCGCCATCTCCTGCAACCATAGCCTCTGGGACTCCTCCAGACGGCGATGGATCTACTGGAGTGACGCTGACATCGCCCTCCGAATGTCCCGGCCATTCCCTATCATCTCCATCAGCTCCGGGTACCTCTGTTCCAGCGGCTCAGCATCAGGCTGGGATCCATCTGGGTCCTGGGATCCAGCAGCCGTCTGACTGCTGTCTCACCTGGGGGTTCCTACCTCCACCTGATGTACATCAGCGACTGTGTGGTGCTCACCAGATTGTGCCCCAAAGGCCTGACCACTAACATTTCTCACCGAGGTGTGTGTGTTTCTGCGCTGGTGGAGGGTGGGGATGACAGCTGTGCCATGACTATAACAGTTGCGTTCTCTGAGCTCTCCTCCAAGGTGTTCTCCTTGGAGTCAGGAGAGAGTCCCACCCAGGATGGGCTGGCTTCATCGACTGGGTGAATGGACATGTGGCCAGTGGGAGGCATGGGTCAATTAGTAAGGCAATCAAACTCACGTTTCACAGGGCCTCCGGGTGGAGCCTGGTGTCAACTCATTCTGGCTGCCCACTGTAGGTCATTGACCTTCTTCTGACACTGGAGGCCAGTCCTCCTGGTGACACTGCCCGAGCTGACTGCTGGCACCATCTCATCCCAGGCAGCATTGGCTGCCCTGTGGCTCATCATCCGGGACCCTTAGGAGAACAGGACATCCCTCCTGGCCTCCACCGTGTCTAGGAGCCTCCCCAGGTCAGCATCCCCGAATCTTGGGGCCGATCTCCTCGGCGCCATTATTGTCAGCTGGTTGGGGTTGGCTGAGCAAGTGCAGCCTTAGTGCTGCTCGGCGTTGGTAGCTGGGTGCTGGCGAGCGTGGCCCGGCGAATCAGCTGGCGAGCCGGCATTCGGGGCGGGAACCCGTGAGGCCTCGTTCAGAGGACCAATTAACGTTGACTAATGTTGCTGGCCTCGCCGGTCTGAGCGCCGGGAAACCCGCGGCAATTCCCGCTCGCTAAAGTTCTTGGAAATTGTTCCGGCTAATCGCGCCCTATGTCTCCATACTGCCAGCCCTCCTGAGTTTTTCCAGACGTTTTTGATTTTCTTTCACATTCAGATACCCTTGGCACTCACAGAGTGGTGCTTGCTGGGATTTCTGGCTGGGAAATCACTGGCTTGCAGAGGCCGATGTTTATTCTATTTAAATGCCTGACTGCAGTGAAGTAGATGGACAATTGTCCCAATCGTAAAAAACCCTCCAGAACAGACTAATCCTGCTCACCTTTTCCAAAATACTTTATCTCACATCCTGTACTGTCTCACGCAGCTTAGCTCCTACACAAATGCTGCAGATTTCTGAACTGTCTGGGCTTCCAGTAATTGTCCTTTTTATTGTTTCTAACCATACATTTTTCTCAAATAAATCATGGTTCTACTTCCACATGCGCCAGATGGTGTTGCGTGTTAAAGCAGAAGATAACACAACCCCCATCGCGCATTAACAAGGAGTTTTATAAAATACTCACCATGATATCTTCAGCTTCCCTAAGTCATTCGAGAATGAGCATAGCCGTAGCAGCCAAATGTAAGGAGTTCTCTAAGCATCAGAACAGAAACAGGACCATCATTGAAGAATTGAGCATGCAAAAATAGTTGAAGCTGCGAATGATAAAAAATACAGAAAATAGCCCTAATTATTCAGTATGGACGGCACAGTAGCACAGTGGTTAGCACTGTTGCTTCACAGCGCCAGGGTCCCAGGTTCGATTCCCGGCTGGGGTCACTGTCTGTGCAGAGTCTGCACATTCTCCCTGTGTCTGCGCGGGTTTCCTCCGGGTGATCCGGTTTCCTCCCACAAGTCCTGAAAGACGTGCTGTTAGGTGAATTGGACATTCTGAATTCTCCTCTGTGTACCTGAACAGGCGCCGGAATGTGGCGACTAGGGGCTTTTCACAGTAACTTCATTGCAGTGTTAATGAAAGCCTACTTGTGACAATAAGAAAGATGATTATTATTATTATGATACTAGCAGCCTGCCAGGCATTGTCGTCATTTTTACAACTAAATTCAATGATCTTTCAGTTCCACAGGCCGTGATCCAGCAATGCGAACATACAAACATACGAAATGGGAGTTGGAGCTGGCCATTTGCCCTTCGAGCCTATTTCACCATTCAATAAGATCATTGGCGGATCTTTTACCACAATTCCAACTCCCTCCACTATTCCCATACACTTTCATTTCTTTAGTGTCCAAATATCAGGCAAACTCTGACTTGAACAGACTCAATTACTCAGCATCCACAGCTCTCTCGGGGCAAAAATTCCAAAAGTTCACAACTCTTAAATTTTCCTCATCTCAGTCCAAAATGGTCAATCCCTTATTCTGACCCTGTGATGCCGTGTTCTAGATTCTGTACAGTAAGAAGTCTTACAACACCAGGTTAAAGTCCAACAGGTTTGTTTCAAATCACTAGCTTTCAGAGCGCAGCTCCTTCCTCAGGTGAATGAAGAGGTAAGTTCCAGAAACATATAGATAAAGTCTATGGGCGCGATTCTCCGCTCCCCACGCCGGGTGGGAGAATCGCGTGAGGGCCCGGTGACTCATTTCACGCCCCCCTGGCGCACCCTACGATTCTCCCACCCCCCGCTCTGAAGAATCGCCGCTCGCCGTTTTTCACAGCGACCGGCGATTCTCCGACCCGGATGGGCCGAGCAGCCTGCCGTTCGCGACCGTTTCACGACGGCGGCAACCACACCTGGTCGCTGCCGTCGTGAACATGGGCGCCAAAGGCCTGTTTGAAGCTTGTGGGGGCGGAGAGGGGAGTGAACAGCACGGCCGTGCTCAGGAGGGGACTGGCCCGCGATCAGTGCCCACCGATCGTCGGGCCGGTGTCTCAAAGCGACGCACTCTTTCCTCTCCGCCGCCCCGCAAGATCAAGCCGCCACGTCTTGTGGGGCAGTGGAGGGGAAGACGGCCACCGCGCATGCGCGGGTTTGAGCCGTCAGCCGTCGTGACGACAGCCGCACATGCGCGGCTGATGTCACATAGGCGCCGCCGCTGTGTCATTCTCGTCGCGTCAAGCGTCAAGGCCCGGTGGCCGAGAATAACGGAGCGCCGCTCCTAGCCCCCCCGGGTGGGGGTGAATACGGTGAGAGGAGCGGCCTCCGAGGCCATCATGAACTCGGCCGAGTTCATGACGGCCTTCCCGAACCGCGCAACAATTGCCAGACAGGAATGTTCCCTTCCAGTCGGAGAACACTTCAGCAGTCAAGGGCATTCAGCCTCTGGGGCGGGATTCTCCCCTACCCAGCGGGGTGAAGGGGTCCTGGCAGGACGGAGTGGTGTGAACCACTCCGGCGTCGGGCTTCCCCAAAGGAGCAGAATCCTCCACACCTTCAGTGGCTAGGCCCGGCCCGGAGTGGTTGGCGCCCTGCCGGTTGGCGGGAAAGGGGCTTGGTGCCACGCCAACCGGCGCCGAAGGGCCTACCTGGCCGGCACGAATCAGCGCATGCTGGCGCATCATCCCCGTGCATGCGTAGAGGGATTCGCTTCTGCACCGGGAATGGCGGAGGACCACGGCCTCCAGTGCGGAACAATAGAGTGCCCCCATGGCACAGGCCCACCCGCAGATGGTGGGTCCCGACCGCAGGCCATGCCACCGTGGGGGCACCTCCCAGGGCCAGATCCCCCCCCCAAAACCACTCCGGAGCCCGCCCGCGCCGCCAGGTCCCGCCAGTAAGGGACCTATTCTAATTTAGGCCGGCAGGACAGGTAAAAAATGGGCGGGACTTCAGCCCATCGCGGGCCGGAGAATTCGGTCAGCCCCGGGGCCCATTGAGTGGCCCCGGACCCCGCAATTCTCCGAGGCGGGCGGCGCAACTCACACCGGGGCAATGTTTTGGGGGTGGGAGAATTAGGAGGACAGTGGGGGGGGGGGGGGGGGGGGCGTGATTCACGCCGACCCCCGGCGATTCTCCCACCCGGCGGGGGGTCGGAGAATCCTGCCCTGATCTCCGGGTAAGTGTTCTCCAAGGCAGCCTTCAGGACGTGAGACAACACAGAATTGCTGAGCAGAAACTTACAGCCAAGTTCCGCACACATGAGAGCGGCCTCAACCGGGACCTGGGACTCTTGTCGCATTACATTCACCCCCACCATCTGGCCTGGGCTTGCGAAATCCTAACAACTGTCCTGGCTTGAGATAATTCACACCTCTTTAACCTGATCCACCTGGACCTGTAAAGACTTAGTTACCTGCAAAGACTCGCATTCAAAGTATCGTCTTGCATTTTTGACTTTGTCTATATATGTGTTTCAGGAACATACATCTTCATTCACCTGAGGAAGGAGTAGTGCTCTAAAAGCTAGTGTTTGAAACAAACCTGTTGGACTTTAACCTGGTGTTGTAAGACTTCTTACTGTGCCCACCCCAGTCCAACGCCGGCATCTCCACATCATGGCTAGATTCTGTAGCTAGCAGAAAGATTTCCTCAGCATCTACCCTGTCAAACCCGACCACCAATTTCCTGCCTCAGCACCCCCAGGCATACCATGTGCAGGTGATGGGTATGAGCGAGCACTCAGCAGACAGGCAGGTGTTAGACTACTGTATAAGACCATAAGACATAGGAGTGGAAGTAAGACCATTCGGCCCATCGAGTCCACTCCACCATTCAATCATGGTTGATTTCAACTCCATTTACCCGCTCTCTCTATAGATTGAGGAGCACCAACGCGCAGCTCTCAGCGGATTATCATCACCCCCCTGCTCTCGACAGTGACCTGCTGACAGTGCCGACACAGCCCCGTCACCCTGAGGTGATGTCCCACAGACCCTGTGAGGATGGAACAGAGTGGTTGGGTGGGGGGAGGCAGGGAATGAATGGGGGCAGGAGGCGGGGGAGGGAGGGGGTTGAGATGACGATGAAGCCACGTCCTATGTGAAGCGGGTGAGGATGAGGGCCTCCCTGACACTGTGCCCTGGCTGCTGCTGCTTATCCTCCATCCTGTGGCTGGTCCTCCCTGCGCACATCCTCCAGCCCCTCCTGGTCCAACGCCTCCTCATCCCCCTCCACTGAGGTGACTGCATGTTTCTCTCCCTCCACTTCCAGCATGTCGCCATGCTGCAGTGCCAGGTTGTGAAGAGCTCAGCAGACCACGGAGCAGGTGACCCTGGGGGTGGACTGCACTCGAGGCATCGGAACCGCATTTTGAGCAGTTCGATGTACAGCACAATGACAGACCGGGTAACCGCATGGACCTCATTGTAACGGGTCTCCACATCAGTCAATGATCTTCATTCTGGTGTCATTAGCCAGGTCCTCAGCGGGTACCCCTTATCCACCAAGAGCCAACTGGCCATCCTGGGGTGGTCCCCGAAGAGGCCGGGGTGTCTGATAGCCCCAAGATTATAGCTGTCATACACACTCCATGTGAAGTGTGCACACACATGCATGATCTTCATATGGTGGTCGCAGACAAGCTGGACGTTCAGGGTGTGGAACCTCTTCCTGTTGATGTAGGATACCCCCTGATGCCCATGTTCATGCAAGGCAACATGCATTCCATCTATTATGCCCTAGACCTGGTGCATCCCGGCAATGGCGATTGCAGAGAATCCTGCTGCCCAGGCATTTTGTTGGGCCTGGTCCAGATCAAAGTTTATATAGTTTGTTGCCCGGGCAAACAGGGCATCTGTGACCTCATGGATGCATTTGTGGGCTGCAGCTTGTTCGATGCCACTCAAGTTCCCCTCAAGCCCTGGAATGATCCTGAGGCGTAGAAGTTCAGGACTGCGGTGACCTTCACAGCCACAGGGAGTGTGTATCCTCCTCGTCCATGTGCCATCAAGCCCACAAAGACTTGGCACAGGTGTTGCACCGTCTCCTTGTTGAGATGAAGTCTCCTGCGGCACATGCTGTTCGCCATCTGTTTGAAAGACCAGTCCACCAAGTCACACCTTGGGCCACCGCCGGCATCCTCCTCTCGGTTTTTTAAAAGGTGTACTAATCGGCACCCCCGTGACCACTTGCTCAGGAGGCTGTTAGATCACAGGATGCCATTAAATAGACGGTAGTTCCCGTTAATTGTATGCAGATTAGCTTTAAATGAAATGAAAATCGCTTATTGTCACAAGTAGGCTTCAAATGAAGTTACTGTGAAAAGCCCCTAGTCGCCACATTGCTCGGGGAGGCTGGTACAGGAATTGAACCGTGCTGCTGGCCCGCCTTGGTCTGCTTTCAAAGCCAGCGATTTAGCCCTGTGCTAAACCAAGTGGTGATTATTGGCTTCTCGCCACGGCAGGATCCTGCTTTCGCCAACGGGAGAACGTGCCCATTAAATTGCAAACTGAAGCGGCTCTCGATTTGTGCCTCTCCCACAATCTAACGACTTCGTCACACTCTTGCTCAAGCGCAGTGTGACACCCTTGATCTTTATTGCACTTCCTCTAGGGCAGGCATCTCCGTCCTTAGAGACCCAAACTGCACATGAGACTCCAGAGTCACAATTTTGCAACTGCACCCCCCCCCCCCCCCCCCCACCCAGCCCACCAATCCCCCCCCGCCCAGCTCAACAACCCCGCCCCTCCCTCTGCCCTTCCACGCCGTTGGGAGTGGTTTAGTACGTGGGAGAGTTAAAACCGGGTGGCATGGCCTGGGTCACTATTACCTTGCCTACCTGCCTCCCAGCCAGGAGAGGTGACATGTGGCACATCCTTCAGCCAATTGAGACCTTTAAGTGGCCGATTAACAGTGAAAGAGGAGGTAGTTCAGACACTGATAGGCTAAACATAAAGGATGTAAACACAAGGAGGAGGCATTAGAAAGGCAGGCTGCAGTTAAAATTGTTACGCCACCAAGGCTGTATGTGATGTATCTGAAGATACTGAGGGAAGTAAGGAGGTACCTGCCAAACTCCTGATCCTCCTCAGCTAACAGCTTTGGTGCCGGAGGACTGGACAATTGCAAATGTTACACCATTGTTCAACAAGGAGCATAAGGATAAACCCAGCAACTACAGGCCAGTGGCCAATAAGTTTAATCATAGCAGCACCTTGGAGCGATTCATTCTCCCTTCGGGTCAAACCAAAAATCGCAGACTGCGCTAATCTTATTAGCATACTCACCTACTGTGAGCGTTGCGGGGGCTCTTGCTGACTTCGCCATTTTCCAGACACTTTGATTTACTGGGTCAAATGACAGGTTGAGGGAGTTCATGAAATCGATTCCCAAAATGTGTTCTGCTGTGTGGGGAAGATCGACTAAAACTATGGGGTGTTTTGTTGTAATGGTGCCAATTTGAATGGATACAGGGGCTGTGATGTGTCCCTGCTGTGAGTGGCCTGTGAAGCCGCTGAGGGTGATAGTGGCTTTAGTGGGCCACGTGTCTTTTTGGAACATGTTGGAGGAATTAATTGTGTTGCGGGACCCTCCTGTGTCGCAGAGAAATTCAATGGGCTGTGTCCGTACTTTTGCTGCAACGACCGGTCGGCCGGACCTATCCCAAAGGGTGTCGCAGACCCAAGTTGGGGAGCACGAACACCGTCAGTCTGTTCCGTTCATATCTCCCTGGTCTGTACGGGTGCTAACACTGTGAATAGGCTTTGCCCTATTCCTATTTAGAGTGACTGTCTGTTGGGCTCTCTGTGCTTTCTGTGGCGCGTTGCACTCTTGTGCAAAGTGTCCTGGATGTCCACAGTTGTAACACTCCTGTGGTACCTATGGGGGGCTGTTTCTAACTTCGTTCACCCATGCGGGATTCTGGTGCTCTCTAACTGCTTGGATATCTGCCTCTGCCTGCTCTTCATCGGGTTTTCTAAAAGCGGGTTTATTGTGGACGGATTGCTCCCAAGCGCGGGACAACCTTTTTAAAACCCATTTTTCATTGTGTGCTTTTTCTGAGGGGTCATAATTAGTACAAGTTCTTTGTCCTGCCTCTATGGCATGGGAGATAAGGGTGCGGGTCCATTTGGCCATGTTGTCTGGGGATAAATGGGCGCGGTCTAAGTTTCCGAAAACGGCTGTAAAATGGATCCACAGGCGTCCAGGAAACGCTGTGGGGTGTTCTGTTTTCTTCTGCCTGCACTTATTCAGGCCTTCTACGGGGTCACCTCTATTATAACTGATCGCATCTAGGATCGCCGTGTGCATCTCTGCAAGGGTGCTTCCTCCTACATTCTGTGGGTCGGTAGGGCTGCTACAATGGATGGGTCTAAACTTAAAACTGTGAGCTTCACTTGCTCACGCTCATCCAGGCCGTACATGGTCGCCTGCTGCTTCACTCTAGCAAAGAATTGGTGGGGGTCTGAGGTGGGGAGGAACGGTGTGATCTTGTTGCACGCGTCCCATAATTGGGTCACGGTTAAGGGGGTCGTGTACAGAAATTCCGCGTCTCCATCCGATGTGACTGTGCGGTGGGTGGTGACTAGATTCATGGGTGCCTGATCTATCTGCTCTGTGGGGGGTTGGGGTGCTTTTCTCTTTAGGGGTTTTCCTTGAGCACATGTGGCCTGCACATATCTATGCGCGGTCTCATTTAGTTCTTGCCAACCAGGGCCGTCTTCTTCATCTAACTGGGATCCAAAGGTGCTTTGAAACCCATTTTGAACTGAAAGCAAAGACTGCAGTTCTGCAATCTGCTTCCGGCATTTTGCGTGATCTACTGAGCTTTGTCTCTGCTCCGCGGTGGAAACATGGAGTGCTCTTACCGCTGCTTTTAGATCGCTGCACTGCTTTTGCAATGCCTCTACCTGTTTCTCTGTCTCTTCTCTTACCAGGACTGCAGATTGTGTGTCCCGATAGACCTTATCGTATTGGGTTTGGAAGCTGCTCAGGTGCGCTAGACAAGACTGGTGTGTCCTCTTGGCATCAACCACCTCTCTGTCCTTTGCTGCCAACTCCCTTCTTAATTCCATATTCTCCTTCTCTATCTCACTAACATCGACTTTACTCATTCGATTCCTCTCTTCTATCTCTTTGCGGAGCGTCCGAACGACCTCCTCTGCGTCTTGCAATTGTGCCAGACAGGACACAATTGCCATCGGCTTGCGAGCTTTCCCAAAGCTCTTCTTATGAATTTCGCTCAGGTTCTCCCACCAAGTATGTCCAATACTCCCGGGACTTGTTTCCTCATTTGAACAAAAGTCACTCCAAAGGGGCCATCCCTTCCCTTTGATGTACCTTCTAATCTCAACTTCCCAAACGGGACACTGTCCTACTCCACTGCTGGTCGCTGCGACCACAAATTCTTGAAGGTTCATGAGGCGTTCCATTGCCTTCATTGCCATTTTTCCTATCTGAACTCTCTTTAAATTTGGAACAAGGGGTACTAAGGCGGTGCTGCAAACACTGGTACGGCTTTCGCTAATTTCCGGAATACAAACTCCCGACAGTTTTTCGCAACAAAATCTATCAGGTTTACCTTATTGCCCTGTTAGTACGCATGCATTAACACACTTCTGAATTCTGGAGGATTGATCAGAACTGCGTTCCCAATTGGATTCTAATTTCAAATTTCTGGCTTCTCTCGGAGTGGGGGGGGGGGCACTTCTAAGTCGAGTCCCATCAGAGTTGCTACTAAATGTTGCTCATTGTGCTTTACTTAATTTGCTCTGTTTAATCACCTTGCTCTAGAGTCGCCAGGTATCTTTATGATACCACCACGAGGTTCAAGTTCAAGTACTGATCAATAACTCAATACACCAGTTAGTAAGGTTCAAATCAAAATACATTTATTATATACACAGACAATCGCTACTCATGCATAACATACTACTCACTAGACTAACACTAAAAGGCCAATACTTAGTTTTGGAAACTGGCCCACCAGGTCAGGGGAACAAATGGCCTTTCGTTCGATTCTGAGTCTGCAGGCTTCAAGCTGGTATGGACTAATGGTTAGGAGCGCCTATCTCGTAGCATGCGTTGACTGGACACTTACTTGGTTGATGCAGCTGCTAGGCAAGTCTCTCCGAGTTGAGAGTCATGGTCGAGTTCTTTGAGAGCTGCCAAGAAGCTGTTAGGCTGGTCTCTCCTCGCTGAGAGCCAAGTGCCAAGAAGAACGAATTGAACTTGGGGACTCTATTTTATAGTCCCCAGGGGCTTCGCGCCCTTTTGGGCGAACCCCGTACCTGGTTCCAATTGATTGAACCATGTTCCAATCAATTGATTTGATTTCCCCAATACTGGAGCTGTTCCCTGATCGCTGGGCAGTTCCTATATGTCCGTTGGCCTTCCTTTGTCTTGGCTCCCGCTGGCGCCGAGGAGTCTGGCTTGGCCTCGATTATCTTAAATGTTTCCAATTGTTCCCGGGGATCGCTCATCAATATGTAGATGGTTGTTAGTTTCAGTGCTGTCTGGGTTTCTGCAAGTTCTAATACACAGGAAGATTTGCATCTGCTTGCTTCCCTGTGCCTGTCCATTTCTCCCAGCATTCTTAGCGGCTCTCCATTTTAAAGTCTGGAAGTGGCCAACCCAGGTGGCTACAGTTACTTCATTGCAGTGTTAACGTAAGCCTACTTGTGACACTAATAAAGATAATTATTATTATTAATTCTGCTGCTGATGATGGTCCACAGTGCCTCATACTTTCCCAATTGTGAGCTGCTCGATCTGATCTGAATCTATCCCATTTAGCCTGGTGGTAATACCACACAAAACATGATGGAGGGTGTCCTCAGTGTGAAGACAGGGCTTGGTCTTTGCAGTTATATGCTATAAGCAATATCATTGATGGATGGTGTGCGACCTCCAACCAGTAGGTGGCAATGTCGATATATCATGCGGTCTCAAGACAATAGGTCACGTGACAAGAGACTCGAATATAAGTGGAGGTACATCCGGCCATCACCAGATGGTTGTCGGAGATGGCAGTAAGACATACAGGTGGTCATGCGAGGTGGAGTTCCAGAGGAGTACAAAGAAACTCCATGATAACTTGCTCTGTAACAGATCGCTATCTTACCACTTGTGATTCAGTGAGGATCCTGGTTTGGACAAGTCAAGGTGTTTGGTGGATTTCTTTTGCAAGGCATAGAAGACCAAATACAACAGTCTCCAAAAGGACTGTGTAGTTGTCACTCCGACCAGTGCTGCCATGGAAAGATGCATCTGAGTCAGGTTGATTGGTGAGAATGAGGGCAAATAGGGTTTCCCTCTTATTCTTCTCATTATTGTTGCAGGTCCAGTCTGACAGTAGTCCAGTAGTTTCATGATTATTATTACTGAGATCAGTTTTTTATTCAATTTTATTAATTAATTCAATTTAAATTCCCTCAGTTGCCACGGTAGATTTTGAACTCAGATTTCCGGAGTATTATTCCAGATATCTGGATTACAATAACATTGTACTATTATCCTACAGTCCTTCACGCTATCATTTCCTTAGGCAGTTTGTTGGTTTGATAGGAACTCACCTAAAATAGTTAATATACCAAATTCTAAATATCACCAGAGTGCAGTCATTGTTAACATTCACTTTGCACCTAATCTATGCACATTCAGGAGTTCCATGTAGTGACGTCAGTACTTCACTGTATGCTTTGCACAAGCACAATAAATGTACAGTATTCTGCATGAAATACCATGGGGCGAGATTCTCCCAAAACGGGAGAAATCGTAAAGCTGCCGTAAAACCCGGGCGGGTTTTACGGCAGCGCGCCCCTTCCCGACGGGGGACCGATTCTGGTCCCCGGTCGGGGCTAGCAGCCCGACGCCGTAGGCTCCGGCAAGACGGGCTTAACGAAAATCGTTAAGCCCGCTTGCCGGAGTTAGCGCCGGCTGACGCGTCATATGACGTCAGCCGCGCATGCGCAGTTTGGACGACTCAAACCCGCGCATGCGCGGGTGACGTCATCGCGTTTTTGCACGAAACCCGCGCATGCGCGGGCCGGGTTGCCCCTCAGCCGCCCCGCGAATGGATACTGCGGGGCGGCGGAAGGACAAGTAGTGCGCGGGCAGCGGGCCCGCTGCCCGCGATCGGTGCCCACCGATCGCGGGCCCATGGCACCCTTGGCACGGCCGTGGTACGGCCGTGCCAATCGGTGCCATGGTTATTAATAGCGAGTTTGTGACACCGTTTTTACGAACGGCAAGACCAGGTGTGTTTGCCGTTCGTAAAAACGGCGGAAAGGGCTGGGACTTCGGCCCATCTAACAGCTGAGAATCGCTGCCGGCCGTAAAAAAACGGCGGCAGCGATTCGGGTCGGGACTTCGGCGGGGGGGCGGGAGAATAGCGGGAGGGCGGCAAAAATGTCGGGAAGGCCCTCCCGCTATTCTCCCACCCGTCGTGGGGGGCGGAGAATTTCGCCCCATGTAACAAGCTTGTCTCTCCTCACTTGCTTTCATCGCAATAATTATGATTGCTGTTAATTGATAGAGCAGAAAGCATTTCTCAGCTGATCCAAAACTAAAGCTTTAAATTCCCACAAGACAATCACAGAACTGTTACAGTGCAGGAGGCCATTCGGCCCATTCTGTCTGCACTGGCTCTCCGAATGAGCAATTCACCTAATACCATTCTCCTGCCTTATAGAATCATAGAATTTACAGTGCAGAAGGAGGCCATTCGACCCATCGAGTCTGCACTGGCTCTTGGAAAGAGCACCCTACCCAAGGTCAACACCTCCACCCCATCCCCATAACCCAGTAACCCCACCCAACACTAAGGGCAATTTTGAACACTAAGGGCAATTTATCATGGCCAATCCACCTAACCTGAACATCTTAGGACTGTGGGAGGAAACCGGAGCACCCGGAGGAAACCCACGCACACAGGGGGAGGATGTGCAGACTCCACACAGACAGTGACCCAGCTGGGAATCGAACCTGGGACCCTGGAGCTGTGAAGCATTTATGCTAACCACCATGCTACCCTGCTGCCCCCGTATTATTCCCGTAACGCTGCAGATTGTTTCCTTTCAAGTAATCCTTTAATTCCCTGGTAAACGTTTCAGTTGAACCTGACTTGTGCCAATCTACAAGCAACCCCTAATCATTCACTGCGTGAAAAGGATTTTGCATCATTTGCCATTGATTTAAAATCTGTGCCCTCCCGTTCTCGATTCTTTCACGGGTGGAACCAGTGGGCAAGGTTCTCCGGCCTCCCCGCAGTGTGTCTCTCGGCAGTGTTTCTGGGCCATCCCCTTCAGAATCTTGTGTGTTTCAAGAAGGTCAACTCTCATTTATCTAAACTCCAATGGCTGTACGCTCAATCTGCTCAATCTTTCTGTTGCCCGGCAGCGGGATCCTCCGGTCCCCACAGCTGTCAATGGGATTTCCCATTGAATCTACTCCTTGCCGCCGGAAAACGCGCGGCGGGGATGTGCTGATGGTGAGACCAGAAGACCCCGCAGGCGGGGACAGCTGGAAGATCTCGCCCAGTTTCTTGCAATGCACTCTGTCCAGGCCCCTTGTGATCTTGAAACAAAACAAGTCTGAAACAGCTCAAAAGATGTGACAAAAACTATGTAGATCCACATCTTTGACAATCTGGCGGTCTCAGAGTTTAGTTGGTTGAGTGATCAGCAGCGTCTGAACTTGCAGCTTGTTGCAGTATTCCATCATATCTTCTGGCACATTGGGCATTTCTCAGGCATCTAATATTGAAAATATCAATTGTTTGCTGAAGGTAGATTTCCAAATCAGCTGTCAAGGGGTGAGAAGACTCAGGGTTGATGGAGTGGGGCAGGAGCAGAAAAGTGGGGTGAGAGACACAGGGCTGAAATATGGGAGAGGAGAGAGTGAGAGGGAGAGATAAAAAAGGGGCAGAGAGGGAACAGGGGAAGGGGAGAGCTTAGGGAATGGAGTGGAGAATGGGAGTGCTAAGAAAAAACAATTAAAATCGTGGAGGATAGGGAGTTTGAGGCATGGAAGAGAGAGTTATAGAAGATAAATACAGCCAGAGGTGTGACACGCTGTGGTCGTCAGATATGGTTGGTGGGATAATTGTATTTTCACACTTTATGATCAAAAGCAAACCAAAGATTTCTGAATTCTGTGTTTTGATTTCTCCAGCTCCAGCCTGTTCCTTTGTACAATACAGGGAATTCTGTACATTTTTGCTCCCAGTGCAGATTATAACCCGTCAGGAGTTTCCGCCAACCTCTCGTCTTGAGTGAATTAATCAAATTTCTCCTATCCTGCCATGCAAGTTAAAGAAACAGATACACAGGAGCAGGGATGTACCGAACATGTAGCCCACCCTGGATGCGAGTAAGTGACCATGCATTGGGTGGTGTCTCAGTAATTTGACCTAACGTGAAACCTTTTCAGGTGTCTTGGCCCCCAATTGTCAGCTCGATTGTGCAGGAACTGATAGATTTGGGACTCTATGTGCCTAGCTCTTTGAAAGTGGCAGGATACGTTTCAGAGCCTGGCCCAGCTCGTGCTGCTGACCTCCTGCACTACCTCAAATCACAAGCTCCGATGTTCCCAGGTGGCTTCTTCCACCCATCACTAGAGAACAGTATAACTTTCTCCGTCCTTATATCCCCCACCAGTACATCCCAGGCACATGTCACCGAACGGAGGTGCAGCCTTTGTCCTTCCTGAGTGAGCAGCAATTTGGCAGATGGAGTACAATGTGGCAAAATGTGAGATGGTTCACTTTGACAGGAAGAATAGAAAGGCATAAATATTATTTAAATGAAGTGTGATTGCAAAATGCTGCAGTATAGAGGGATCTGGGCATCCTTGTGCAGGAATCATAAAACGTTAGCATGCAGGTACAGCAAGTAATTAGGAAGGCAAAATGAGTATTGGCCTTTATTGCTACGGGGATGGACTATAAAAGTAGGGAAGTTTTGTTACAATTTCCAGGGCATTGGTGAAACTGCACCTGGAGCAGTGTGTATCGGTTTGATCTCCTTAATTAAGAAGGGATGTACTTGCATTTGAGGCTATTCAGAGAAAGTTGATTCCTGGGATGAAGGCGTTATCTAATGAGGAAAGATTGAGCAGATTGGGAGTACAGCCATTGAAGTTCAGAAAAATGAGAGGTGATCTTATTGAAACATAGGATTCTGAGGGGAATGACAGGGCAAATGCTCCATTTCCCCACATGGGGGAATCTCGAACTATGAGGCACAGTTTCAAAATAAGGGGTCTCCCAACTAAGAAAGAAATGAGCAGCTTTTTTCTCTCAAAGGGTTGTTAGTATGTTGAATTTTCTTCCCCAGAGAGCTTTGGAGGCTGGGTCAGTGAACATGGGCTGAGTGTGATAGATCTTTTCCCTACAAGGGAGTCAAAGTTTATGGGGGAAGACATGAATGTGGAGTTAAGACCACAATCAGGCCGGGCGGCGAGCAAGGAGGCCGCAGGGAGAGGGGCTCCCGCAAGCGCCAAACAAGGAGAACACCCCCCCCCCCCCCCACCCCCGACAGGCCGGACGGCGGAAGAGGAGCCGGAGCGCGGCAGCGGAGGAGCCGGAGGACGGCAGCGGAGGAGCCGGAGCGCGGCAGCGGAGGACGGCAGCGGAGGAGCCGGAGCGCGGCAGCGGAGGAGCCGGAGCGCAGGAGCCGGAGCGGAGGAGCGGCAGCGGAGCGGCGACGGCAGAGGAAGCGACTGGGGGGCCCAACAGCAGCAGGTCCAACCCCTCTCCCTCCCCCCCCCCCCTCCACGCGGGCCAGGAGCGGTGCGGCGGCGGCGGCCCCTCTTCTCTTCCCCCCCCCCCCACGCGGGCCAGGAGCGGTGCAGCGGCGGCGGCCCCTCTTCTCTCCCCCCCCCCCCCCCCACGCGGGCCAGGAGCGGTGCGGCGGCGGCGGCCCCTCTTCTCTCCCCCCCCCCCCACGCGGGCCAGGAGCGGTGCAGCGGCGGCGGCCCCTCTTCTCTTCCCCCCCCCCCCCACGCGGGCCAGGAGCGGTGCAGCGGCGGCGGCCCCTCTTCTCTTCCCCCCCCCCCCACGCGGGCCAGGAGCGGTGCGGCGGCGGCGGCCCCTCTTCTCTCCCTCCCCCCCCCCCCCCCCCCCGCGGGCCAGGAGCGGTGCGGCGGCGGCGGCCCCTCTTCTCTTCCCCCCCCCCCCCCACGCGGGCCAGGAGCGGTGCGGCGGCGGCGGCCCCTCTTCTCTCCCCCCCCCCCCCCCCCAGCCAGCAGCGGGGCACCCCCCCCCCACAAGCAGAGGGGACACCCCCCCCACAAGCAGCGGGGACACCCCCCCCCCCACAAGCAGCGGGGACACCCCCCCCCAAAGCAGCGGGGACACCCCCCCCCCCCAAAGCCAGCAGCGGGGACACCCCCCCCCCCCAACCGGCAGCGACCACCGGCCCACTCGCCCCCCCCCCCCCCAACTGCAGTGACCACCACGTGGCAAGGACAAAGAGACAAAGGGACTCTCTCTCTCTCTCTCTCCTGGTTGAGTGGGGAGAGAAGACAAAAAAGAAAAAAAGAGACTTGTATTTCTGTTCAACCCAAAAGAAAACTGGTAAAGAGAAAAGGGGTAGGGGAAATAAATTTAAAAAAAAGAATTAAAAAAAAATAAAAATATATATATATATATATAGATATATAATAATAAATAAAATAAAAATAGGGTGCGGAAAAGGGGGAAAAGAAGAACAAGGAGAGAAGAAAAGATGAAGGGGAAGGGGGAGAAAAAAATGCCAGAAGGGAACCAAGAGAAAGGGGGCACCGGAAGTAGACGGGGCAAAGGGCAAGCCAGCTCGGGCGAACGAGTCAACACGCGAAGCGGCGGGAAGAATGTTTCGCCGCATCCAGAAGAGCTGGACGGGCGGGCAACCTCTCCCCTGGGGTTAGAGGGGGGCGTGAATTGGAAGGAAGCCTTTGCCGAGGTGGTGAGGGAGCAGCTGCAGGCAATCAAGGCAGAGTTAAAAGCAGACGCACAGGCAGCAGTGACCAGGGCCATGTCAGGGGTGCAGCAGGTTCTGACCAGACTGGAGAAGAAAGTGGATGCCCAAGGGAAGATACTGGAAGCCCAGGGGGCAACCATTAAAGAGCTGGAGAAGGCAGCGACTGACGCGAGCGACCGGGGCATATCCCTGGAGAGGGGAATGGTGAAACTGAGGGCAACACAGGGGAGCCTGAAGGGCAGGGTAGACGACCAGGAGACAGCTCGAGAAGGCAAAATATTAAGATAGTGGGCCTGCCAGAGGGGATAGAGGGTAGAAATCCCACAACATTCGTGGCTGCGATGCTGGGCTCCTTAGTGGGGCGGGAAACTTTTCCCACCCCACCGGAAATGGACAGAGCTCATCGGTCACTGCGCCCGAAGCCCAAGGAAGGGGAAAAACCGAGAGCAGTTATAGCCAGACTGCACCGGTACCGGGATAGGGAGACAATCCTGCGCTGGGCCAAGGAGAATAGAGCCTGCAATTGGGACGGGCACGCCATCCGAATCTACGAGGATTTTGGAGCGGACATAGCTAAGAGACGGGCGGAGTTCAACAGAGCGAAAGCAGCTCTCTATAAGAACAAAGTACGTTTTGGTATGCTGTACCCAGCAAAACTCTGGGTCACATACCAACACAAGGAATATTTCTTTACAGCCCCTGCCGAGGCGAATAGATTCGTCGAGGAGCACGGGCTGGACAAAATAAATGGGAAGTAGGGACGAGGGGCCCATGGCAAGGAGATACGTCATGCCAACGGGGGGGTGGGGAGGGGCGAGGCAAAGCCAGCCCCCTCCCCCCTGGCAGGAACACCTAGAACGAAAAACAACCCAATGCCCAAGGGCCCGCTCCAGGTGGGAGGCCAGGCCCCGGCACGAGGGAACGGGAGTACTGGAGAGGGGAGAGGGGAAGCGGGACAGCAACCTCCGAGAGGGGAGCCACCGTGCTAGCAGGAAAGCTAGCGAAGGGGGCGCGCAACAGAGCAGGGCCGCAGCGCACCCCCAACAGGGGGGAAGGCGCCAGGCAGGGGAGGGGGGGGATCACCCATCAAAGGTGGGAGAGCAAATGGGGACAGGAATGGGGGAGAGAGGGGCAATGGAGGGGTATACAGGGGTATCCCCGAAAGGGATAGAGCGGGGGGGGGGGGGGCACTCGGGGGGCGAGAGACCAGGGAGGGGAAATGCAGGGACGAAGGGACAAAGGAGGCCAGTAAGGGAATAGGGCCACAAAGTGCCACAGACAAGGGCTCGAAACAGGGAACTGCTGCAAGCACCCACCCAGTACGGTCTGTGGGTGAAGGGGCCCCCCGGAGTGCAGGGGACTACCCGCGTGGCGGACACACAGTGGACGGCCATGGCGGGTGTCCCCGTGACAAGGGGGAACCCCGGAGCGCAGGGACCCGACCGCATGGGGAGAGCAGTGATAGTGGACATCCTGGACGGCCCCCTAACAAAGGGAAACCCCAGAGGGCAGGGGCGCGTCCACCGGACAAATATGGTTAACCCCACAGGAGCAAGGGGGCAGAAGCCCCCCACCAGAATAGTCACCTGGAACGTAAGGGGACTTAACGGCCCAGTGAAGAGATCTAGAGTCCTCACCCACCTTAGAAACATGAGGGCCGACATAGTCTTCCTCCAAGAGACGCACTTGAGGGAGCAGGACCAACTGCGGGTAAGAAAGGGCTGGGTGGGACAAACCTATCATTCCTGTTATGGGGCAAGGGCCAGGGGGGTGGCGATCCTGATTGGCAAGAGGACAATGTTTAGGGCGACAAAGACGGTTACGGACCCAGGGGGACGGTATGTCATGGTCAGCGGGGCCCTGGATGGGGCGCCGGTAGTTCTAGTTAACGTGTACGCGCCCAACTGGGACGACACGAGCTTCATCCAAAAGACCATGGCAGAAATCCCGGACATAGCGACGCACCGACTAATCATGGGGGGGGACTTCAACTGTGTACAGGACCCAACGACGGACAGATCAAACCCCAGAACGGGGAGAACCTCAAACATGGCAAGGGAACTCAGCCACTATATGGAGCAGATGGGAGCAGTAGACCCTTGGAGATTCGCCCACCCGGGGGAGAAAGAATTCTCTTTCTTCTCCCCAGTACACAACGTGTACACCAGAATTGACTTCTTTGTGGTGGGGGAAAACGGTGCTTCCAGAGATAGACAAGGTGGAATACTCCGCAATTGTGATATCAGACCACGCTCCACACTACATGGATGTGCGGCTAGAGACGGGAAGGGCCCAGCGCCCCAAATGGAGGTTGGACGGTGCCTTACTAGCTGACAAGGCCTTCAGCGAAAGGATAGCGCAGGCCATAGCGGAGTACACTGAGATCAACCAAAACGGGGAGGTCTCACCCTCCACGTTCTGGGAAGCGCTTAAGGCCGTACTAAGAGGGGAAATCATAGCCTACAAAGCGCAAAGAGATAGGGAGGAAAGGGTGGCTAGGCAGAAGCTGGTCGACTCCATACTGGAGGTAGACCATAAATACTCCGAGGCCCCGACTGTAGAACTCCTGGCGGAGAGAAAAGAATTACAAAGGAACTTTGACCTGCTCTCCACCAGGAAAGCAGTACACCAACTCCGCCAGGCACGCGGGGCCCTATACGAACACGGAGACAAAGCCAGCCGCCTGTTGGCCCACCAGCTGAGAAAGCAGGCAGCCAGCAGAGAAATTGCGCAAATCAGAGATACCAGAGGCACGTTGGAAACAGAACCAGAGAGGATTAACAAAACCTTCAAGGCCTTCTACCAAGAGCTGTACACCTCAGAGCCCCCAACGGGGAAGGCTGGGATTAACCGGTTTCTTGACGGACTGAACATACCAGTTGTGGGAGAGGGCAGAAAACGGGATCTGGAAGCACCACTAGCACTGGGAGAGATCATGGAGAGCATTAGCTCCATGCAGGCGGGGAAGGCGCCGGGACCGGACGGATTCCCGGCGGACTTCTACAAAAAATTTGCGGCAGCGCTGGCCCCGCACCTGCGGGAGATGTTCACAGACTCGCTAGCTAGGGGCACGTTGCCACCCACGTTAGCACAGGCCTCAATCTCGCTGATACCTAAGAAAGACAAAGACCCAACGGAATGTGGGTCATACAGACCCATATCTCTGCTGAATGCAGACGCCAAAATACTGGCCAAAATCCTAGCCAAAAGGCTAGAAGACTGTGTACCTGAGGTGGTCACAGAGGACCAGACGGGCTTTGTCAAAGGTAGACAGCTGACCGCGAACATCAGGCGCCTGCTGAACGTGATAATGACCCCCTCCGGGGAGAGAACACAAGAGGTGATCGTCTCCCTGGACGCAGAAAAGGCCTTCGACAGAGTCGAGTGGAAATACCTCATAGAGGTACTGGAGCGGTTCGGGCTTGGAACAGGGTTCACCGCTTGGGTAAAGCTCCTGTACAACGCTCCCATGGCGAGTGTACAGACCAACAATACCAACTCCCAATACTTCCAGCTGCACAGGGGCACCAGACAAGGATGCCCACTGTCCCCGCTGCTGTTCGCACTAGCAATTGAACCGCTAGCAATCGCGCTCAGGGCAGCAAAAAATTGGAGGGGGATCCGAAGGGGAGGTAGAGAGCACAGAGTCTCACTCTATGCGGATGATCTGCTCCTCTATATCTCGGACCCACAAAGCAGCATGGACGGAATCATCGCGCTCCTGAAAGAGTTTGGAGCCTTCTCGGGCTACAAACTCAACATGAGCAAAAGTGAGATCTTCCCAGTACACCCGCAAGGGGGGGGGGGGGGGGGCAGCACAAAAGGGGCTGCCGTTCAAACAAGCCCGACAAAAATTCCGCTACCTGGGGATCCAAATAGCCCATGACTGGAAAGGGATCCACAAATGGAACCTCACCAGCCTGACGGAGGAAGTTAAAAAGGACCTGCAAAGATGGAACACACTCCCGCTCTCCCTCGCGGGGAGAGTTCAGACGATCAAAATGAACGTACTGCCCAGGTTCCTCTTCCTGTTTAGATCCATTCCGATCTACATCCCCAAGGCCTTTTTCAAAGCGCTGGACAAACTCATCATGGCGTTCGTATGGGGGGGTAAAAATGCTAGGATCCCAAAGAAGGTCTTACAAAAAACAAAAACCAGGGGAGGGTTAGCCCTCCCGAATCTACAATTCTACCACTGGGCAGCAACAGCCGAGCGAGTAAGGGGATGGATCCAGGAGCCAAAAGCTGAGTGGGTGCGTGCGGAGGAGGCCTCCTGCATGGGAACCTCCCTTCGGGCCCTCGCCACGGCAGCACTCCCATCCCCACCCAAAAAACACTCCAGCAGCCCAGTGGTGACAGCCACCCTCCAATCCTGGAACTAACTGCGGCAGCAACTTGGCCTGACCAAAATGTCGAACAGGGCTCCCATCTGCAACAACCATAGGTTCAAACCAGCACTGACCGACGCCACCTTCAAAAGGTGGAGGCAGGACGGGGGGACACTGACAGTCAGGGACCTATACACGGACGACAGGATCGCAACACTGGACGAACTGACAGAGAAATTTCAGCTAGCTGGGGGGAACGAGCTACGGTACCTGCAGCTCAAAAACTTCCTACGAAAGGAGACAAGGACGTACCCACAACCGCCACGACAGACACTACTGGAAGACCTACTGGACGCAAGTATCCTAGAGAAAGGGAACTGTAGTGACATGTATGACCGACTGGTAGATAGGGACGACACCGTACTGGACGCAACAAGGAGGAAATGGGAGGACGACCTGGGGATGGAGATCGGGTGGGGACTCTGGAGCGAAGCACTGCATAGGGTCAACTCCACCTCCACGTGCGCAAGGCTCAGCCTGACGCAACTAAAAGTGGTACATAGAGCCCACTTAACAAGAACCCGTATGAGTAGGTTCTTCCCGGAGGTGGAAGACAGATGTGAACGGTGCCAAAGAGGCCCGGCCAACCACGCCCACATGTTCTGGTCTTGCCCCAGACTCGTGGAGTACTGGACAGCCTTCTTCGAGGTAATGTCCAAAGTGGTGGGAGTGAGGGTGGAGCCATGCCCGATAGTGGCGGTCTTCGGGGTTTCAGAACAGCCAGATCTATTCCTGGGGAGGAGGGCAGACGCCCTTGCCTTTGCCTCCCTGATCGCCCGCCGTAGAATCCTGTTTGGCTGGCGGTCAGCAGCACCGCCCAGAGCTGCGGACTGGCTGTCCGACCTCTCGGAATCTCTCCAAATGGAGAAAATCAAATTTGCCATCCGAGGGTCGGACGACGGCTTCCACAGAACGTGGGAGCCATTCATGCAACTGTTCCGGGACCTATTTGTGGCCAATGTACAAGAGGAAGAATAGTCGGGGGAAGGTAGCGGGAGGGGGGGGGGGCTACAGGTTCGTTACGGGGGTTCGATGGCTAGCTAAGGCCCAAAACCAAACTAAATAAACATGTTGAGGGGGGGGGGGGGGGGGGGCGCAGTTACTACTACGAAAATGCTTACCTGTAAATATGTATGTTAATTTTTGCGTGTTTGTTTTTTTTCTTTTTTCTTTCTCCTAACAATTTGTAATTTGTTCAATATAAAATATGAAAACTGAATAAAAACATTTATAAAAAAAAAAAGACCACAATCAGATCAATTATGATTTTATTGAATGGCAGAGGGTTCATATGCCAAATGGCCTGTTCCTGCTTCTATTTCTTGTGTGTTCTTGTCTGATTCCATTTTCTCACTTCCTTTTGCCAACTACAAACTCCTTCAGGTTCTATGTTTGGAGTGGCTCTTCAAATATTGCAGTTGAAATTGTATTATGCAGATCATCACCTCTCCCACTGATTCTAATTGCTCCCAGCAGGTCTGAGCATTAATAATAATAATCTTTATTTTCACAAGTAAGCTTACATTAACACTGCAATGAAGTTACTGTGAAAAGCCCCGAGTCGCCACATTCCAGCGCTTGTTTGGGTGCACAGAGGGAGAATTCAAAATGTCCAAATTACCTAACAGCACGTCTTTCGGGACTTGTGGGAGGAAACCGGAGCACCCAGAGGAAACCCACGGAGACACGGGGAGAACGTGCAGACTCCGCGCAGACAGTGACCCAAGCTGGGAATTGAACCTGGGACCCTGGTGCTGTGAAGCAACAGTGCTAACCACTGTGCTACCATGCTGCCCTATATATTGTTAGATTGGAGAAGCTGTGGGTTCTCTCCATAGAGCGGATAATGGGAAGAGAGGATTTGACAGAGCCGTTCAGAACCATGAAGGGTTTTATTGGAGAAAATCGAGAATAACTGTTTCCAAAAGCAGAATGGTCAGTAACCAGCGGACCCAGAATTGGGATGATTGGCGAAAGGACGAGAAGAAACATGAGGAAACATTTTCTGTACACATCGGGCATAATTCTCCACCTTGCACCGCTGGTAATGGAGTAACCAGAGAGGTGAAGAATCCTGCGGTCGTGAAGAAAGTGGTATCGGCGTCGGGCGCCGGCCCATTTCTGATGCTTAGGCCCCTCGCAGGCATCAGGATCGAGGTTCGCACCCTGCACCAGCGGGAGGATGCAAATGAGTCATTAATACCCATTTGCATCCGCTTGGCTGGCCGGGCACTATGGTCTTCGGGACCATGCGGTTCTCTGGTCCTCTGGGCCGGGAACCAGCATGGCCCTGATGCGGCTGACCTTGCAGTGGGCAAAGAGGGTAACTCTTAAAGGGAGTTGCCCTCAAAGTCTATCCCCCCATGCAAGATTCATCCACCCCACCCCCAACAGACACCCCTGTACTGCCACCTATAAATAAAGAAACCTCCTCAGAGACTCCATAAATAAAGAGACACCCCCCCCCCAGAGACCCCCAAAATAAAAGGACAACCCCCCAGAGAACCACTAAATAAAAGGACCCCCTAGATATCCCTAAATAAAGGTACTCCCCCACAGAGACCCCTTAAATAAAGACATCTCCCACAAACCCCTTAGAAGAGAGACACATGTCAGGAAGCCCCTCCAGAAGAGAACTGTTCAGACAGAGGCAGTGAAAAGAATTACTGCTTTAGCACTCACCTGGGCAATACACCTGCTGGCTCAGACACAGGAAGCAGCACCTAATTCCTGGAAAGGGAAAACCAGCCAGGTGTGTTTAAACAGCCAGCTGTGTTTAAACCTCCTCAGATCTTTTTCACAGTAACTTCATTGCAGTGTTAATGTAAGCCTAGTTGTGACACTAATAAAGATTATTATTTGAGCTTCATGGCATTCCTAAATTTCTCTTTGATACTGATTTTACTGGGCTGTGATTGACAGCTTCCACACACACACAGCTGTCAGCCTTGCACCATTCATCTTCCTTCATGGTTGAGTAACTCTGAAGTGCTCAGACCACAATATTTACAAACATCAAGCTTTAATTGACAGCTCCTGGACCACTTCAAACAGAATTAAGTGCTTTGCAATCACCTCCCTTCACACTTGAGTGATCTTGAAGTGGTCAGCTCAAAATTGACAGCACTTAACTCTGTTTGGCCTTAGATTGCAGGAGGTTATATCGGAGCTGGTTAGATGGGCAGAAGAAGAGCAAATGGAATTCAACCATGAAAAGTATGAGGCAATGTATTTTGGGAGAACTACCAATGCAAGGGAATATACAATGAATGGTTGGGCCCAGGAAGTACAGAGAGTCAAAGAGACCTTGGTGTGCAAGTTCACAGATCTCTGAAGACAGCAGGACAGGTCGATAAGATGGTGAAGAAGGTCTATGAGATTCTTGCCTTTATTAACCAAGGCACTAGATATAAGAGCAGAGAGGCTATGCTGGAACTGTATACAACACTGGTTAGGCCCCAGCTGGAGTACTGTGTACAGTTCTGGTCACCACACTGTAGAAAGAAAGTGATTGCACTGGAGAGGGTGAAGAGGAGGTTCACCAGGATGTTGCTTGAGCTGGATCGTTTCAGCAATCAAGAGAGACTGGGTAGGCTCTTTCCATGCTGTAAAACTCTATGTATTGCCATTGGCTAGTCTTAATTTGTGCCATCTTATTCACTATCGCTTCCTAAATCATATTGTATACAGAGTTCAACTTCTTCCAGACATCTTGCATTGTTATGCCTGGGAGGACACCGATTACAAATATCCAGCAACACTTTAAGCAGCTTCTGCCTTCTAAATTCAATAATTTTCCTCGTGTTTAAACATGATAATATAGACGGGCGCATTACATTGTAATCTGAGAAGGATAATAGGATTGAACCTGGACTTTATTGTGACTGTTTTCTGCCTGTTGTCTAATGACAAGGAAGGCTCTTTCCTGCCAGCAAATCAAGCAGCCTGATACTCTTCCAAGTAAATGTTTGAGTTGTCTGTAGATGCATGACAGGTGCTGGAAGCTTACATAAATGCTTTTAATGAAGCTTAGTGCTCAACGTTGGGACAGCTTCACAGCTCCCAGCTGGCCTGCACACTGCCCTCGCAGCTTGGCACTTCCCCACGCAGGCCTCGCTAAACATTGCTGTCGCATTTTGACGGAGAAAGAGGGATCTTGCCAATTTTGGGAGGGTGCTCTTACCACCTGCTGAAGAGAGCAGGGCCAAAATTCTTCGGCCATTGTGATCCGCTTTTCCTGCTGGCAGTGCACCCCCATCCATGGGTTTCCCGGTGGAATGGGGTTGCTTCAATGGGAAATCCCATTGACAAGCGGCGGAAAGATAGCAAACAGGGCTCCGCCGAGAAACACCCTGTTGGGGGAGCAGAGAATCCATCCCCAGTTTAAAATCACAGAGAGTAGCCTGGCACTTTTCAGCAAGTAAGTAACCTGAGAATTTTAACTTCTGAACTGCCTTGTGTTTGTCCTGTCAAATTCACTTCCTGAGCGGGATTCTCCATTCTGCCGCATCATTTCTGGTGTGGCGCACCCCCACCAGTAGCGGGTCCTCCGTCTCGCCAGCCGGCCAATGGGGTTTCTGATTGTGGGCACCTCCACGCCGTTGGGAAATCCGGGGTCATGAGTGTGCTGCCAGCGAAGCGGAGAATCCCGCCGACAGAGAATCCCACCCTCTGTGTTTCGCGGCAAGTGGAGAATTGAAAAAAAAGCACTGACTGGCACCTCTTTCATCCCTAGAATTGAAAACTGGGACCGCAAAAAAGTTTAATGATCTAACAAATGTAGGCAAAAAATGAACCAAGCCTTCTCCATTTTCTTCTTTGGACACCGTCGGCATTAACACATTCTTCACCCTCTAAATTTGAAACTGTACAGATCACAGTAGTTAAGGGATTCACTAACACAGGAACTTTTATAGTATTTATTGGCAACTCACCTGACTATAGGCAATTGCATGCAAAACCTTAAAACCCCTGTGCTCCACCTTAACGCCTCGCCCAGCTGATCGCTTCCATTTCAAGCATTTTGACGCCACCTAAGAATTAGCCCTCAAATAGTAGTCTTTCCCTAAGTCATTCAATGTTGTTGATGCAACTGTTATTTTTTAATATAAATTTAGAGTACCCAATTAATTTTTTCCAATTACGGGGCAATTTAGTGTGGCCAATTCATCTACCCTGCACATCTTTGGGTTGTGGGGCAAAAACCACGCAAACACGGGGAGAATGTGCAAACTCCACACGGACAGTGACCCAGAGCCGGAACCTGGGACATTGGCGCCGTGAGGCAGCAATGCTAACCACTGTGCCACCGTGCTGCCCCTCGATGTAACTGTTATTGAAGTAATTCGCCATGGTATGAGGGTTAGTAGGCCTTGTCACTCACAACTCATCCATCAACATGATCTTCCTTGAAGTGCTCGGGATTCTGAATTCTGAAGTATGGATGTGTATTGTGTGTGACCTTGCGTTCGCATGGAAGGTTCTTTACAAATGGTCACACACATCGGAGGTGATTTTTCACCCGAGTTCATCATCAGCATAAATGGCAGCGTGGGCCCAAAATCTTGCAAGAGTCAGAAAATGAGATTCTCTCCGGCAAGATCTAATTTTCCTATTTTCCGTTCCCCTCACCGGTGATGTAACGAAGTGGGAAACTCATTTCAATAAATCTTAGATTCAGAATCTCTACAGTGCAGGAGGCCATGCAGCCCATCGAGTCCGCACTGACCCTCTGAAAGTGCACCCTACCTAGGCCCAGGCCCCCCACCTGCCCTGCTCTATCCCCATAACCCCACCTAACCTTTCCCTGCAAGCTGTTCCCCTTCACTGATTATTCATACCTAGACCCGTCGGCGAAGTTTACAACAGGTATTTTAAAACTTGTAGCAGTCATGGGGAACCCGCTGGGGACGCAGTGCAACACTGACAGCACCACCTGGCAGTGCCAGGGTGGCACTGCCGGTTGGACCCTTTGGGGAGCCCCATTGGGAGGGGTTCCCCTTATATTTTGGGGGGGAATTGACCCAATGCCTGTGCTGAGGAAAGGTCACCCCGATGCCTGTGTGTGGGGAGTGGGGTTGCCACAATGCTAGTGAGGGGGTCAAGGATGCCCTGATGTTTGTGAGGAGTGTCACCCCGATGGTTGAGGCTGGGTGGGGTTGCCCCAATGCTTTTGGGGGAGTCCTCCATATCTGTGGTTCATCTCAAAAACAGATTGAGGCGCCCTTTGGAAACAGCACATAGTGCCAGAGAATCTGGAAAGAAAATTTGGTTATTCAGCTGGAGAACTACACATTAGTTTTCTCCCTGAAACAGACACTCTGACAAATTATCAGAAGGTCTCACTCATAATATTCGTACATTGAGAGTGACTGGTAGATCTCTCACTTCAGGAGGTTTGATGGCATTGATCGTAACGCAACATGGATGCCATCTGTTGCATCTTGCATTTTGTAAACCCTGGAACCCCCACTAAATCGAGTGAATCAATCTTGTTCCCAGTGTTTTGTGTGTGTAAAACTAGACACAGTTAGGGACTGCAGTGCCACTGTAACTCATTTGAATATATTCAAATCAGATCCATGGGACACGATCGGACAGCCATGCTGCGTCCGAAACACAGCTTGCCTCGGTCCAGCGTGGCCGATAGAGGCCGGGAGACCCCTCACCCAGGATGTACCCAGCTCGCCACACCTCGCGGGATCTAATGTGTTGATCTCCCATATCTGTCCCGCCCATTATAGGAATCACGTTTAGGCAAATCTGCATATTACAGTGAGACAGCTAGTCTCATTTAAATGTGCAGTTTCCTGAGGTACCCAAGGCTGTGGGATCTACCCGGTTCGCCTTGGAGACCTCGGGCAAGTGCCATTCTGCATTGGGGACTTGATTAAACGGCACTTGTAGGGGTCTCCCAGGGGATGGAAGGCGCCCAGCTGTATGCCCTTTGGGCAAGGTAGCAGCAAGCCCAGGTGGTGCTATCAGATTGGCAATGCCAAGCTGGCATTATTTGTGGGTGGCAATTGGGCTGGGGGTGACCTGTGCGGGTGTGGGGGGCCTGGGAACCCATCTATAGTGCATTAGGGAATGTGGGTGGAGGGGTGGTTCGGGGATCGCTTCTGGGGTTCCAGAGATCTGGACATAATTTTTTAATTTAAAAATGGCGTCCCGATCTCTCGCTACACTGAGAGGTTCCAGCGAGCAGAGCTCCTCAGTGCATACAATGGGGCTATGTGTGACTTCAGCTGCCCGTTCACCGCCTCAGCCCCCTATCTAACCGGGGTGCCGCTTTATAGCATTGTGCTACCCGACACCAGGAAACTCGCTCGCTATAGAACTTTGTTCCCATTTAGTTCAATCCCGTCCATGGAAGTATGGCAGACAAATTGTGGAAAGGGTCAAGTCACATTTAGAAATCTGATTGCTTTTTTGCTGGGTGCAGAATGCCCAGAAATGGTTTCCATTCCAAACTGTTGGCAGGTACAGTGAGTTGCCCCAATGTCAGGTCACGTTAAATTCAGCTACTCTTACTGGTTCATTCTGGAGTGGCATGGGAGCAGCAGCAAAAAGCAACTTGCATTTATATGGCGTTTTTCACAACCACAGAACATCTCAAAGCGCTTTATAACCAATGGTGTACGTTTTGATGTGTATTCATTGCTGTAATATAGGAATCACAGCAGCCAATATGTGTAGAGCAAGCTCCCACAAATAACGAACGACAATGACCAGATAATCTGGTTTTGTGATAGTTTTGGCCCCTAAGTGAAGATATTGGCCAGAACAACACAGAATAATCCCTGCTTTAGTGCTATGGGATTTTTCCAACCATCGGAGCAGACGGGTGGGGCCTTGATGTAATGTCTCATCCACAGGAAAACACCTCTGACACTGCAGTGTTCCTTTAGTAATCCACTGGAAGCAACAGCTTTTATTTTTGTACTCAAGCCCTGGAGTGGTGCTTGAACTCTGAACCTTGTGGCTGAGACGATCATTCCACAAAATGGTATGTCTCACTTTATTTCAGACTCCTCCCAATTTCTACCTTCATCCTCCAACTATCGTAGTAAGTTTAATACCTTGGAGTAAAATTCAATTTAAAGCCAGAATGTTGATGTAACTCAACATGGTTCCATTTTCAAATGGTCAACAATAGCAGATCATGCCAGTTCCCAGGTGTGCCACGTAAGAGCAATCACTCTCGCATGAGCATCATACAGCAGCTCTTCAACCAGACACCGAAGCAACATTAGGGTGCCACAGGACTTCATTACTTGCCCTCCGATTCTGTTTCCTGCCTCCAATTTGTTTTCCCTTCCCTTCGTTTTTCTGTTCCCAGTCACTGCTTTCTCCCCATACAGGCTCTGGAGAGCCTCAAACCTCAATCCGCCCTGAAATTCGAAAGGTGTCGTCCCACTGTAACTTAAGAGCAGTCAAACTCCCATGCAAGGAACACGAAAGATTGTAAATGGCCACTTCGGCTGTTTTGCTTTGCAGACTGCACTTTGCTGCTGTCACTTATGTAAGAGATTCCTCCACCCAAACTGCAGAGCCAATTAGTGTATCTGCAGCATTTGGAAAAGTTGAAACTAGGCAGCCACCTCCATTAACGTGGCTGTGTAATTTTAAATGCTGTATTTAAGGATTGATCCCACCTTTCCTTGGCAAGCTCCTTGTGGTTGGCACAATCTCTGCTGGGGGCTCACAATTCTTAGCTAATTCATTTCAGTCCAGTGTTGTGACAGTGAAAAGTTAGCCTGCTACACTCGGGTTGGATCGTTCCCGCACCAAAAAATGTGCTTGAATTACTGTCAGAGAACAAAAAATATTTAATTTTAAAAGGAATTATCAACTGGCTGTGTCATTTTTGAGTCAGCAAATGATGCTGGAATAAAGTCTCATTTAGGTTTCGGCTTGGATGCATCGTTGGATTAAGTAGAATGGAGGAAAATTAAGCAAAGTAGGCTCACATTTTGGGATTTACACTGGAATGCAGTGTAGGAATTAAAATGTGTGAGTCTGCAAGGCAGACTGCAGTGTTATACTGGGACTTGCTTACATGATCATGAGATCTTAGCCTGGAAGCCGCTGTCAGCTTAATGGCTTATGTCGGCACAATTGTGTGGTGAAGGACAGGAATTTCATGAGTTATTGAACTTGTCCACTTCCTGCTCGTGGAGCACAACACTCATAAATGACTGCAGGGCTTGTCAGCAGCCAGTACACTTTCTCACACAGACCATGCATTCAACTGATTAGCAATGAAAATCTGCTCATAAATACTATTTAGGGGGGTAGCCTGCAATACTGTTATCTTCACACATTGTATACGCAGTGCACTAATCTTGCCCATTTTAAAAAGGAATGAGAGACCACCCAGCTTTTTGCATGTTGACAATTGAAACCCAACAGCAGCAGTACTCATTTGTTTTTGCTGGAAGCTGTGTCCAAATGACAACTCTAATTGCTACGTTAATAACTAACGAGCTGATTTTTGGGGGGCGTCTGTTGCAAGCTCATTTGCCTCAAATAAAAATGAAGGGTGGGATTTCTGCACCCCTCCCCTACCGTAGCATGTTTTCCCGGAGTGGAGGCAGCCCGCCAGTGGCAGCCTGCGGGATCTCCCGCTCCTGTCGCTGCCTAAAGCATTTTTCCTGGCTCGCCATCAGACAACCTACCACAAGGGGTGGGGAGGTCAGCCTCAGCATTGCTGGAAGATCCCACCTATGGGGAGGGCCGGAAATCCCGCCTCACGCCTTTCCACGTGTTTCTCTACCTGGACATCCGCAACCATGGCAAAATTTAGAGGGTATTACAAGATCCTGGCAGCCTGCATTAGAAATTAGATGCACCACATACTATCACCTGTATGACGTCTACTGGGTTATTTATTGGAAGATGAGGTCTGCTTGGTTGTTTATTGGAAGAAAGATCTATATTTGTTTAATCCTGCCTTGCAAGCAGCAGCATTGAGAAATAAAAATATTGGATCATCAAGAAATCTCATGCAGGAGCAAGAGTATTATGCCTTTATTTCCATGGGACTGCAGTAAAAAAAAATTAAGTCCAGGCATTAATCGTCAAATGATTGAATTGGTTCTGTTTTAATTTGGTTTCAGCATAAGGATCGACTGAGAGAACAGACAAATGCCTGCCTTTAATGTGCCACAATAATGTTGCATGTGACCTTCCATCAATGCCTATTCCAGTTGAAGAATTACAGCTCTTATCACTCCTCATCCTGACCCCACAACAATGATTAGAGATTAACCTCTGGTTGCTCTTCAACTGGCTACCAGCTGAAACTGGGTAGATTTGGTCATGGTGCAAGTGCCGATAATTGAGTTCTACAACGGTAATGAGGGTCTACTGTACATCATTCTACTCTGATTTGCATCTAGTTCAGGAAAGCACCCCGACCAACCAGCGGTGAGCCCTTGGGAATATAACGATGACCAAATTGTTGGCAGAAATTGGGCAGAGTGGTGTGATGACCTTTGACCCAGAGGCAATGCAATATGGAAAATATGTAATTTATTTGAAATGTCTGTGGAATCTGTGCCAAGAGGAAAGAAGTTAACAGATGAAAGTTACGTGGCGAGACACAAAGGAGAGTTGTAAAGGAGAGCAGCTGTAGAGGAATGTATAGAGCAGTGCGTACAATACAGTTAAAAAGGGCAAAAAGCCGAAGACGGGATGAGAGCAGGGATTGTGAATTGGGCATCTTTACTGCTGCTGTTTCAGTTTTGCCAGAACTGACCAGACCGGTTATTGGGATTTATTAAAGGGACCTCTATTAAATCTGTGCCATCAGCACTGTCGTGAACCTAGCTGATGAGGTTCTGCAGGAATACATTCATGGTGACGGCTGTCTCTGCAGACCTCGGATGGAATAAGCTGGCCGGCGAACGTGACTTGAGGGCCAAATCGGCTGAGTAGGAAATTGAGAGATCTTACTTACAGAAGCTGGGTTAGAGAACTTTAGAATTGCCATGGTGTTGCATGTTTGCATGGTGTGGGTGTTTGTGGTTATATAAGATGTATCCTTGTTGTATCGACTATTTAACATGTAATTTATCTTTTAATTGGAAGTATTATTTGCCTGTTCATTCATGTTGAATTTACGATGGTTCTGATTAATATTCAAGTGATAGTTACAAAGAGTGAAATCTTGTTGATAATTTCTTGCTTTGGGACTCATTTGGTAAATTTGGTTATTTTGGTTTCATCCTACTCCAATTTTCATTTTGGTGCAACAGGCTTGTTTTCACCAGCTAGGAAATCTTAAAATGTCCTTTTAACATACAGCGCATTTATACACAAACGTGTCATTTCAGCCCCCCAGGGGGAATTTTACAGCCCTCACTCGCAAGCTTGCCCTCCCTGCACTTTGAGGCCTATTGGTGACCACTGGCCACTTCAGGATGTCACCTATTAGGCCGCCGGGAAAAGGTCAGGGATTGTGCCAGGCCCAGCATGTTATGCTGCTTGGGCCTTGGGAGGGAAAGAGGGGTGGCGCCTCCCTTTTCCGATTGAGCCACATCCCAAAGTCTGCTCCTAACCTCATGTGCCCCCCTCCTCGCCCCCACCCTTTGGAGCCTATCCCGCACACCTTGCAATCCCCCTCCACCCTCCCCGCCCCCCTTCCTGGGGCTTCTTCTCTTGGCCCTGTAAGAGATTCCTGTCCTGACCCGTCTCCTGTGCTCCCAGCGCTTTGTCCTGTGAGATGTGGTTTAGTCCCAGAAGTTGGCACCAGTTACAATGTGCTGGTGGGAATCGAGAATTGCTGGTCAATTAGATTGGTTGGCAGTTTGAGGCTGAACTTCCTTCACAGATGGGGCAGAACTCCCACCTTCAGCCAATTGATGCTCCACAGAGAGTTGAGTGACTGCAGAGAAGCTGTCAGGGGAGCAGGGCTGTGTTCCCCAAGACCGTTTTTGGTGGCGGTGTGGGAAACTCTGCCTTATGTGACCAGTGGTTAGTAACTCGATATTAACATGTTCCAAACCCTTACCAATATATATAATATTCAATTTCCATACTTATAATTCTCTCGGCAATATGTTTGTGTATGAAAACACAGCAATCCAGAAGGTAACCTGCAAACTGTTCACAAGTTGTCCCATTTAAGGTGACAAGGCGGCACAGAAAGCTGCAAAGGTATCATGCATTGAAATCAATAGAACTGGCTCAGCTAAACGAAATAGGAGGGAACATTGGTTATGGGTCTCTGTGACTTTGGAGGTTTGTTTATTTTGGTTGCACATGCACATTGCCCCAATAAGGGGATTCACTGTGACTGCAATTCACAGGGGGAATAATTTATTTAATCCTTGCCTTGCAAAATAAACAGGAATTCTGTATATTTGTTCAAATGAAAGCTGCTACTAGTGTTGTAAGGGTTAAGCTGTGAAATCAGACTTACAGATGACAAATGGAAACTTTCTCCCAAGAGAGGATAGCCAGGCAGTTTAAGGCTCATTAGCCTTTATCCTTGGCACCTTGCTGCGTTTCTAAGGTTGGGCTGTTTCTGGAACACTTACATTCATTTGCAGATAAATTAGGTCAACAGTACAATTAACAAGAATAGTAAGTGCTTGATCTTTTCAAGTCAGTCACCCGTGTTTGTGTGCTGTGAAAAGAGAATATGCTTTGAATGTAAGAGGAATGATTTTGAAACCCTCAGGGTTATTTTAAAATAAAAGACTATAAATATTTGAATGAAAGCTAACGCCTGCATCATTGGAGATAGGTCTGTATTGGCACTAATCGTGGGTAAGAGCGTGACATCATGCTTCCATATGCATGGCTTTTTTTGTTGTTACTGCTGCTACTGTCTTGGAGAAAATCACCAGTGAGGATTTATGGATTCATTTGTTTCGGCTAATTTAGTGTTTTCCATGTCTGCCTGAAGCATTCGTCTAAACAAAGAAAAATCAATCTGCCACATCGTGGGAAGTGTGTAAGTGTGACTCAGTCATGCTTGTTATTCTAATCGTTTGAAAAGTCTTCTGAAGATTAGAATATTGCTATTAATTGCAGAAAAGAGAACCTTTCAAACAGTTTAATGATTGTCATTTCAGCCCCCCAGTAATCTCTTGAGGGCAGCACATGCCCTCTGTGCAAAGGATACGTAACTTTTTTTTCTTTCTCTCTCTTGGATTCTTTAAATTCCTTGAGAATTTAGAAGCAAGTCCCACCATGGGGCAATTCTAATTGATTGACAGTTAGTTTTTGCTACTATTAGGCCCTGCTATTTGGATGCCCTGTGACCTCCTCTGAGCTAATTGTTTGAAACAACATTGACGTATATGGTTTTATCTCTGCTGAAAAAGTCCTTTAGGGTCACCTACTCAAGCAGTAGCAGAGTCATTACCATGGCTTCCTAAAGCAAACAGCAGCCATAGTCTCACTAACCAAATCTCCAAATACAGCTCTCCTTATAATTGTCCAAATTCAGCACATATCCCGTTGAGCATAGTTTTTCTTTGACAGGTCCTGATCCATTACTCCATAGTCATTGTTAATCCCAGATACCATCAGTTTCTGATCACAGTCGAGTTTTTTGTTGGTAAAGTGAAGAAGATGTTATCAGGACTTAACTGTATTTGCACACCAGAGAGAATATGCCTTCTGTGGTAATTCAAGTTAAAGCTCCATTATCTCTTTTGAAACTAATCTTGGTTCCTGAGCTGGGTTTTTTACTCCCCAACAAACCTATCAGTGGCAATTATGAAATAAGCAATTATAGTATCTTATGGTCCAATAAAATCTTACAGTTTAAATACAAAATTATAATTCCAGCTCAAATATTTAATCCTCGGTTTCTCATGAAGCTCAGAAGATGGGAAATGAGGATCAAGTTTATAAAAAATATTGTGACTTCACTTAAGAATCACCTTTTGCATTTCCCTGAAGCCTCATTTATGATAGATGTAAAAACTTAACATTGGAGATTTGTTGGATGGAATATCCATAATGTGTGGGTAAGATCAGTGGAGCTGCCAGACGATTATAAAAACGTATTGGTTCACCCCTATCAGGCATGCACACACTCCAGGTCACACTACATGATTGATTTCCAACCATCCTTTTCAAGGATGGGCAATAAATGCAGCAATGGCAGCGATATTGTGCCTTATATTAAAACAATCAAGTAGTGGGTCACCCGCAAGCATTGGCAAATAGCATGTCCTTTGGTTTATTTGTTAGAGGAGTAAGCAGAAATAAATACAAATTATACAACTTACAACAGTTCAACAAACAGGAATAAAAATGAAGAAAAGTTCCTATGGTTTAAGAGGGTCATTGGACATATAATGGGTTCTACAATAGGGGACAGATATCAAGGCGAAATTCAGATTCAGTATGATTCTGCCTAATAAAAGAAAATGCAATTACAGGTTGTTTTTTTTCTTGTTAGAGCAATATAGTTTAAGAGGTGCTATAGAACATAGAACAGTACAGCACAGAACAGGCCCTTCGGCCCTCAATGTTGTGCCGAGCAATGATCACCCTACTCAAACCCATGTATCCACCCCATACCCGTAACCCAACAACCCCCCCCCCTTAACCTTACTTTTTAGAACACTGCGGGCAATTTAGCCTGGCCAATCCACCTAACCCGCACATCTTTGGACTGTGGGAGGAAACCGGAGCACCCGGAGGAAACCCACGCACACACGGGGAGGACGTGCAGACTCCGCACAGACAGTGACCCAGCCGGGAATCGAACCTGGGACCCTGGAGCTGTGAAGCATTTATGCTAACCACCATGCTACCGTGCTTTCAAATTACGTGAGGATGAAACAGATTAGAGTTTTGCAGGCTGCTCAACAGATGAGGCATCAAAAAGAAATGGTCATGGATACAGGATTAAATGTAAATGTACAGAGACTGGAGGGGGAAACAGTTATAGTTCGATGTCAAGGTTAACAATCCAATCAAAGGCTTCAGCAGACACAGTATGCATGGCTGTGATGCCACCAGGAATGGATGTCTCAGGGCGGAATTTCACCATTTGGGTGATGGTCTGACTTGGATGGCCACAGTCATAATCTGACCTGTTCCTCATGTTCCACTTGTGAAGCAAGTGGTCACATCATCCCTGGACCAACCTCAAGCAGGTGAAGATTGTCCACACTTTCTGTGGTAGGTTGAAACCCGGAACGTCACCACTTGGAACAGTCATCAGATTGCAGTTGATGATATTTGCAGTCAACCAGGTGGTGTACCAGGGGAGAACATAGAACATAGAACATAGAACAGTACAGCACAGAACAGGCCCTTCGGCCCTCGATGTTGTGCCGAGCCATGATCACCCTACTCAAACCCACGTATCCACCCTATACCCGTAACTCAACAACCCCCCCCCCCCCCCCCCCCCCTTCAACCTTACAGGACACTACGGGCAATTTAGCATGACCAATCCACCTAACCCACACATCTTTGGACTGTGGGAGGAAACCGGAGCACCCGGAGGAAACCCACGCACACACGGGGAGGACGTGCAGACTCCGCACAGACAGTGACCCAGCCGGGAATCGAACCTGGGACCCTGGAGCTGTGAAGCATTTATGCTAACCACCATGCTACCGTGCTGCCTGGACTGGACTGTTACCAGTTTGTAGGGTGTGGAATATTTTCCAGTAGGGACTATGGGATTTCAGAAGAGTGCGTGGCAATGGGAGTGTGTTGATAAAGGTCAGCAGTGATGTTCTTGAGGAGGATGTTTTCCCTGCAGACTTCAGGAGGTCCAATATGTATTGCCACGCAGGAAGCCATTCGAGTGTTATTGGTCTCGACATTCCAGAAATAATCCTCATGACTTCTAGATGTTGGATATCTACCACGTGTGTGTGGTGGCCTCTGAGGGAGGCTGGGCAGCTGTACTCCTCTTTTAGGTGGACCTAAGCAAGTGAAGCAGTGTGTAGAGTGTTGTCTCCGCTGCCCCAGGTGGTACCTTGCAGTTTCTGTTGAGATACTATCTCACCTGTGATTCACTCTCCAGTGTTCTGGAGGTGCTGCTGCTAGGTCAGCATCTGGTCGAGAGTGAAGCCAAGATATTTTGGGGGTGAGTGGTCAGCTATAGAACTGAACTTGAAATTATTTCCTGGCCTTCGAGTTGTTCAGGTGGAAGGCTGAAACAGCAGTCTTGAAAATGTTTGGCTGAAGTCTTCTTTTCTGAAGTAGACTGAGAGAAGATAGATCTGCAGTAAGTTTTTTTCTCAATGCCTTTGATGTCTTTAGCCTGGAAAGCCTGGACCAATTTGTCAGTAAATGTGAAGAGCCGTGACTTTGTCGGGGGTGGTGGGGGGTGGGGATTCATTGATTTTTGTTGAAGAAGGCCACTTCAAGCATTGACCCCAGAGGGAGCCCATTATTGATTATAATTGGGTGGCTGATTTGATCTCCAAGGTGCACATGAAACAGTTGGTCGCTGATCCAGGGTTAATGATGGAAGTAGAAACTATGAATATTAAATTTACAGGTTGGTGAAGAACAAGAGGATGAAGATTTATGGAAAGAGGTGAGTAAATGTGATTAGCACTATTTGTTTACATGGAAACTGAATGTTGACATCATCTGTTTGGGTACATGCTCTCTTGGGCAACCCTTCACATTACGTTAATCCAGAACACCGCTGCCTATTCTCCAAGCACTTCTATAGGGGTGGCACGGTGGCACAGTGGTTAGCACTGCTGCCTCACAGTGCCAGGGGCTGGATTTGATTCTGACCTTGGGTGACTATCTGTGTGTTTCCTCTGGGTGTTCCAGTTCCCTCCCATAGTCTAAAGAAGTGCAGGTTAGGTGGATTGGCCACGCTAAATTGCCCCTTAGTGTCAAGGGATATGGAGGTAAGGGTTACAGGATATGGCAGGGGAGTGGGCCTATGTACGGTGCTCTTTCAAAGAGCTGGTTCAGACTCGATGGGCCAAATGGCCTCCTCCTGCATTGTGGGAATTTGTTACTCGCTTCCCTACTTTGGCTCCTTATCTAGTAATCCTTTCATTTCAAAATTCTCAGCTTTATTTTCAAGACTCATCCTTTCTCCAACCTTGTTCAATCCTACAGCTCTCCAAAGTCTCCAAGTGCGGCACGGCAGCACATGGTTAGCACTGTTGCTTCACAGCGCCAGTAACCCGGGTTCGATTCCTGGCTGTGGGTTTCCTCTGGGCGCTCCAGTTTCCTCCCACAAGTCCCAAAAGACGTGCTTGTTAGTTGAATTGGACATTCTTAATTCTCCCTCAGTGTACATGAAAAGGCGCCGGAGTGAGGCGACTAGGGGATTTTCACAGTAACTTCATTGCAGTGTTAATGTAAGCCTACTTGTGACACTAATACAGATTATTTATTATTGAAGTCTCTGCACTCCTCCAATTATGGCCTCTTGGGCACCCCTAATTTTCAACACTCCATCACTGGCAGCCTTAATCCAGAAAAGCTATCCTTTTGGCTAAGGTTTTGCTCATTTGCCCTGATATCTTCTTACAGGCTTGGTTTCAAGTTATGGTTGCTGAAGTCCTGTAAAAATCCATGAGATAATTTATAATGTTAAAGGAGCAATAAACATGTAAGCTATTGTTGTTGTTTCCATGTTGTAAAATCCAAGTACAGGAAAGGTTATACGAAGTAATGATAAAGTACCTGGTAAGAAAACACCTTGCGAACAGTTAACCCAATATGATTGAATTTGATATTAAATTTTAGAGAGCAAAGGGAAGAACTACAAGCCTTAGGTAATTCAAATTTCAAAGGGATGGGATATAAATTTCCTACAGTAAGGTGAGCTAAACAATTAATGGGTAAATCCTCTGACAGTATTCAATTAATATTTGTTGTCATTTTTATAAATATCGTAGGAGTGTCAAAGGCACATGTGGACATATTAGAGCCTGATGTAGGTGATACAGGAAACAAGACAATGGAGAAAATAACTGGATAAACATTGAGCGACACAGAGTCACCATTGTACAGCAGTTAGGATTGCTGTCTCACAGCGCAAGGGACCTGGGTTTAATTCCGACCTCCGGTGGAAGTTTGAAGTTTGGCCTGTGTGGAGTTTGCACAGTCTCCTCATTGCTGCGTGGGTTTCCTCCGGGTGGACCGGTTTCCTCCACCACTGTCCAAAGATGTGCAGGTTATATGGATTGGCCATGCTAAACTGCCCCTTAGTGCCCAAAAGGTGGGTGGAATTACGAGGATAGAGCAGGGAATTGGGACTCAGCCTGGTGCTCTTTCAGAGGACCAGTGCAGACTTGATGGTAGCGATTCTATGAAATGTCCCAGAGAGTGCAATTTCCATTCCAGTGTGTTAAAGGTAATGGATGAAGAAATTGTAGGTTTGTAATTCATAACTTAACAAAACTCTCTTGTGAATTGTGTTGTTGGATTAAAAATTTGCCAATGCTGCTCCATTATTTAAGAAGGAAGAGAGAAATTGAGTAACTACAGACTTTTCAGTCTAATGTCAATTGTTGGAAAATTGAGAGATATGATGAGGGACAGAGTGACTAATCACTTTTTCCTCAAAAGGTATATCAAAATAATTTTTCTTTTTATATCAGTTTAAATGTATTTGTTTGTTCTTCTACTTTTGAGTCACATTTGTTTGGTCTGAGCTTATTTGTTTTGGTATTTATTCATTCTACATTTTCAGCATTACATTTTTAAAGGAACATTAATGTTCATGTCTCACTGAAACATTGTCAAAGCTAAATGTCAATCGACTGTTTTAATTGTTCCTTTATTTCACTGACGTTTTATTTTCCAGGCTCCTGGACCTCAGTATTTATAACTCTCCAATCATGTTTAATATTATCATACCATGGTCACTAACAACCAGGCTTGCTCTGCCTCCACTTCCTGCACTTTCCATAATCTTTGCAAATATCAGTTCAAGGTAATATTTCCTCTTATTGCTTTATTGATGCACTTTTTCAAAAACAGTGGTGTGGAATGTTCATCAACTCTGATCCTAAATTTTTTAGATTTTCCCAGTTTGTATTTATTTGACTGAGATCTCATACTGAAATATACTATTCTCATATAGTCTTCCCATGTAATCAGGGAGCAATTCATCCTTCTTTGATCCCTGGCTTGGACCCAGTAGTTTTAGCAGGAAAGCTTTTCCAGAAGGCATTATGTCCAGATTCATTCATTCTGTACATTTCCCCCTTCATGTGTTTAGCAATGGTTTGCTCCAGAGCAATGTTCCGACGCCTTCCATTTCAAACAGACTTGTAAACTCAATGCAGCCCGCCAAACCTGGATATTCAGTTGAGGCAGCTGGAACGGCAGTGCAAGGCCCATGCGTGACAGTATGAGCGACAGTGCAAGGCCCATGCGTGACAGTATGAGCGACAGTGCAAGGCCCATGCGTGACAGTATGAGCGACGGTGCAGGGCTCAGGTGAGGCAGTATGAGTCATGGTGCAGGGCCCAGGTGAGGCAGTGTGAGTGATGGTGCAGTGCCCAGGTGAGGCAGTGTGAGTGATGGTGCAGGGCCCAGGTGAGGCAGTATGAGCGATGATGCAGTGCCCAGGTGAGTCAGTTTGAGCGATGGTGCAGGGCCCAGGTGAGGCAGTCTGAGCGATGGTGCAGTGTCCAGGTGAGGCAGTGTGAGTGATGGTGCAGTGCCCAGGTGAGGCAGTATGAGTGATGGGGCAGGGCCCAGGTGAGGCAGTATGAGTGATGATGCAGTGCCCAGGTGAGGCAGTATGTGCGATGGTACAGGGCCCAGGTGAGGCAGTATGAGTGATGGTGCAGGGCCCAGGTGAGGCAGTATGAGTGACGGTGCAGGGCCCAGGTGAGGCAGTATGAGCGATGGTGCAGGGCCCAGGTGAGGCAGTATGAGTGATGATGCAGTGCCCAGGTGAGGCAGTTTGAGCGATGGTGCAGGGCCCAGGTGAGGCAGTATGAGCAACAGTGCAGGGCCCAGGTGAGGTAGTATGAGCAACACTGCAGGGCTCAAGTGAGGCAGTATGTGCGACGGTGCACGGCCCAGGCGAGGCAGTATGGGTGATCATGCAGGGCCCAGGTGAGGCAGTATGAGTGATGGTGCAGGGCCCAGGTGAGGCAGTATGTGCGATGGTGCAGGGCCCAGGTGAGGCAGTTTGAGCGATGGTGCAGTGCCCAGGTGAGGCAGTATGAGTGATGGTGCAGAGCCCAGGTGAGGCAGTGTGAGTGATGGCGCAGGGCCCAGGTGAGGCAGTGTGAGTGATGGTGCAGTGCCCAGGTGAGGCAGTATGTGCGATGGTGCAGGGCCCAGGTGAGGCAGTTTGAGCGATGGTGCAGTGCCCAGGTGAGGCAGTATGGGCGACGGTGCAGTGCCCAGGTGAGGCAGTATGAGCGACGGTGCAGGGCCCAGGTGAGGCATTGTGAGCGATGGTGCAGTGCCCAGGTGAGGCAGTGTGAGCGATGGTGCAGGGCCCAGGTGAGGCAATATTAGCGAGAGCGAAGGGTCCAGGTGAGGCAATATGAGCGATGGTGTAGGGCCCAGGTGAGGCAGTATGAGTGACGGTGCAGGGACCAGGTAAGGCAGTGTGTGCGATGGTGCAGGGCCCAGGTGAGGCAGTGTGAGCGATGGTGCAGTGCCCAGGTGAGGCAGTATGGGTGACACTGCAGGGCCCAGGTGAGGCAGTTTGAGCGACGGTGCAGAGCCCAGGTGAGGCAATATGAGCGATGGTGCAGAGCCCAGGTGTGGCAGTTTGAGCGATGGTGCAGAGCCCAGGTGAGGCAGTGTGAGCGATGGTGCAGTGCCCAGGTGAGGCAGTATGGGTGACACTGCAGGGCCCAGGTGAGGCAGTTTGAGCGACGGTGCAGAGCCCAGGTGAGGCAATATGAGCGATGGTGCAGAGCCCAGGTGTGGCAGTTTGAGCGATTGTGCAGAGCCCAAGTGAGGCAGTTTGAGCGACAGTGCAGGGCTCAGGTGAGGAAATATGAGCGATGGTGCAGGGCCCAGGTGAGGCAGTATGAGTGATGGTGCAGGGCTCAGGTGAGGCAATATGAGTGATGGTGCAGGGCCCAGGTGAGGCAGTGTGAACGATAGTGCAGGATCCAGGTGAGGCAGTGTGAACAATAGAACATAGAACATAGAACATAGAACGATACAGCGCAGTACAGGCCCTTCGGCCCTCGATGTTGCACCGACATGGAAAAAAAAAACCGACCGTGGGGAACCTTGGGGAACCTTATCAACCTTATCAACCTTAGTGCAGGACCCAGTTGAGGCAGTGTGTGCGATGGTGCAGGACCCAGGTGAGGCAGTGTGTGCGATGGTACAGGGCCCAGGTGAGGCAGTATGAGCGATGGTGCAGGGCTCAGGTGAGGCAGTATGAGCGATGGTGCAGTGCCCAGGTGAGGCAGTATGAGCGATGGTGCAGGGCCCAGGTGAGGCAGTATGAGTGACGCTGCAGGACTCAGTTTATGCAGTATGAGCGATGGTGCAGGGCCCAGGTGAGGCAGTATGAGTGATGGTGCAGTGCCCAGGTGAGGCACTATGAGTGATGGTGCAGGGCCCATGTGTGGTAGTTTGAGCGACACTGCAGGGCTCAGGTGAGGCAATATGAGTGACGGTTCAGGGCCCAGGTGAAACAATATGAGCGACGGTGCAGTGCCCAGGTGAGGCGATATGAGTGATGGTGCAGGGCCCAGGTGAGGCAGTATAAGTGATGGTGCAGTGCCCAGGTGAGGCAGTTTGAGCAATGGTGCAGTCCCAGGTGAGGCAGTATGAACGATAGTGCAGGACCCAGGTGAGGCAGTATGAGTGATGGTGCAGTGCCCAGGTGAGGCAGTTTGAGTGATGGGGCAGTGCCCAGGTGAGACAGTATGAGTGATGGTGCAGTGCCCAGGTGAGGCAATCTGAGCGATGGTGCAGTGCCCAGGTGAGGCAGTATGAGTGATGGTGCAGTTCCCAGGTAAGGCAGTATGAGTGATGGTGC
The DNA here is from genome assembly GCF_902713615.1 of Scyliorhinus canicula. NCBI lineage: Eukaryota > Metazoa > Chordata > Chondrichthyes > Carcharhiniformes > Scyliorhinidae > Scyliorhinus > Scyliorhinus canicula. Next base: position 55,965,061 of record NC_052155.1, on the reverse strand, counting down.
AGTGCCCAGATGAGGTGGTTTGAGCGATGGTGCAGTCCCAGGTGAGGCAGTATGAGTGATGGTGCAGTGCCCAGGTGAGGCAATATGAGTGATGATGCAGTGCCCAGGTGAGGCAGTATGAGTGATGGTGCAGTTCCCAGGTGAGACAGTATGAGTGATGGTGCAGTGCCCAGGTGAGGCAATCTGAGCGATGGTGCAGTGCCCAGGTGAGGCAGTATGAGTGATGGTGCAGTTCCCAGGTAAGGCAGTATGAGTGATGGTGCAGTGCCCAGATGAGGTGGTTTGAGCGATGGTGCAGTCCCAGGTGAGGCAGTCTGAGTGATGGTGCAGTGCCCAGGTGAGGCAATATGAGTGATGATGCAGTGCCCAGGTGAGGCAGTATGGGTGATGGTGCAGTTCCCAGGTAAGGCAGTATGAGTGATGGTGCAGTGCCCAGGTGTGGCAGTTTGAGCGATGGTGCAGGGCCCAGGTGAGGCAGTATGAGTGATGGTGCAGTGCCCAGGTGAGGCAGTATGAATGATGGTGCAGGGCCCAGGTGAGGCAGTATGCGTGATGGTGCAGTGCCCAGATGAGGTGGTTTGAGCGATGGTGCAGTCCCAGGTGAGGCAGTCTGAGTGATGGTGCAGTGCCCAGGTGAGGCAATATGAGTGATGATGCAGTGCCCAGGTGAGGCAGTATGGGTGATGGTGCAGTTCCCAGGTAAGGCAGTATGAGTGATGGTGCAGTGCCCAGGTGAGGCAGTATGAGCGATGGTGCAGGGCCCAGGTGAGGCAGTATGAGTGACGCTGCAGGACTCAGTTTATGCAGTATGAGCGATGGTGCAGGGCCCAGGTGAGGCAGTATGAGTGATGGTGCAGTGCCCAGGTGAGGCACTATGAGTGATGGTGCAGGGCCCATGTGTGGTAGTTTGAGCGACACTGCAGGGCTCAGGTGAGGCAATATGAGTGACGGTTCAGGGCCCAGGTGAAACAATATGAGCGACGGTGCAGTGCCCAGGTGAGGCAGTATAAGTGATGGTGCAGTGCCCAGGTGAGGCAGTTTGAGCAATGGTGCAGTCCCAGGTGAGGCAGTATGAACGATAGTGCAGGACCCAGGTGAGGCAGTATGAGTGATGGTGCAGGGCTCAGGTGAGACAGTATGAGTGATGGTGCAGTGCCCAGGTGAGGCAGTTTGAGTGATGGGGCAGTGCCCAGGTGAGACAGTATGAGTGATGGTGCAGTGCCCAGGTGAGGCAATCTGAGCGATGGTTCAGTGCCCAGGTGAGGCAGTATGAGTGATGGTGCAGTTCCCAGGTAAGGCAGTATGAGTAATGGTGCAGTGCCCAGATGAGGTGGTTTGAGCGATGGTGCAGTCCCAGGTGAGGCAGTCTGAGTGATGGTGCAGTGCCCAGGTGAGGCAATATGAGTGATGATGCAGTGCCCAGGTGAGGCAGTATGGGTGATGGTGCAGTTCCCAGGTAAGGCAGTATGAGTGATGGTGCAGTGCCCAGGTGTGGCAGTTTGAGCGATGGTGCAGGGCCCAGGTGAGGCAGTATGAGTGATGGTGCTGTGCCCAGGTGAGGCAATATGAGTGATGGTTCAGGGCCCAAGTAAGGCAGTATGAGTGATGGTGCAGTGCCCAGGTGAGGCAGTATGAATGATGGTGCAGGGCCCAGGTGAGGCAGTATGAGTGATAGTGCAGTGCCCAGGTGTGGCAGTTTGAGCGATGGTGCAGGGCCCAGGTGAGGCAGTATGAGTGATGGTGCAGTGCCCAGGTGAGGCAGCATGAGTGATGGTGCAATGCCCAGGTGAGGCAGTATGAGTGATGGTGCAGTGCCCAGGTGAGGCAGTATGAGTGATGGTGCAGTGCCCAGGTGAGGCAGCATGAGTGATGGTGCAGTGCCCAGGTGAGGCAGTATGAATGATGGTGCAGGGCTCAGGTGAGGCAGTATGAGTGATGGTGCAGGGCCCAGGTGAGGCAGTCTGAGTGATGGTGCAGGGCCCAGTTGAGGCAGTCTGAGTGATGGTGCAGGGCCCAGGTGAGGCAGCATGAGTGATGGTGCAGTGCCCAGGTGAGGCAGTATGAGTGATGGTGCAGGGCCCAGGTGAGGCAGTATGAATGATGGTGCAGGGCCCAGGTGAGGCAGTATGAGTGATGGTGCAGGGCCCAGGTGAGGCAGTATGAGTGATGGTGCAGGGCCCAGGTGAGGCAGTCTGAGTGATGGTGCAGGGCCCAGTTGAGGCAGTCTGAGTGATGGTGCAGGGCCCAGGTGAGGCAGCATGAGTGATGGTGCAGGGCCCAGTTGAGGCAGTATGAGTGATGGTGCAGGGCCCAGGTGAGGCAGTATGAGTGATGGTGCAGAGCCCAGGTGAGGTAGTATGAGTGATGGTGCAGGGCCCAGGTAAGGCTGTCTGAGTGATGGTGCAGTGCCCAGGTGAGGCAGTATGAGTGATGGTGCAGTGCCCAGGTGAGGCAGTATGAGTGATGGTGCAGTGCCCAGGTGAGGCAGTATGAGTGATGGTGCAGGGCCCAGGTGAGGCAGTATGAATGATGGTGCCGAGCCCAGGTGAGGCAGTATGAGTGATGGTGCAGTGCCCAGGTGAGGCAGTATGAGTGATGGTGCAGGGCCCAGGTAAGGCTGTCTGAGCGATGGTGCAGTGCCCAGGTGAGGCAGTATGAGTGATGGTGCAGTGCCCAGGTGAGGCAAGATGAGCGACGATTGGGCGGAGAATATGTTCCAACGACAAAATTGCATCGGGCGCCGATTTCATGCCAAATCGCAATTCTCCGTCACCTCAACAGTGGCGTCAATGAGGTCCAGAACACAAGTATAGTAAACAGTCTTTGCATATCATTAGCGGGCCTGACCTGGTATTCTCTGGGGCCTCCACGATGCTCTGCCTCTGATGGCCATGTTCCTGACAGTGCGGTCACGTGTGCTTTTAAAAATTGTGAAACCGGTGTTGGGGCTGCTGAGAGAGAGAGAGAGGGGTTATACAAAGTGCCAACGCGCCATAGTTTGCCGACAGTTGTGCCGCCGGCCAGGAGGCTGCTGCCAGGGCCGGGGGGAGCAGCGGCGGGTGGCCTGGAGGTAGGCTGTGGGGTCGGGGTGGACGAGCACCATTGCCGCAGCCGGAAAAGCAGCCATACAGCTGGGCACGCCGCTGACAGCCGATTGTGAACTTAGGGCCATGGATCATACGGGTGTCCCCCCCAGACCACCAACTAGGTGCCCTCTGGCCCCAGCCGAACCATCAGCTGTATAGACGCACTCCAGCATGATCAATGCCACCTTGTTGGATGGGATTAGTGTGTGGGAGATCGAAATGTGTATATGCGGCTGTAGCTTGTCAGCCTCCCGAGTGTCCATCACAGACCCGGTGAATCCCATACCATTTTTAATTGGAATCATTTGTGTTCCACATAGACCCAGTGCTAGCCCCTCCACAGTCGCTGAATCGGTGCAGTTTCAGTGCCAGCTTTGCTGTCGTGAAAGTCCACGAATTCTGTGCTGGGGTTAACACATAGTCCCAAAAACGGAGAATCCAGCCCACTGTACTTGACTGTGAAATGTTTAATGCTTGGAGGCTATATGTTTGTCTGCTGCAGCCCCTTTTGTTTCTGTGGCCTTGAGCAAGGAACCTGCTGGAAAATGCTGGAGAGGGGGAAGAGGTGCTTTCTCATTCTTCTGCTGTGCTGTGCATCGGTGTAACTTTCTGTGTATTGTTACACTACGCCCGAAAGATTTTCCACTGATGCGAGTCTATTGCTGGGAGCTGTGGGAGTGGAAGTGAGCGGCGGGTCGATTTGAATACTGGCGACTTTATTGTACTGTTTAATGTTTAACATGTATTTGATTTCCTTTGTATAAATGCACTGTTGTAGCTTTGTGTTTGTACCGATATTCTGTAGAGAAAAAGTGCTTGTGTGTGCATGGCATGGTGCCTTTTCCTTGCCAGTTAATGGTTAATATGATATATTGATTGTTGAGTGATTTTGTTTTTATCTTTTTGTGTAAAGGTATTGTTGACCATTTAATAAACAAAGTATTCCCAAGTGCATTCTCGTGGGTACACGTGCCAAGCCTCTGGGGATGATTATTGACAACATTCCAATCAAATTGTGAGGCCTGGAACCTGGAGGCATCAGCACCACAGAGGCAGTAGCCAACAAGCAGACACGCAGGAGCTGGGCTTCAGCAGACCAAAGAGTGAGTGTGTGGATCCAGGACGGGCACCCGAACACGATCTACCTAATGTTCCCGACAGGGGTCTGTGTTCTCGGGGCACCTGCTCTGTGGCCGTGGGTGAGTGTGCAGAGCAGGGTTCGTCAGCACAACTGGCTTGGTGGATGGCACTCTGGGAGAAGGAGATACTCGTAAAGGTGGTGGAGGCATGGGGGATATGAGGGTCCCAGGGTGGAAACTCTAACTGATTGTCGGCTTCCATCCTTCTCCAATTCCTCACTGGTACCATGGTGTTATTGACACCGCAGCGGCAGCTCTCACGGTGCTGGTGGCAGGCCAGGTGGCCAGATGCCAGAAATGCAGGTGCGAGGAGGCACCCCATGTGCAACGGCTCCCCATCAGGCCGAGGAGGGACCAAAATAAATCACTTCGCACTTCTGTATATTAAATTTCATCTGCCACATGTCTGCCCATTCCATCAGCCTTTCTGCATCCTCTTGAAGTATATCACTGCCCACTCACGGTTCGTAATACTTCCAAGTCTTGCATCATCGTCAGATTTTGAAATTGTGCCCTGTAGACCCAGGTTTAGGTTGTAAATATAAATCAAGAACAGCAGTGAGCCCTCCATATACCATCCCCCAGTCAGAGGTAAGTAAAGTTTTCAGTGATCCATTTTTTAATAGCATTGAATTAAATAATTCAACTGTTGCATAATGAAATTGTAGCTATGCCAGAGACCAACGATACTAAATACCACATGATTCAAATAAATTGCTGACTGGCACCAATATTTTTTTACTTGCAAAGCATAGTTTTACTGAAGTTTGGAGATTGAAATGATTAGTATATTGGAAAGCACCGTGATAATAGACTAGTAATGATGGGCAGGACTTCCTGACCCCTCCCGCCAGCGCACTCTTCCAGTCCCACTGATGTCGGCCCCTCGTGGTGGAGCAGGTGAGCTATTCAAAAGCTCATAGACTACGGCGTGACTGAAAAAATGAAAATCGCTTATTGTCACGAGTAGGCTTCAATGAAGTTACTATGGAAAGCCCCTAGTCACCACATTCCGGCGCCTGTCCGGGGAGGCTGGTACGGGAAGACCCTGCCAGCGGCCAATAGCTCACCTCATCCAGCGGAGGAAAGCCCTCCACCAGGCTTGGCCAGCAAATCGCAGCTGATATGGTTACCATATTTTCTTACACTCAAAATGTTCGACTACATCCCTGATGTTTAGCTGTGCTAACTTCCAACATGCCCTGGACATATAAGATTATACCACTACCTTTTTTCCCTCTCTGTCTTTTCTAAATACGCTATACCCATAAATATTGCTTTTACTTCATCTTCCTAGAATCAACATCCACTGCAGCAGTAAACTTGCTCCACTTTACTGCCAATGGTGGAGCAGACAGCCATGGATATTGGACTCCACACATTGAGCACGATCGAATGGCCTCGTCGCGCCCAGCGAAATCTAACAAGATCTCGCAAGATGTCGCGATCTGAATCTCGCCCTCACTGGCCGGGATCTAGATTTGCATGTTTAAATGGTCAGTTAAATTCACTTAAATATATCTGTGCCGGACTATCCCAAGGACCAGAATCAAACGGCCACGCCTGGGAAAACTCACCTTGGTGCCATTTAGCACTGGTTTCCACAAACGTGGACCATGGGCAATGGCACCTGAGGGTGGGGGGAAGGGGGGGAGGGAGGGGGGAAAGGGGGGAAGAAAGGGGGGGAAGGGGGGAAGGGGGGGAAAAGGGGGGAGGGGAGGGGGAAAGGGGGGGAAGGGAGGGAAAGGTGGGCAGGGGTGAAAGGGGGAAAGGGGCGGGGAAAGGGGGGAAAGGTGGGGGAAGAAAGGGGGGAAAGGGGGCGGGGAAAGGGGGGGTCTCCCAGGTGATAGGAGACCCCTGAGTGGTCCGGTTCTGAGCAAGGTGGTACCATGACACCCATGATGCCAGCCTGACACCTTGGCATTGCCATCTGGACACCCTGGCATTGCCTGGGTGCCCATGTTGAACTGCCGGGCTGGCAGTGCCAAGGTGCCAGCGTGCCAGGTTGCTCATGCTGGTGATTAGGCCCGAGAGTGCCCTGTCCTTGTGAGGGGGGGTGCTCGAGGACCTTCAAATCAGTAACAAAATGAATGTAAGTGCAGCCTTTGCGGGGAATTGCCTGCAGAGTTCCCCAGAAAAAGCAAAGTCCCATTTGATAGCGGGGTTGTTCTTGATGCTGCAGGCTTGATGCTCCAACGCTTTTAAATTTAACATAACTGGCAGTGAAAGTATAACCATTTAGAACAATTTAAATACATCCTAATTATATTTAGTGCTCTCCAATACCTGCTAATATATTAAAAGTTTATCTCACTTCCGTTTCAAATCACTATACTCAATTCACTATCTGCTGTATATCTACAATCAGAAACAGCTTTGCAGTAATTTCAAAGTCTGCCCCCATGTGGTAAAGGTCAGACTTAGTACATTTCTTTGAACTGATCTTATCTTGCACGTTACTGTAAAAACCTGTTTTGTTTCCCTTATTGTTGCAGGCCAGAATTCCTTTTGCAGTCACACAAAGACTTCATTTAATAAATGATGATTAGGACCTGCATGATAAAGCTTTGCACTTTGCACCAATTCATTAAGCAAGATGTCTTTATCACTATAGTATATACAGTTTGCTATGACTATTCAAGCATGCACAGTACGTGTAGAATACAAACATTTTGATTCTTATCATTGGAATAAACTCTTCATCAACCATCGCTTGTTCTTAACGCACACTGATTTAATAAAAGATACCAGCACTAAAGTGATTTACAGACATTTCAAACATCAGGCCTACGTGGGCACAACTACCGAAACTTTGAATTTGCCGAGAATTATTGACAGACAGAATACAACAGTCTATACTCGCTTAACTGAGACTAAGTCTCAATTAATGTGTTGTTTCCCCTCCTCCCATTTCCTGCCATTGTTTCGTACTCTAAGGGAGAAATTTCTAAAGACCCAAAAATGGTTGCAGAGAGCACAATGCATGATGGACCCATTTGTTCCGATGCAGGCAGCATGCAAGCTTCATGTTGTCTGCTCATTTACGTGATTGCAATTTGAAGCCAGTCCTAAGCCTGTAGCTGAGGGGCTGCCCACTTGAGTAGGGGTGCAAAATCATGAGCAGCTAATGTTATGTTACTTGTTTGTAATATGTCATTACTCTTTGCTTTACTTCCAGATTCAAGATGGCACCGGAGCATGGCAACTCTCTGTGAGCACTCTCCCCCTGTCCCTTTTCTTTTATCTCCTATCAGCATTCTGACCTACTAAAACTATTTTCTTCTTCTTATATAATTAATACCAATGCTTTGTTTGGCCCCTTGTTCCAGACTGTGAAAATTACTGTTTGTCGATGTACCATTTGTCAATGTTCTCTGTTGATTATTCTTTTGTCTACTATGTACGTACTGTATATGTTCCCTCGGCCACAGAAAAATACTTTTCACTGTACAATGACAATAAATCAAATCAAATCAAATCAGAATGGTCTGATGGTTAGATTTCAAAGAAACTACCAATCTTCAATTCAAAGCAAAATAGGTGTAACGGGGCAGCACGTTAGCATAGTGGTTAGCACAATTACTTCACAGCTCCAGGGTCCCAGGTTCGATTCCCGACTTGGGTCACTGTCTGTGCCGAGTCTGCACGTTCTCCCCATGTGTGCATGGATTTCCTCCGGGTGCTCCGGTTTCCTCCCACAGTCCAAAGACGTGCAGGTTAGGTGGATTGACCATGCTAAATTGCCCTTAGTGTTGGGTGGGGTTACTGGGTTATGGGGATAGGGTGGAAGTGTGGGCTTGGTAGGGTGCCCTTTAAGAGCCGGTGCAGGCTTGATGGGCCGAATGGCCTCCTTCTGCACTGTAAATTCTATGAAATAACGAATTAAATACTAATGAGTTTGTTCACTCTTATGGAACTATAACTGGTGATAAAGTAATTCAGAATAAGTATTAACTATATTTAACTACTCGTGCTAACTATGCTATTATCTCTCTCTCTAACTGCTGTCTAGTCATTCCTGGCTCGAAGAGACCCAAGATCCTTTGAGTTCACTTATTTATACATGAATCTAGTGCTGCCATCTAGTGGTTGTCTTACACTATGATGTAGTCATTAACTCTTTATAAATCTCTTTATATGTGAAAAGCCCCTAGTCGCCACATTCCGGCGCCTGTTCGGGGAGGCTGTTACGGGAATCGAACCGTGCTGCTGGCCTGTTTTCAAAGCCAGCAATTTAGCCCAGTGTGCTAAACAGCCCCTACATATCACTACATCTAACACAGTCCAAAGATGTGCGGGTTAGGTGGATTGGCCATGCTAAATTGCCCGTAGTGTCCTAATTAAAGTAAGGTTAAGAGGGGGTTGTTGGGTTACGGGTATAGGGTGGATACGTGGGTTTGAGTAGGGTGATCATGGCTCGGCACAACATTGAGGGCCGAAGGGCCTGTTCTGTGCTGTACTGTTCTATGTTCTAAGTTCAAGCCAGCTTGGATTACTTAAAGGCTGCCTGAACCTCTTAAATAGGAGATGCATTTTGGCTGAAATAGCTCCTGGAATTCATTGTTTTGATCTTGGAAAGACACAGGAATGGTCCAATATGGCGATGAGCATGCTCGCAGGTCCTTCAGCACAGTCCTAATGACCTTGGTGCAAGAGGTTAACAGGAAGCGAGAGATTTTCTGTTCACATGGGGCCGGTGTGAATGGTAAATTCCACCCCTTTTGTTTCTCTTCCACTATTTTTCCATCACTATCTAGCCAGGTTGCAATTCCTGGGCTCCTAAAAGGTGCAGGGCACAGGGTTGGGTTGTGGTGAGGGAAGTGGGCAGAAAGCAAGATGTGCATGCTTATGCCATCAACAGTTGGTAAATGAGAAGAGATTCTGGGAAGAAGGGATTATGGGTGTGAGAAGATAGATTAGATAGGAACGCACTGCATCACCTGCATGTTCTAACTCCACCGTTGGCTGCAACCTCAGTTATGGCTGCTTCAACAATGGAAAGCACCATATGTTGCACTGGAATGGGGCCTCAAAGCTGTGCCTGTTTCCTGCCAGTTCAGCGGCACTGCCTTCCGTTTTCGTCACTTGTATAGCAAGTGGGTCAGTGAGTGTGGTGCAATCTGTCCCGGTGATGAGGCCATCATTTTTGAATAGCAAGCAGAGTGTGAAAACTGTGACAGTGAGGCTAGCAGCAATGCTTTGTATGAGTAAACACAAAGTGAAGGTGGAATATGAACATGAGCAGTGACTGATAGACAGTTTGGGTAGGTGGGTGGTGTGGCTGTGCTGCATGTGAGGCTGCTGATGCAGTTGGAGGGGCTTGGCATTTGAAAATGCATTTGCTGACCAGGACCACTTGTGTGGGGTCATTGAGCTTGTTCCAACGCTGTTTCCAGCTCCTCGGGGCTATTCTGGCGTTGATCTGCACCAGTATCTGATCCCATTGTCTTCTCACAGTTTGTTTAGAGGGAGCAAATCAGGGGAGGGGATGTAGAGATAATTTCCCTCAGAATTTGTGAAGGCTGGAGCCAACCTTGCTGGGAAGGACAGGGATCACTCCTGTGGTGTCATGGAGATTGGTCTCTCCCAACAACATAGCACGGATCTGAGTCTCATCACTTCTTCAAATCCTGACAATCACAGTAAGTACCATGTATTCTGAAATCACTTCAGCTCATCCAGTAAAACTGTCATTTATTTCATGCAGACACCAGCAGATTGAGGGCATCCACACAGCTGAACTACACTCTGAGTACCCGGAGCATGTCTGATGATGAGGGGGCTCAGGAAGCACTGCCAGAGAACTCACACACACCCTCCACCAGTGCAGAGACAAACACTTCAGTGGGACATAGCTCTAGTTTAGAGAATACCTCACAGAACCGTCCCCGCAACGGTTGAAGGCAGAGACAGCCCAGGTATCCAGCACTCGGAGGACAGCCACCAGCTCAGTCCCAGTTCATTTGATGGGCCTGTGGAAGTGGCTGTAGCTCACTGGTGGAAAGGGAGTCAGTGGGACATTGGGCAGAGGTTTGACAGTCACTCAGCAGACTAGAGCACACAATGGAAGAGCCCGTCAACATTCTGTCTGATGTTGCAAACACCTCAAGGCCACCATGAGAAGGTTGACCATGGAGACTTCGGTCCGGCAGGTCTTACAGGATTTGCACTTGGCCCTGCACTCCATGGCCACACACCCTGCTAGGCACCATCAGGATGTAGGTGACCTGGGAAGGAGGGGCCTTGACCTCTCTCTCGAGATAAACAAACTCCTGCAGGAATCAGGCCAGGGCCCTCTGGCATTCACAGAGAGAATGAGCATCAGCTGGACACCCAGGGGCCCCCACTCAGGGTACTCCAAGGGTGTTCAGTCACTCAAAGGTTCCCTGTGCCTGGGCACTTCAGCAGCGCAAACCACCGAGGGTGCTTCTGCCTCAGAGCAAAAGATATTTTTGAAGCCAGGGCCCTCCAGGGATCTGGCCATCAGAGGACAACCGCCAAGGTCATCACAGGAATCAGAAAATAACAATCAGTAGATTGCCTCTGCCCTTACTGCAGGTCTCTGGGTTGCACCAAGGCATAGTGATAAAAGAAAGTTAAAAAATGTTGAAACCCTGATTCACGGGTGTACTATCACTATAATTGGAATGTTTATGAATTTTCTGGTCAGGGGAGGTGATGGCATTGGGTATTGTCACTGGACTAGCCAAAGATCGAGGGTCATGCCCTGGGGACCTGTGTTTGAATCCCACAAGGGCAGATGATAAAATTTGAATTCAATTAAAATCTGTAATTAAAAGTCTAATAATGACCATGAAACCATTGTTGATTGTTGTATGAACCCATCTCATTCACTATTATCTTTTAGAGAAGGAAAACTGCAATCCTTACCTGGTCTTTCCAGCAAGTGAATCCAGACCCATCCCTAATTACCCTCTGCAATAGCCTAGCAAACCACTCAGTTCAAGGGCAATTATGAATGGGTAATGAATGCTGGCCCAGCCAGTGACTCCCACATCCCACAAATTAATTTTTTTTTAATCTCAAAATGTTTTGATTTTGTTCTTCGGAATCCTCTTTCTCGATGTTTAGGCCTCCTCACAATCACTCAGAGTCTCATTTTAGAATTAACACTCAATTAGTGTCAACATCTGTGCAGCTAGTCTCTGGGAGCTGGTACATTGTCAGGGAGCTGTGTGTAAATCTTTATTTGGAGTGTATGATGGGTTACGATTTGAACCCTTATTCCTCAAGGGTCAGCAATCGTTGAGAGCAGTTCATCAGCAATTATTCTTTTGTGGCATCTGGGTCTCCTCACTGTTAATGCCCGAACCCAAAAGGTGCACTTTAGTAAGAGATGCCTCGGCTGGTCTGTATCTCAATCGCAGCAGTGTTTGCATCATTAGATGACGTCAAAAGTGACAAGTTTAATTCACATCACAGTCGTTCCTCACTGGACTTCAAGTTGACAGAGTGAGTGCATTAGCCAATGTCCGCAGCTTGGCCTCCAGCTCAATGACTCTTAGCTGAATCTATTCCAACCACAGGTAATTACTGCAAACGTGTTTAACCTGGAGCATGATGGCATCCAGGGGCTTCCACATTCTGGAATCGCAACATATCACCTGCCCTGTCACCTTTATTGTGTGTTAATTTACTTATTTTTCTTAAATAAGTTTACACTTAAAAAACATGACTACTCCCAATACCCCTACAAGTAAACCTTACTACAACTAATAAAACTTTACAATTACTGATGAAGTCCACGTGTTTTGAAGACAAACAAGTGAAATATTCACCAATAATCATTTTCTTTTGCAAAAATACAGTTTATTCATAAAATATATGAATGAAACATTACAAAGCATTTCAACTTATCATAACAGAGAGGTCCAATGATATTCCTGTTTTATATTATCTTCAATACAGTAAGGAGGAAATGACAAATATTTAAATATTTTCATTACAGAAAATAGAGTAATGTTCAAATTATTTTACAGCAGTCATGATGTATACTGATGTTCCTCAAACAGCTGCATTTACTATGTGCAGTCAAGAACAAGCTTAAAATCTGAGGGGTTTTACACAGTGGTCCAGCCCCTTAGTAAACATTGGATGTAAGATTCCTGGTTCTGCTGACTGCCTCCAGTTCCCGTTTTCATCCACTCTTCAAAATCCTTATTGGAACCATCTATATTCCCTTCCAATTCATCCCAATTGTGAGGGGCTGAAATACAGATCAACCATGGTGTCAATCCCGATTTTGCCCCGAAGCCCGGTTCTCCTTCCCATCAGGGAACACGATCCGGGTGTCCCAGGACAGAGAATCTTGCCCATTGTATTATATGTATTTGGCACAGTAAGGGTTAAAAGCCTGGGATAGTGTGCGTATGACTGCTGCAGTAGTGTTTTCACAGCGTCCTTTTTTGCAAGACAGCTAGGCATTTTGGAGCCAGAGGTGCAATTAAAGCATTGTAAAAGTTTGGGCTAATAGACTTTTATTTATATTAAGATGGTTCCCTGCAGATAATTTGAGACATTGTGTTCAGTTTAACAGGATGATGCAGTTAATGGGAGGAGCCAGGAATTGAAGCAAACAGGTGTTGAGGTTTTCAGAGTTAGTTTTTGGCTGGAAGGTGAGCTAAGAAGGCTTCTGAGGAATATAGCCAGAGATTCTGCGTTATTCTGACAGGGGCTCAGGTCTCTTTCTTTAAACAGTCTCAAAAGATTTCTCTTTCTCAAAGTGAAGTATCCAAGACACCTCTTTACAGCAGCAGCTAACTGTGTTTAAAAATGGATTGGGATCTGCGATGGTTTTGGTCTTTCAGTGGAAAAAAGATAGCAGTAAAGGGTAATTGTGTCACTGTTATTTTAATTCTTTGTATTTTAATATTTAATACTTTGTTTTAATCTACCATATCCCTATTTTGCGTAATATCACTCCTGGAGCGAGTATTCCTTTCCTCACAGTCTTACAAAATTAAAATAAAATATTGGGGTTTCTGTCCAATGTCCTGTTGGATAGGATCATAGGCCGGGATTCTCCGACCTCGCGGCGGGTCGGAGAGTCCCCGGAGGGACTCGAGAATTGTGCCCCGCCGCCGGCTTATCGATTCTCCGGCACCGTTTCTCGGGACAAGTTCCGCCGGCGTGGGTTACTCAGGCCCCACACAGTGGTACCTGGAAGGTGTGTCTGTGAGGGCTGTCCTGGAAGGGGACGGGGGCGCGGGTGTACCCGTCCCGGGGGGGGCTCCACGGTGGCCTGACTCACGATTGGGGCCTACTGATCGGCGGCAGGTGGGCTGGTTCCGTGGAGGCCTATGTTCCTTCGCGTCGGGCCCTGTAGGGCTCTGCCATATTGCCTGGGGGCCGGCGCTGAGATGGGAACCCACGTGCATGCGTGGAATCATGCCAGCCGTTCTGCGCAGAAACAGGCCGGCCGTAGAGCGCATGTGCGAACCCGCGCTGGCCGTTCAGCGCCGGCTGGAGCTGCGGGGACCGCTCAGGCGCCGACCTCGCCCCTTAGGAAGGGGAGCATTCCTCATTATCGGGGACCGTTGATGCCGGAGTGGCTCGTGCCACTTTTCACGCCGGTATCAGAACTTGGCCGAGGGATTGGAGAATTCCGGCCATAATATCTTCAAGCTGCTGAAATCCTTCTGGCATACATTGCCTGCTTCCTCTGGTGTTGCCTTTTTCAGTGCTGCTGTGGCACAGTTTCTGGATACCACAGCCCCTTCTCTTTCTCCCTTATTTTTTTCTCTTTTTACATATTTAGAGTGCCCAATTCTTTTTTTCCAATTAGGGGGCAATTTAGCGTGGCCAATCCACCTACCCTGCTCATCTTTGGGCTGTGGGGGTGAGATCCACGCGGACACGGGGCGAATGTTCAAACACCAGGCGGGCAGTGACCTGGGGCTGGGATTGAATCTGGGACCTTGGTGCCGTAAACTAATTGCGCAGAGAGATATAAATGGGTATGATATAATTGGGATTATGGAGACATGATTGCAGGATGAACAGGGATGGGAACTGAATGTCCCAGGATTCTCAGTATTTAGGAAGGACAGGCATAAAAGTAAAGGTGGTGGTGGGGCACTGGTGGTTAAAGAGGAAATTAACACAATAGTGAGAAAGGATGTTAGCTCTGACAATGTGGAATCTGGATGGGTAGAGCTGAGAAATACCAAGGGACAAAAAATATTAGTGGGTGTCATATATAGACCCCCAAACTGCACTGGTAAGTTTGGGAATAGCATTAAGCGAGAAATTAGAAATGCATGTATCAAGGGAATATCGATGATCATGGGTGATTTTAATCTTCACATAGATTGGGCAAATAAAATTAGCCATAATACCGTAGAGGAGGAATTCCTGGAGTGTATATGGGACGGATTTCTTGAACAATGTGTGGAGGAACCAACTAGAGAGCAGGTCATCTTAGACTAGGTACTGTGTAATGAGAAGGGAATCATTGCCAATCTGGCTGTACGAGACCCCTTGGGGATGAGCGACCATAACATGATAGAATTTTTTATCAAGGTGGAGAGTGAAGTAGTTGATTCGGAGACTAGGGTGCTGAATCTTAATAAAGGGAACTATGAGGATATGAGGCATGAGTTGCCCTTGATAGATTGGGAAGAGTTACTTAAAGCAGTGTTCTTCAAATTCAGGGGCACGACCTGCGGGTGGGTCGCGGGCGGGTGTCAGGAGGGTCGCAGAGCCGCCCTTCGCGGCGCTCCCGATCGCGCAAATCCCCACGCAGCAGCCGGCTGCCTTTAAAATGACCGCGAGCATGTAAAAAAAATTCAGCCGCATTGCCCATGCACGCATGATCATAGGCGCGCATGTGCAAAATTATGCGCATGCCGCTAGTGATCAGGCGCGCATGCACTGTGCTGCCGCTATTTTTTTAAACAGTCGCAGCTTTTTGTTTTACAAGTTCGGGGTGGTTTTATTCATTTATTTTATTCATTTCATTTTTATTTTTTTCATTTATTTTATTCATTTTTTTTTACAAGTTCGGGGGGGCTTTATTTGATAAAATTTTACAGGAAAAAAATGCAGAACTTTGGACAGATGGAGACTCCATACTTTCCGACACCAGAAGGCTTCCCCTTCATCCAACAGGTTCTATTGGAGCAGCGTGTACGAAGGTCAAAGGGACCCAAAACCATTTCCTCCATTGAGAAAATGGTGGGTCGCTCAGGTTGGCCGACGTGGGTCGCGAAGGTCGGCCGGGTTTGGTCCCGAAGGTCGGCCGGGTTGGGTCCCGAAGGTCGGCCGGGTTGGGTCCTGAAGGTTGGCCGGTTGGTAAAAGTAGGTCCCCGGGAAAAAAGTTTGAAGAGCACTGACTTAAAGGGTTGACAGTGGATAGACAATGGCAAACATTCAAAGAACGCATTGAGAAACTACAGGAACTACAATTCATTCCTGTTTGACACAAAAGCAAAGGGGGTAAGAGGGCCAATCCATGGCTTACAAAGGAAATAAGAAATGGCATCTGATACAAGGAAGAAGCATACAGATTAGCCAAGAAAAATAATAGGTCTGAGGATTGAGAGCAGTTTAGAATTCAGCAAAGAAGGACAAAGGGATTGATTAAGAAGGGGAAAGTACAGTACGAAAGGAAGCTTGCAGGGAATATAAAGACTGACACTAAGGGTTCCTACAGATATGTGAAGAGAAAGAGATTGGTGAAGAGAAATGTAGGTCCACTGCAGACAGAAACAGGGAAATGCATAATAAGGGACAAAGAAATGGCTGAGCAATTAAATACATACTTTGGCTCTGTCTTCACAAATGAGGACACAAATCAGATCCCAGAAATGTTGGAGAATGAAAGGTTTAGTGAGAGGGAAGAACTGAGGGAGATCAACATTAGTAGAGAGATGATGCTGGGAAAACTGATGGGATTGAAGGCAAATAATTCCCCAGGGCCCGAGAATTATTAAGGAGGTGGCTCTGGAAATAGTGGATGCATTGGTGGTCATCTTCCAGGATTCTATAGACTCTGGAACTGTCCCTGCAGATTGGAGGGTAGCTCACGTCACTCCAATATTCAAAAAAGGGTGGTGGAGAGAAAGCAGGGAATTATAGACCAGTAAGCCTAACATCGGTAGTGGGGAGAATGCTTGAATCCATTATCAAGGACGTTATAGCAGAACATTTAGAAATCAGTGGCAGGATCAGTCAGAGTCAGCATGGATTTTTGAAGGGAAAATCATGCTTGACAAATCCATTGGAATTCTTTGAAGAGGTAACCAGTACAGTCGACAAGGGGGAGCCAGTCGATGTGGTATATTTGGACTTTCAGAAGGCATTTGACAAAGTCCCGCACAAGAGATTATTGTGCAAAATTAAAGCGCATGGGGTTGGGGGAAATGTATTGAGGTGGATAGAAAACTGGTTGGCAGAGAGGAAAGAAAGAATAGGGATTAATAAGTACTTTTCAAATTGGCAGGCAGTAACCAGTGGGGTAGCACAGGGATTGGTGCTGGGACCCTAGCTATTCACAATATATATTAATGATTTGGATGAGGGAACAAAATGTAACATCTCAAAGTTTGCAGATGATATCAAATTAGGTGGGAGGGTGAATTGTGACGAGAATGCAGGGATCCTACAGCAAGATCTGGACAGGTTGGGCGAGTGGGCAAACCAATGGCAGATGCAGTATAATTTGGATAAGTGTGAGGTTATTCATTTTGGAAGCAAAAACAAGAAGCAAATTACTACCTGAATGGTTGTAAATTGGGAGAGGGGAGTGTGCAGTGGGACCTGGGTGTTCTTGTGCACCATTCGCTGAAGGTAAGCATGCAGGTGCAGCAGGTGGTAAAGAAGGCTAATGGTATGTTAGCCTTCATTGCAAGAGGTTTCGAGTATAGAAGCAGGGATGTGTTGTTGCAATTGTACAGTGCCTTGGCGAGGCCACACCTGGAGTATTGTGTGCAGTTTTGGTCTCCTACTCTGAGGAAGGATGTTCTTGCTCTCGAGTGAGTACAGAGAAGGTTTATCAGACCGATTCCAGGGATGGCGGGACTGTCGTATGAGGAGAGATTGACTAGGTTGGGATTATTCTCGCTGGAGTTCAGAAGAATGAGGGGGGATCACATAGAGACTTATAAAATTCTCACAGGACTAGACAGGGTAGATTCAGAGAAGACGTTACCAATGATGCTTGTGTCCAGAACCAGGGTCGCAGCCTGAGGATTCAGGGTAAACCATTTTGGACAGCGATAAGGAGACATTCCTTCACACAAAGAGTGGGGGAAGAGCCTGTGGAATTCATTACCACAGGAAGTAGTTGATGGTAAAACTTTGAATATAGTCAAGAGACAGCTGGATATAGCACTTGGGGAGAATGGGATCAAAGGCTATGGGGAGAACGCAGGATTCGGCTATTGAGTTGGATGATCAGCAAGATTGTGATGAATGGCTGAGCAGGCTTGAAGGGTCAAAAGGCCTCCTACTGCTCCTAACTTCTATGTATCTATGTGAGGCAGCAGTGTTAACCACTGTGCCACCGTGCCACCCCCCTCTGTCTCCCTTGTTTGCCAATCATTCAAATATCTCTTGGGCTTTGATTTCCACAGCAGGAGTTTTAAAATGTTTGGCTCTCTCTCTCAGCAGTGGTGTTGCAGGTTGCATTTGAACGGTTTGCATGCCTTGCCATACATAAATTCCCTGACACGTCAATCTAATAAAATCAGGACTGGGACACCAGGCTGGCAGAAGCTTCACTTATCTCTCTTCTGGTGATACAATGATGCCATCAGAATTTCGGAACATGCATATTCTTAAGTGAGCTGACAGAAACACGATAATGGACGGTAAAATACCCACTAAATTGTAATCAAAAAATGTATTCTTGAAACTGGCAATGATAGAGCATGTATCACAGCAAATATTCAAATGCCAAACTAAAGATAAAACAGTTAAATATGTATAGTACACGGAAATCAACACCTTAGATCTTTTGACTCAATTACAGAAAAAGAGATGCACCATTTGTGAGCGATATGGCTGGCAGACTTCAGTTAATATTGTTGAACTAATTAGATAGCTCTTTCAAAGAACCAGCACAGGCATAATGGACTAAATGGCCTCCTTTTGTGCTGTATGGTTCTATGATTATATCAATAATACATTCAAATAACAATAGTGCAAAGTGCCAAGTATTGGGAAAGACAGGTCCTCCAGCTTCACATTCCGTGTAGTGATATATATAGTGAGGCTCTTAATCTGTTAAATTGATCACTTTAATTTAACTTACTACCCCAATATGAATTAAGAGTAATACTATAGAAAGAATTGTGGAATTGTCCCTGCTTCAATTTATATCATTAGGGCCAACATTATTTCTTATTGTGAGTATTTGACTCTAGCAATTGATATTAATGAAAAAACATCAATATAAATCTTGTAATAGTTCTTCAAGATGACATTCCTTCTCTGACTATGACAGGAGCAATAATGTTAATTGATTATATTAACTGGCAAATGGAGCTATGTCCATAGTACAGGCTTTGCTTATCATAATAATTATACATTCCCCAACAGAGGCCTTGGCTGATACGTTTCTGCTTAACCCAAGCACATTGGTCAATTATCATTCCGATACTGCCACTTCTCTGCGATAAGCTTGGAAAAAACAGATTTGGAATCAAACTTTGAACCTTGCAGGCCCATTTATTCTCTCTTCCAATTTCTTCCAACTGCAGGAGATACGTCTGAGAACACACACTAACAGGTTCAAAAACAGCTTCTTCCCCACTGTTACCAGACTCCTAAATGACCCACTTATGGACTGAACTGATCTCTTTACACATCTTCTCCACACCCAATGTCAGTATTTGCATTATGTATTTATATTGTGTATTTATGTATTATGTCCTATGTATTTTTCGTGTATGGAACGATCTGCCAGGACTGTACGCAGAACAATACTATTCACTGTACCTCAGTGCACGAGACAATAAATCAAATCCAAAATCCACGAGGTATAGCTTCTCTTTCTGTGATGTGTTTAACTAATTGGCCCACAGGGAGAGCATGATTCCGCATTCTTGACATGAAAAGATAAATAGCATGGGGGTGATATTGAACAATGTGGTGAAAAATGTCCATGCTACGTGAATAATAGTAAGTGTTGCAAATAATCATTATCTAGTTACTGCAATTTTTAAAAGTAAAACTCAATGTTGCAACAAAATGATGCAGTAAAATATGTGTAATATGGACCAAAATGAAGTCACAGAAGTGGAAGCATGGAAGTAGAGAGAACAGTTATAATCTACGTGTGCAAACTGCCCACAGTAGGGAGATTATTTGAGCCCACAGCTATGTCATACAACTCACATTACATTCTGGCACAAGGCCATCTTTTGAGGTTTTTGCTGAAAGTTAAGAAACTTACATAAAATACAAAAGCTGCTAAATATAATATTTAATACACTCCAGATGTCTAAACAATTCTGGCTCTTGGTTAAAAATCCAAGTAGAATTGATACCTCGACGATTTATTTAATGAACCCCAACATTTATCTCGCTATCATCATAATCAACTACTTTATAAGCACATTTTAACATAAATCAATTCATAATAAATTGGTGACTTTCATTTGATGAAGAAAGTTGCATTTTTCTTAAAGCTAGCAAAACTTTCATTAAATGATATTGTTTTTTTAAAACAAGACGTTGTAGCCTATGAATCTGTTGCTTACATGCTACAAATTGTTTACTCACTGCTGAGCTGAGAGCTCACACATTACAATTAGTGACTAAAGTCAGAAAGATATGGAAGAGTTTCTCTTTAATAATTGTAATGTCAGGCAGCTTCAGAAATTGCTTACAACAAATCAGGATAATTATCATTTCAATTATTTTCTTTTCATAACTTTAGTCACATTTACAGACACCCTAAATTGTTCACTTTTAATTTCAATTTAGAGAAAGACAAAACTGGGTGAAAGAAAACTTTTGTTGAACGAGTGATAAACTGGTGATGTGGGTTGCAAAACTTTGATGAAACATGCCTGAACTTTATTCCATTCGTTTAAAAACAGATGAAATTTGATGGACCCAATCTGTTTTCCACTTTATCACCAAGGCGAAAGTTGCCCTCAATATTTGGAGGATTATATATAATAATTTTTTTTAAGGAAAATACACCACAACTTCTCAAGGCAATTTTGGGATGGGCAATAAATGCCCATATTTCATGAGCAAATAAAAAATTGTTACAAGTGCAACATACATTTCCAAAGTTCTCCTCTTTTACGGAGTGACCACAGTAAAGCCTTTACAGGGGAAAGTAAATGTCCAGCAGGACGTAGAAAGGCAAAGACAATCTTCATGTGGTGGGATCATGGAGAATGATCATGTGGAGGTTTTTGAAGGCAAGGAGAGAACGTGCTCAGGGTAAGAGCTCCAGAGAGCTAGTTAATGGCAGAAGGTATGGTCAAGGCAGGTGGAACTAAGGGAAGGCTTGTGGCATCATTGAAGGAGGCAGGGCAAATTGAGATAGTAGATAATAACGCATACCAGATCCTGGCCGATATAAATAAGGACATATAGTAGAAAAGCAAGAAGTTAGAAAACACAGATTTGGCCTCTGCTGAAGAACTAATGGCCATGTAACTTCATGTCTGTTTTCAGACTTAAGTTGATGTCCACAGCGCATGCGCAACATGACCAGCCAGTAGTGTGGACGTACAGAATGTGCACTGCAGTTTTGTTTCACCTGCTTTCCTTCCTACTCTATGCTGAAGAGACAGATGGAAAACCCAGGGACAGTGCTAACTTGGCCGGCTTACCCCGATGTTAGGTTCGTTTTTATACTTTTTTACGTGCGCTTTTTTTTCTCGGTCCAGAATCATTGAGAATAGGCAGGAGACAACAAGGGACATATTTTTGGTCGGTTAATGATTTATTTCATAGATTATAAAATTTTATTAAATGCAAATAAAGTAAAAAAATAAGATATATTTTTATTTTGTTAAAAATTTGGTTTGCCATGAGGCTGTTCCTTCCATTAAAAAGTTACTTTCCTGTATAAAGTGAGTTTGGAGTCACAGAAAGTGAAAAAGATTTTTTTAACTTTGGAATAATGAGGATGTTATTCCATTAAAGGAACTATAATGGATAGAATGCGTTTGGAATGTATGTAATCATCGGCGATCACTCGCTAACGAGTATACTTCTCGACCTAAGATACTCTTAGTTACTGGCCACGGGTTCTGAGGGTCCTTGCATGGCTAATTAACCTGGTCCAAGAACCACATCTTCAATCGCTCACTTGGCAGGGGTTTCCAAAAGGTTGGATCAGTCCTTGGAATCTAGGTCGCGGGTATTCCTTTCTCAGGCTCCTTTTCTGGCCTCCTCTTGCTGTTGGGTGTTCACAAAGTACTACGTCCCTTCAACCAGGAGGTTCCTACAAGTAGGTCTCATCTGAGCCACGGTCTCCCAGGCATTGATGTCTATGTTCCATTTCTTGATGTAAGCCTTAAAGGTGTCTTTGAAGAGCTTCCTTTGTCCTCCTCTTGTTCGGTGTCCTCCCTTAAGCTGGGTGAAGAAGGTTTGCTTTGGCAGTCGGGGCTCTGACGTCCTAAGGATATGGGCGGCCCAGCGGAGTTGATTTTGGAGGATCATGGTCTCAATACTGCTGCAATTGACTCCTTCAATGTGAGCACGCCTGTCATCCCAGCTGATTCAGAGCTGAAGTACATTTACATTTTGCAATGCATTTTAAGCTGTGTTGTTTAAGAGTCTCCCTGATTTGATGTTCATCCTTACAAGCCTCAGTGATTAGTTAAAATGCTTCAACAAAGTGTAATACCTTAGTTGGCCTATGCAAGACTCCTATGAGCTAATGTGAGCTACCTCTCTGACAGGTATTACAGAATACAGTGCAGATTCAAAATCTGTAGTCATGCCCAATCTTAAGGGGCAGTACGGTAGCATGGTGGTTAGCATAAATGCTTCACAGCTCCAGGGTCCCAGGTTCGATTCCCGGCTGGGTCACTGTCTGTGTGGAGTCTGCACGTCCTCCCCGTGTGTGCGTGGGTTTCCTCCGGGTGCTCCGGTTTCCTCCCACAGTCCAAAGATGTGCGGGTTAGGTGGATTGGCCATGCTAAATTGCCTGTAGTGTCCTAAAGAGTAAAGGTTAAGGGGGGGTTGTTGGGTTATGGCTGGATACGTGGGTTTGAGTAGGGTGATCATTGCTCGGCACAACATCGAGGGCCGAAGGGCCTGTTCTGTGCTGTACTGTTCTATGCTTTTCCAGGAGACTCATCCGGAGTGAGACTCATACAGAGTGGGGATTGAAACTTGGTAATTTGGTGCAGTGAGGTAATTCGGTGCAGAGTGTGAGGAGGTGCTTTTTAACCCTGGTAGGTGACTGGTAAGTAGTCTCTCTTTTTCTTTTCATTGTCTAATTTATTTATTTTTATTTTGAGATTCTAGTTGTTTAAGTTTACCAAGGGTTTAAGACATGGCAGGAGATCCCAGACCCGTGTCATGCTCCTCGTGTGCGATGTGGGAGCTCAGGGACACGTCCACTGTCCCTGGCTCCTTCACGTGCAAGAAGTGTGTTCAGTTGCAGCTCTTGTTAGACCGCTTGACGGCTCTGGAGCTGCGGATGGACTCACTTTGGAGCATCCGCGATGCTGAGGAGGTCGTGGATAGCCCGTTTAGCGAGTTGGTCACACCGCAGGTGAAGGTTACTGAGGGAGATAGAAAATGGGTGACCAAAAGAAAGAGCAAGAGTAGGAAGGCAGTGCAGGTGTCCCCTGCGGTCATCTCCCTGCAAAACAGATATACCGCTTTGGATACTGTTGAGGAAGATGGCTCACCAGGGGAAGGCAGCAGCAGCCAGGTTCATGGCACCGTGGCTGGCTCTGCTGCACAGCAGGGCAGGAAGAAAAATGGCAGGGCTATAGTGATAGGGGACTCGATCGTAAGGGGAATAGACAGGCGGTTCTGTGGACGCAATCGAGACTCCAGGATGGTATGTTGCCTCCCTGGTGCAAGGGTCAAGGATGTCTCGGAGCGGCTGCAGGACATTCTGGGGGGGGAGTGTGAACAGCCAGCTGTCGTGGTGCACATAGGCACCAACGATATAGGTAAAAAACGGGATGAGGTCCTACAAGCGGAATTCAGGGAGTTAGGAGTTAAACTAAAAAGTAGGACCTCAAAGGTAGTAATCTCAGGATTGCTACCAGTGCCACGAGCTAGTCAGAGTAGGAATGTCAGGATAGATAGGATGAATGCGTGGCTTGAGAGATTGTGCAAGAGGGAGGGATTCAAATCCCTAGGGCATTGGGACCGGTTCTGGGGGAGGTGGGACCAGTACAAACCGGACGGTCTGCACTTGGGCAGGACTGGAACCGATGTCCTAGGGGGGGTGTTTTCTAGAGCTGTTGGGGAGGGTTTAAACTAATGTGGCAGGGGGATGGGAACCAATGCTGGAAGTTGGAAGGTAGTAAAACAGGGACAGAAACAAAAGGAAGTAAGGGGAAAAGTGCAAGGCAGAGAAGACATAGTCAGAAATCCATAAGGGCGACAGTACAAGGTACAGTGACTGAGGGGAGCACAGTGAATAGGCCCAGTAATAACAAAAGGAATAAAACTGGAGATGTTAAGATTCAAAACAGAGGCAAAAAAACCAACATAAGTGTACTTTACCTGAATGCTCGTAGTATTCGGAATAAAGAAAATGAGTTGGTGGCACAAATCATCGTAAATGACTATGATTTAGTGGCCATTACTGAAACATGGTTAAAGGATGGTCACGACTGGGAGTTAAATATCCGAGGGTATCAAACTATTCGGAAGGACAGAGTGGATGGTAATGGAGGTGGTGTTGCTCTGTTATTTAAGGATGACATCCGGGCAATAGTAAGGGATGACATCGGTGCTATGGAGGATAAGGTTGAATCCATTTGGGTGGAAATCAGGAATAGTAAGGCGAAAAAGTCACTGATAGGAGTAGTCTATCGGCCACCAAATAGTAACGAGATGGTGGGGCAGGCAATAAACAAAGAAATAACTGATGCATGTAGAAATGGTACAGCAGTTATCATGGGGGATTTTAATCTACATGTCGATTGGTTTAACCAGGTCGGTCAAGGCAACCGTGAGGAGGAGTTTATAGAATGTATCCGCGATAGTTTCCTAGAACAGTATGTAATGGAACCTACGAGGGAACAAGCGGTCCTAGATCTTGTCCTGTGTAATGAGACAGGATTGATTCATGATCTCATAGTTAGGGATCCTCTCGGAAGGAGCGATCACAATATGGTGGAATTTAAAATACAGATGGAGGGTGAGAAAGTAAAATCAAATACTAGTGTTTTGTGTTTAAACAAAGGAGATTACAAGGGGATGAGAGAAGAACTAGCTAAGGTAGACTGGAGCTAAGACTTTATGGTGGAACAGTTGAGGAACAGTGGAGAACCTTCCAAGCGATTTTTCACAGTGCTCAGCAAAGGTTTATACCAACAAAAAGGAAGGACGGAAGAAAGAGGGAAAATCGACCGTGGATATCTAAGGAAATAAGGGAGAGTATCAAATTGAAGGAAAAAGCATATAAAGTGGCAAAGATTGCTGGGAGATTAGAGGACTGGGAAATCTTTAGGGGGCAACAGAAAGCTACTAAAAAAGCTATAAAGAAGAGTAAGATAGAGTATGAGAGTAAACTTGCTCAGAATATAAAAACAGACAGTAAAAGTTTTTACAAATATATAAGACAAAAAAGAGTGGCTAAGGTAAATATTGGTCCTTTAGAGGATGAGAAGGGAGTTTTAATAATGGGAAATGAGGAAATGGCTGAGGAACTGAACAGGTTTTTTGGGTCGGTCTTCACAGTGGAAGACACAAATAACATGCCAGCGACTGATAGAAATGAGGCTATGACAGGTGAGGACCTTGAGAGGATTGTTATCACTAAGGAGGGAGTGATGGGCAAGCTAATGGGGCTAAAGGTAGACAAGTCTCCTGGCCCTGATGGAATGCATCCCAGAGTGCTAAAAGAGATGGCTAGGGAAATTGCAGATGCACTAGTGATAATTTACCGAAATTCACTAGACTCTGGGGTGGTCCCGGTGGATTGGAAATTAGCAAACGTGACGCCACTGTTTAAAAAAGGAGGTAGGCAGAAAGCAGGAAATTATAGGCCAGTGAGTTTAACTTCGGTAATAGGGAAGATGCTGGAATCTATCATCAAGGAAGAAATTGCGAGGCATCTGGATAGAAATTGTCCCATTGGGCAGACACAGCATGGGTTCGTAAAAGGCAGGTCATGCCTAACTAATTTAGTGGAATTTTTTGAGGACATTACCAGTGCAGTAGATAACGGGGAGCCGATGGATGTGGTATATCTGGATTTCCAGAAAGCCTTTGACAAGGTGCCACACAAAAGGTTGCTGCATAAGATAAAGATGCATGGCATTAAGGGTAAAGTAGCAGCATGGATAGAGGATTGGTTAATTAATAGAAAGCAAAGAGTTGGGATAAATGGGTGTTTCTCTGGTTGGCAATCAGTAGCTAGTGGTGTCCCTCAGGGATCCGTGTTGGGCCCACAATTGTTCACAATTTACATTGATGATTTGGAGTTGGGGACCAAGGGCAATGTGTCCAAGTTTGCAGACGACACTAAGATGAGTGGTAAAGCGAAAAGTGCAGAGGATACTGGAAGTCTGCAGAGGGATTTGGATAGGTTAAGTGAATGGGCTAGGGTCTGACAGATGGAATACAATGTTGACAAATGTGAGGTTATCCATTTTGGTAGGAATAACAGCAAACGGGATTATTATTTAAACGATAAAATATTAAAGCATGCCGCTGTTCAGAGAGACTTGGGTGTGCTAGTGCATGAGTCACAGAAGGTTGGTTTACAAGTGCAACAGGTGATTAAGAAGGCAAATGGAATTTTGTCCTTCATTGCTAGAGGGATGGAGTTTAAGACTAGGGAGGTTATGTTGCAATTGTATAAGGTGTTAGTGCGGCCACACCTGGAGTATTGTGTTCAGTTTTGGTCTCCTTACTTGAGAAAGGACGTACTGGTGCTGGAGGGTGTGCAGAGGAGATTCACTAGGTTAATCCCAGAGCTGAAGGGGTTGGATTATGAGGAGAGGTTGAGTAGACTGGGACTGTACTCGTTGGAATTTAGAAGGATGAGGGGGGATCTTATAGAAACATTTAAAATTATGAAGGGAATAGATAGGATAGATGCGGGCAGGTTGTTTCCACTGGCGGGTGACAGCAGAACTAGGGGGCATAGCCTCAAAATAAGGGGAAGTAGATTTAGGACTGAGTTTAGGAGGAACTTCTTCACCCAAAGGGTTGTGAATCTATGGAATTCCTTGCCCAGTGAAGCAGTTGAGGCTCCTTCATTACATGTTTTTAAGGTAAAGATAGATAGTTTTTTGAAGAATAAAGGGATTAAGGGTTATGGTGTTCAGGCCGGAAAGTGGAGCTGAGTCCACAAAAGATCAGCCATGATCTAATTGAATGGCGGAGCAGGCTCAAGGGGCCAGATGGCCTACTCCTGCTCCTAGTTCTTATGTTCTTATGTTCTTATGCTTCACTTCCGTTGTGACACTACACTGAGAGCTTGGCTTCTCAACGTCCTTTAATTTCTTTTGAGGCTTCAGCATAGGCACAGGGAGCATGAGAGAAGAGTCAGGCTACATCTCTGCCTGGCGAGGAAGCAAGTTAATTATCCACCCCTAAGAGTGTGCTAGTGTCATGTGAGAGTGCCTTTAAAACTTGGATGGTTAAGAAATGTACGTTTAAGAAATGTAGCTGAGTTCACTTCTGCTTTTTGGGAGTTTTCGTTTCAGTTTTGAAGAAAGCTTGGGTGTGGCTGTGAGCTGCATTGCTGGTGATCTCTGCCATTAAGGACTATCTCTTAATCCTTTGGTGAAATCAGAATTGTAAAAAGGTCTCAGTATTGAATATCAATCTAATGTGCTTCTGTTTGAAGGATTTGTTAAGTCTTTTGGATGTGTAAAGGAACAGTTTGCAGGATTGGGTCGTGTTGTATTATTTTCGGGTTTATCTTTGAAGTCAGGGGTGTTAAGAGATCCAATGTTTATTTAAAAGGTTAATTTGAGTTCATGGAATACACATTGTTTTGTTTTAAAAACCACGTGTCCATAATTGTAATACTACAGCTGGGGAACAAGCCGTGTGCTTCAAAAGCAACAATCCATTAAAGGTGGGGGTTGGTTGAACTCCATAATACATTTTGGGGCTCTGAAAACGCCTCTTCCATAACACTAGCAATATCCCGGAATGATGACAGAGGAGATGCGTGCCAGGACACTGCGCTTCAGCAGATGCTGCTTTCATACTTTGAGTTTGTAAAATTAACAATTGGTATGTCTAAAACCTCACTCCCTCCTCATCTCAGTCCCTCCCTCTCTCCCCTTCCCCCTCTCACCTGCCCCTCTTCCCTCCCCTCCCTCCCCTTGACAAATATACAGAACCATTGTGTTTATGTGGAAAAATATATTTTGTTGACCATTGTGTTTGTTAGAAAATATATTTTATTGCAAGAAATTTGTAAACATTGAGGTTGTTATTACACAAAATATCATTGTTCAGCTGATAAAGTTAAACATTAAGTTAAATGTTGACTGGTTTCAAAGTTTGGGATTTATAAAATTATTTTTGTTAATAAATGTTTTCCATTAAACATTACAAGCTTCTACAAATGTTTTACTGAAACATCAAAACACAAAATTTAATTATGAGATAATTATAAATGAATAAGATAATTGAAATCAACAAGACAGAAACATAATAACGTGGGTAACATGGTGGCATACTGGTTAGCACTGCTGCCTCACAACACCAGTGCCCGTGTTCATTTTGGACCTCGGGTGACTGTGTGTTGTTTGCCCTTTCTCCCTGTATCTTCATGTGCTTCCTCTGGGTGCTCCGGTTTCCGCCCACAGTGCAAAGATGTTAAGGTTAGGTGGATTGGTCATGCTAAATTGCCCCTTAGTGTCCAAAGGATAGGTGGAATTATAGGGATAAGGCAAGGGTGTGGGCCTGGGGAGGGCGCTCTTTCGAAGCGTCACTGCAGACTCGATGGACCAAAGTTTTTCTTCCGAATTGTAGGGTTTCAATGATTCTATAAATACAAATTTTTAAAAATCAAATGGACAGTGACCGCAAAAAGCCCTTTAAAATCTTATGAACATAATATAAATTAAAACATACAAACACTTTTCAGCATGCCACACATAAAATTATATAATAACATACTGCAGACTTAAAATAGTTTCACAGACTTAAAAGAAATAACAAACTTATGTTCACTTATAAATAAATAATCACCTTTAATCATAAAAAATAAAATTAAGAATTACTTCAATAACAGCAATGTCTGCATAAAGGAAAGAATAAAAAGAACTATTTTCAAAACGTCTAGATACCTTTAAAAACACTCGTAAAACTTGGTGCTTTTTGTCTTCAATATAAATCTGCCGTTTAAATGGGCGTTCCTGTAGTTGCTGCGTCATAAGGGGTGTGGCTACATCGAAACTACGCTGCGCTGGAGCCTGCGCAGACTGTTGTGCTGGAGGCCTGAGGCTGCTACTGAAACAGCAAGGTTCACCGTGATTTCTGAACACAGGTAAGTGCACAGTTTTCCCTTCCAGTATTGGCGGGCCGCGGCTTTCCGCCGATACTCTGAAGTTACGGACTATTATGTCTAGACATCGTACTTTAGGAAAAATGTGGAGGCTTTAGGGAGGGTACAGTAAAGACTTATGGGAATGGGTCCAAGAATAAGAGACTTCAATTATGTGAATAGATTGGCATAGCTGGAGTTATTCTCCACAGAGAAGAGAAGCTTAAGACAATGTTTGATGGAGCTGTTCAACATCATGAAGGGTGTGGACAGAGTAGGTTGAGCCATTTATTGAAGACTCAAGAACCAGAGGTCGCAGATTTAAGGTTATTGGCAAAAGAAAAAATCTATGACTCTAGGTGTAGCTGTACGAGAGCTGCTGATTCAACTTTATTCATAAAAACTACCATACAGATGCAAAATAACCTGCACTCGGTTATTTCCTCAAATAATCCTATTACTTTTCTATTCCTTTTTTAAAAATAAATATTTTTATTAACTTTTTTGAAAATGTTTTTCACATAAATTACATTACACATATCTATCTAATATTTAACAGTCCCTTCCTCAACCCGAAAACAATTAATGAACTAACTACCCTCCCCCTTTTAGCTGCTGACTGAGATTAATTCCTTAAAGTGAGATATGAATGGACACCTTGTGAAACACCTTCCCATTATCTCTTCAGCTACAGTTAATCTTCTCTAGGTTTAGAAACTCCATTAAATCTCACAGCCATATTGAAGCACAGGGTGGAGAAACTGACCTCCAACCCAATAGGCTCCGCCTCCACACCCCCAGCAAGGCAAAGGCTAACATATCTGCCCTGCCCTTGTCTGGAGCTCTGACAAGTCTCAGACACCCCGAATATTTCCTGAGGGGATTAGGTATTAGGTCCAACTCTAAAACTGCTGACATAGTGCTAAAGAAGGTGTTCCAGAATTTCCTCAGTTTCAGGCATGACCAAAACTCCATCATCTGTCACAAATACCCTCAACCCCTTCAAACATGTGACTCATTCTTGACCTTGTCAAATGTGTTCTGTGGAGTACCTTCAATTGTATGAGTGCCAACCTCGTACGCGAGGTCGATGCATTAACCCTCCATATAATTTTACAGCACAGCCCTTCTTCCAACTCCTCCTCCCATTCCTCTTACGCCTTCAACACCATAATCCCAGCCAAGTTCATATGAAAAATCCAAAACCTAGAACTTGGCTCCTCCGTCTGCAACTAGATCCTCGACTTCCTGGTCCAAGGACCACAATCAGTAAGGATAAACAACAACACTTCCTCCACGATAGTCCACAATACCAGGGCCCCGCAAGGCTGCGTGCTTAGCCCCAGACTATACTCCCTATACACACATGACTGTGTGCAAACTTTAGCTCCAATTCAATCTACAAGTTTGCTGACAACATGGCCGCAGTGAGTCATATTTTAAATAACAATGAGTCAGAGTACAGGAGGGAGATAGAGAAGCTTGTGGCGTGGTGTAACGACACCAATCTCTCCCGCAATGTCGGCAAAACTAAGGAACTGCCCGTTTACTTCAGGAAGTGGAGTATCATACACACCCCTGTTGGCATCAATGGTTCCGAGGTGGAGATGGTTGACAGCTTCAAATTCCTAGGTGTGCTCATCACCAACAATCTGTCCTGGTCCACCCACGTCGATGCTAAAACCAAGAAAGCACATCAGCATCTATACTTCCTCAGGAAACTAAGGAAATTCGGCATATCCATACTGACTCTGACCAACTTTTACAGATGCACCATAGAAAGCATCCTATCTGGCTGCATCACAGCCTGGTATGGCACCTGCTCGGCCAAAAAGGTAAGAAACTACAGAGAGTTGTGAACACAGCCCAGTCCATCACACAAAACCGCCTCTCATCCATTGACTCTGTCTGCACCCCCGTTGCTTTGGAAAAGCAGGCAGCATAATCAAAGACCCCTCCCACCCAGATTATTCTCTCTTCCAACCTCTTCCATTGGAAAGAAGATACAAAATTCTGAGAACATGGTGTCACAGGTTCCAAAACAGCTTCTTTCCCGCTGCTACCAGACTCCTGAAAGACCCTCTTATGGACTGGCCTGATTTCTTCACACATCCGCTTTAAAAACTTACCTTTCAGGAGAAGCAGCCTTCAGCCTTCGGTAGCAGTGAGAGTAGTAACCAGGGGTCTGTCGGGAAGGTAAGTTTCCCGTTTTAAAAACTTTCCTTACAGGAGAAGCGGCCTTTGTTTTTTTAACTGAATTTTTTTTTCGGAGTTGTTTTTTTATTTCAGAGCAGCAGGAAACCGGACGTCGGCCGTGGGGATTTCTGGGAAGGTGTGTAGTACCTGTATATGAGCTGGGCGGTTGCTAAACCCAAGACACTACACTTGTAGTGTCCCCCACCCTTCCACCTCCTCTAACCTATGGGGTTGAGTGAATATCAGGTAAGCTCTTCCTTTATTTTTCTTGTTTAATCTAGAGGGGATGGCAGGGAAGGCAATGCAATGTTCCTCATGCAGAATGTTTGAGGTGAGGGACGCCATCAGTGTCCCTGCTGATTTCACCTGTGGGAAGTGCAGCCATATGCAGCTCCTCAGAAACCGTGTTCGGGATCTGGAGCTGGAATTGGATGAACTTCGGATCATTCAGGAGGCAGAGGTGGTCATAGATAGAAGCTTCAGGGACGTAGTTACTCAGCAGAATGAAGGTAGATGGGTGACGGTGAGAGGGGCTGGGGGTAAGCAGTCAGTACAGGGATCCCCTGTGGTCGTTCCTCTTCGTAACAAGTATACCGCTTTGGATACTGGTGGGGGGAGGGGGGACATACCAGGGGTAAGCCATGGGGTACAGGTCTCTGGCACAGAGTCTGTCCCTGTTGCTCAGAAGAGAAGGTGGGAGAGGAGTAGAGCATTAGTCATTGGAGGCTCCATAGTTAGGGGGATAGATAGGAGATTCTGTGGGAACGAGAGAGACTCGCAGTTGGTGTGTTGCTTCCCAGGTGCCAGGGTCCGTGATGTCTCGGATCGTGTTTTCGGGATCCTTAAGGTGGAGGGGGAGCAGCCCCAAATCGTGGTCCACATAGGCACCAACAACATTGGTAGGAAAAGGGATAGGGATGTAAGGCAGGGATTCAGGGACCTAGGGTGGAAACTTAGAGCTAGAACAAACAGAGTTATTATCTCTGGGTTGTTACCTGTGCCACGTGCTAGTGAGAGGAGGAATAGGGAGAGAGAGCAGTTGAACACGTGGCTACAGGGATGGTGCAGGAGGGAGGGTTTCAGATACCTGGATAATTGAGGCTCCTTCTGGGGTAGGTGGGACCTCTACAAACAGGATGGTCGACACCTGGACCAGAGGGGTACCAATATCGTGTGGGTGAAATTTGCTAATGCTCTTCGGGAGGGTTTAAACTAATTCAGCAGGGGATTGGGAACCTGAATTGTAGATCCAGTATACAGGAGGTTGAGAGTAGTGAGGTCATGAGTAAGGTTTCAAAGTTGCAGGAGTGTACCGGCAGGCAGAAAGGTGGTTTAAAGTGTGTCTACTTCAACGCCAGGAGCATTGGAATAAGGTGGGTGAACTTGCAGCATGGGTTGGTACCTGGGACTTCGATGTTGTGGCCATTTCGGAGACATGGCTAGAGCAGGGACAGGAACGGTTGTTGCAGATACCGGGGTTTAGATATTTCAGTAAGCTCAGGGAAGGTGGTAAAAGAGAGGGAGGGGTGGCATTGTTAGTCAAGGACAGTATTACGGTGGCAGAAAGGACATTTGATGAGGACTCGTCTACTGAGGTAGTATGGGCTGAGGTTAGAAACAGGAAAGGAGAGGTCACCCTGTTGGGAGTTTTCTATAGGCCTCTGAAAAGTTCCAGAGATGTAGAGGAAAGGATTGCAAAGGTGATTCTGGATAAGAGCGAAAGTAACAGGGTAGTTGTTATGGGGGACTTTAAGTTTCCAAATATTGACTGGAAACACTATAGATTGAGTACTTTAGATGGGTCCGTTTTTGTCCAATGTGTGCAGGAGGGTTTCCTGACACTGTATGTAGATAGGCCAACAAGAGGCCACATTTGATTTGGTACTGGGTAATGAACCAGGACAGGTGCTAGATTTGGTGATAGTGACCACAATTCAGGAGCGATGCAGTGGTGGCGGTGATGCTGATGT
This sequence comes from Scyliorhinus canicula, assembly GCF_902713615.1. Lineage (NCBI taxonomy): Eukaryota > Metazoa > Chordata > Chondrichthyes > Carcharhiniformes > Scyliorhinidae > Scyliorhinus > Scyliorhinus canicula. The sequence goes on along the minus strand of NC_052155.1, from coordinate 55,932,027 downwards.
TGGTCTGGTCTTCGGTGACTCCAGGAGCATGCTGAAATCCTCTTCATCCTCTGGCGTGGGCAGGGGAGGACGGATGGCCCTGGGGGAGTTGCTGCTAGGAGCGCCAGGGGAGGGGGGGTGGGGCCGGGCCAGAGGTGTGTGTGTGGGGAACCTGCTGGTGCCAGGTCCCTGAGGCAGACAGTATCCTGACGGCAGTCGGGGCAGACATACTGGGGGTTCGCATGGAGCAACTGCACCCTTTCCACCAACGGGTCCGCCTTGTGGAGTCGGACGTGCCTACGGAGAAGAACGGGTCCTGGAGCTGCGAGCCAAGTCGGGAGCGACACCCCGGATGTGGACTTCCTGGGAAAGGCAAAGAGACGTTCATGGGGTGTGTTGTTAGTGGCGGTGCACAGTAGTGACCGAATGGAGTGTAGTGCATCAGGGAGGACCTCCTGCCAGCGGGAGGCCGGGAGATCCCTGGACCGTAGGGTCAGTTGGACGGCCCTCCAGACTGTCCCGTTCTCCCTCTCTACCTGTTTGTTTCCAACAACAGGTTGGAACCAACCAAACTGGCGCCAATGGTGCCGATTCTCTGCTCTGGTGAGAATTGTGTGCCGGTGTCGGGGAGGCACGGCGCGATCCGCGCCGGTCGTGGGGATTCTCCGGCCCGACCCTGGGCTGAGAGAATCCTGCCCACGGTGTCATCTTTGTGGATGTAATGTCCTTGTCGGATGGCCTAATTTATATTACATGAACAGTTGTAGCTAAAGCTATAAACGAATTATTAACATTAACTGTGGGTCAACTATATAGAAAAAAACTGATGAATAACTATGATCATGCAAAATCAAGCTCTCTCTTCCTGCTCTCCAGTCAGTCTGAGGACACCTGACTCTACAATTCAATTATATACCAATGCGACTCCTAGTGGTCAGTCATTGAATTACAACACAACCATGCTAACACCACAGCGGACACTGCAACTAAATGCTAAGGTTTCTCACAATTGCAAAGGGTCAGTTGGTGTGTGACTATGTTCAACACATCATGCGGTTGAATGTCTGGGATCCTGGCACTAGCACCATGCGTGAGACTTAATTGGCCCATTAGCTGTGGGTACAAATTCCTCAATGGCCACTAAACTTTGTGAGAGGTCCAAAATTGAGACTTACACTGGAAAGATTTCAGATCATGATCCTCCCAGTTCCTGTCTGATAACACAACTTGGGCTTGAGCCTGATTAGCATGAATACAATCATTTGAATGCACTATCATCTATTTAGCAGGCTGAATGACATATCTTCAGCCTTCATTGAATTTTCCCACCCACCAGCTGCGACATCACTCCAGCGCAAATCACTGCTATTCTTTTAAAAAGGTAAGCAGGCACTGTGACCTCTGGGAGGGAGGAAGGAAGTGAACACCATTACCCCCACTCAGCACTGGTGAGTCCATGCAGACAGTAACAGATGGCTTCTAAAACGGGGAGGGGAGAGAAAAAGGACATCAGATGTCGGGAGCACAAGGCTTAAAGGCTTCTTTTCATTGTCTAATTTATTTATTTTTATTTTGAAATTGTAGTTGTATAAGTTTACCTAAGGTTTAAGACATGGCAGGAGATCCCATACCCGTGTCATGCTACTCATGTGCGATGTGGGAGCTCAGGGACATGTCCACTGTCCCTGGCTCTTTCACGTGCAAGAAGTGTGTTCAGTTGCAGCTCCTGTTAGACCATTTGACGGCTCTGGAGCTGCGGATGGACTCACTTTGGAGCATCCGCGATGCTGAGGAGGTCGTGGATAGCACGTTTAGCGAGTTGGTCACACCGCAGGTGAAAGTTACTGAGGGAGATAGCAAATGGGTGACCAAAAGACAGAGCAAGAGTAGGAAGGCAGTGCAGGTGTCCCCTGCGGTCATCTCCCTGCAAAACAGATATACCGCTTTGGATACTGTTGGGGAAGATGGCTCACCAGGGGAAGGCAGCAGCAAGGTTCATGGCACCCTGGCTGGCTCTGCTGCACAGCAGGGCAGGAAGAAAAATGGCAGGGCTATAGTGATAGGGGACTCGATCGTAAGGGGAATAGACAGGCGGTTCTGTGGACGCAATCGAGACTCCAGGATGGTATGTTGCCTCCCTGGTGCAAGGGTCAAGGATGTCTCGGAGTGGCTGCAGGACATTCTGGGGGGAAGATAAACAGCCAGCTGTCGTGGTGCACATAGGCACCAACGATATAGGTAAAAAACGGGATGAGGTCCTACAAGCGGAATTCAGGGAGTTAGGAGTTAAACTCAAAAGTAGGACCTCAAAGGTAGTAATCTCAGGATTGCTACCAGTGCCACGAGCTAGTCAGAGTAGGAATGTCAGGATAGATAGGATGAATGCGTGGCTCGTGAGATGGTGCAAGAGGGAAGGATTCAAATTCTTGGGGCATTGGGACCGGCTCTGGGGGAGGTGGGACCAGTACAAACCAGACGGTCTGCACCTGGACAGGGCTGGAACCGATGTCCTATGTTTGCTAGAGCTGTTGGGGAGGGTTTAAACTAATGTGGCAGGGGGATGGGAACCGATGCAGGAAGTTGGAAGGTAGTAAAACAGGGACAGAAACAAAAGGCAGTAAGGGGAAAAGAGAAGACATAGTCAAAAATCAAAAAGGGCGACAGTACAAGGTACAGTGACTGAGGGAGCTCAGTGAATAGGCCCAGTAATACAAAAAGGAATAAAACTGGAGATGTTAAGATTCAAAACAGGTAAAAAAGCCAACATAAGTGTACTTTACCTGAATGTTCATAGTATTCGGAATAAAGTAAATGAGTTGATGGCACAAATCATCGTGAATGACTATGATTTAGTGGCCATTACTGAAACATGGTTAAATGATGGTCACGACTGGGAGTTAAGTATCCGAGGGTATCAAACTATTCGGAAGGACAGAGTGGATAGTAAGGGAGGTAGTGTTGCTCTGTTATTTAAGGATGACATCCGGGCAATAGTAAGGGATGTCATCGGTGCTATGGAGGATAAGGTTGAATCCATTTGGGTGGAAATCAGGAATAGTAAGGCGAAAAAGTAACTGATAGGAGTAGTCTATCGGCCACCAAATAGTAACGTTATGGTGGGGCAGGCAATAAACAAAGAAATAACTGATGCATATCGATTGGTTTAACCAGGTCGGTCAAGGCAACCTTGAGGAGGAGTTTATAGAATGTATCCACGATAGTTTCCTAGAACAGTATGTAATGGAACCTACGAGGGAACAAGCGGTCCTAGATCTTGTCCTGTGTAATGAGACAGGATTGATTCATGATTTCATAGTTAGGGATCCTCTCGAAAGGAGCGATCACAATATGGTGGAACTTAAAATACAGATGGAGGGTGAGAAAGTAAAATCAAATACTAGTGTTTTGTGTTTAAACAAAGGAGATTACAATGGAATGAGAGAAGAACTAGCTAAGGTAGACTGGGAGCAAAGACTTTATGGTGGAACAGTTGAGGAACAGTGGAGAACCTTCCAAGCAATTTTTCACAGTGCTCAGCAAAGGTTTATACCAACAAAAAGAAGGACGGTAGAAAGAGGGAAAATCGACCGTGGATATCTAAGGAAATAAGGGAGAGTATCAAATTGAAGGAAAAAGCAGATAAAGTGGCAAAGATTGGTGGGAGACTAGAGGACTGGGAAATCTTTAGGGGGCAACAGAAAGCTACTAAAAAAGCTATAAAGAAGAGTAAGATAGATTATGAGAGTAAACTTGCTCAGAATATAAAAACAGACAGTAAAAGTTTTTACAAATATATAAAACAAAAAAGAGTGGCTTTGGTAAATATTGGTCCTTTAGAGGATGAGAAGGGACTTTTAATAATGGGAGATGAGGAAATGGCTGAGGAACTGAACAGGTTTTTTGGGTCGGTCTTCACAGTGGAAAACACAAATAACATACCAGCGACTGATAGAAATGAGGCCATGACAGGTGAGGACCTTGAGAGGATTGTTATTACTAAGGAGGTAGTGATGGGCAAGCTAATGGGGCTAAAGGCAGACAAGTTTCCTGGCCCTGATGGAATGCATCCCAGAGTGCTAAAAGAGATGGCTAGGGAAATTGCAGATGCACTAATGATGATTTACCAAAATTCATTAGACTCTGGGGTGGTCCCGGTGGATTGGAAATGAGCAAACGTGACACCACTGTTTAAAAAAGGAGGTAGGCAGAGAGCGGGAAATTATAGACCTGTGAGCTTAACTTTGGTAGCAGGGTAGATGCTGGAATCTATCATCAAGGAAGAAATAGCGAGGCATCTGGATAGAAATTGTCCCATTGGGCAGACGCAGCATGGGTTCATAAAGGGCAGGTCGTGCCTAACTAATTTAGTGGAATTTTTTGAGGACATTACCAGTGCAGTAGATAACGGGGAGCCAATGGATGTGGTATATCTGGATTTCCAGAAAGCCTTTGACAAGGTGCCACACAAAGGTTGCTGCATAAGATAAAGATGCATGGCATTAAGGGTAGAGTAGTAGCATGGATAGAGGATTGGTTAATTAATAGAAAGCAAAGAGTGGGGATTAATGGGTGTTTCTCTGGTTGGCAATCAGTAGCTAGCGGTGTCCCTCAGGGATCCGTGTTGGGCCCACAATTGTTCACAATTTACATAGATGATTTGGAGTTGGGGACCAAGGGCAATGTGTCCAAGTTTGCAGATGACACTAAGATGAGTGGTAAAGCGAAAAGTGCAGAGTATACTGGAAGTCTACAGAGGGATTTGGATAGGTTAAGTGAATGGGCTAGGGTCTGGCAGATGGAATACAATGTTGACAAATGTGAGGTTATCCATTTTGGTACGAATAACAGCAAACGGGATTATTATTTAAACGATAAAATATTAAAGCATGCCGCTGTGCAGAGAGACCTGGGTGTGCTAGTGCATGAGTCACAGAAAGTTGGTTTACAGGTGCAACAGGTGATTAAGAAGGCAAATGGAATTTTGTCCTTCATTGCTAGAGGGATAGAGTTTAAGACTAGGGAGATTATGTTGCAATTGTATAAGGTGTTAGTGAGGCCACACCTGGAGTATTGTGTTCAGTTTTGGTCTCCTTACTTGAGAAAGGGCGTAGTGGCACTGGAGGGTGTGCAGAGGAGATTCACTAGGTTAATCCCAGAGCTGAAGGGGTTGGATTATGAGGAGAGGTTGAGTAGACTGGGACTGTACTCATTGGAATTTAGAAGGATGAGGCGGGATCTTATAGAAACATTTATAATTATGAAGGGAATAGATAGGATAGATGCAGGCAGGTTGTTTCCACTGGCGGGTGAAAGCAGAACTAGGGGACATAGCCTCAAAATAAGGGGAAGTAGATTTAGGACTGAGTTTAGGAGGAACTTCTTCACCCAAAGGGTTGTGAATCTATGGAATTCCTTGCCCAGTGAAGCAATTGAGGCTCCTTCATTAAATGTTTTTAAGGTAAAGATAGATAGTATTTTAAAGAATAAAGGGATTAAGGGATATGGTGTTCGGGCCGGAAAGTGGAGCTGAGTCCACAAAAGATCAGCCATTATCTCATTGAATGGCGGAGCAGGCTCAGAGGGCCAGATGGCCTACTCCTGCTCCTAGTTCTTATGTTCTTATGTTCTTAAATTATGAAGGATTTGTGAATGGAGTTGTTGTGGACTGCTTTCAGTGCTGTATGACTCAGCTTTCAGTGCTGTGTGAGTCAGCTTTCAGTGCTGTGTGAGCTACTTTCAGTGCTGTGTGAGCTGCTTTCAGTGCTGTGTGACTCTGCTTTCAGTGCTGTGTGACTCTACTTTCAGTGCTGTGTGAGTCAGCTTTCAGTGCTGTGTGAGTCAGCTTTCAGTGCTGTGTGAGCTGCTTTCAGTGCTGTGTGAGCTGCTTTCAGTGCTGTGTGACTCAGCTTTCAGTGCTGTGTGAGGCAGCTTTCAGTGCTGTGTGAGTCAGCTTTCAGTGCTGTGTGAGCTACTTTCAGTGCTGTGTGAGCTGCTTTCAGTGCTGTGTGACTCAGCTTTCAGTGCTGTGTGACTCAGCTTTCAGTGCTGTGTGAGTCAGCTTTCAGTGCTGTGTGAGTCAGCTTTCAGTGCTGTGTGACTCAGCTTTCAGTGCTGTGTGAGTCAGCTTTCAGTGCTGTGTGAGCTACTTTCAGTGCTGTGTGAGCTGCTTTCAGTGCTGTGTGAGCTGCTTTCAGTGCTGTGTGACTCAGCTTTCAGTGCTGTGTGACTCAGCTTTCAGTGCTGTGTGAGTCTGCTTTCAGTGCTGTGTGAGTCAGCTTTCAGTGCTGTGTGAGTCTGCTTTCAGTGCTGTGTGACGCTGCTTTCAGTGCTGTGTGAGTCAGCTTTCAGTGCTGTGTGAGTCTGCTTTCAGTGCTGTGTGAGTCTGATTTCAGTGCTGTGTGAGTCAGCTTTCAGTGCTGTGTGACGCTGCTTTCAGTGCTGTGTGACGCTGCTTTCAGTGCTGTGTGACTCAGCTTTCAGTGCTGTGTGACTCAGCTTTCAGTGCTGTGTGACTCAGCTTTCAGTGCTGTGTGACTCAGCTTTCAGTGCTGTGTGACTCAGCTTTCAGTGCTGTGTGACTCAGCTTTCAGTGCTGTGTGACTCCGCTTTCAGTGCTGTGTGACTCCGCTTTCAGTGCTGTGTGACTCCGCTTTCAGTGCTGTGTGACTCAGCTTTCAGTGCTGTGTGACTCCGCTTTCAGTGCTGTGTGACTCCGCTTTCAGTGCTGTGTGACTCCGCTTTCAGTGCTGTGTGACTCAGCTTTCAGTGCTGTGTGAGCTACTTTCAGTGCTGTGTGAGCTGCTTTCAGTGCTGTGTGACTCAGCTTTCAGTGCTGTGTGAGCTACTTTCAGTGCTGTGTGAGCTGCTTTCAGTGCTGTGTGACTCAGCTTTCAGTGCTGTGTGACTCAGCTTTCAGTGCTGTGTGAGCTACTTTCAGTGCTGTGTGAGCTGCTTTCAGTGCTGTGTGAGTCAGCTTTCAGTGCTGTGTGACGCTGCTTTCAGTGCTGTGTGACTCAGCTTTCAGTGCTGTGTGTCTCTGCTTTCAGTGCTGTGTGACTCAGCTTTCAGTGCTGTGTGACTCAGCTTTCAGTGCTGTGTGAGTCAGCTTTCAGTGCTGTGTGACTCGCTTTCAGTGCTGTGTGACTCCGCTTTCAGTGCTGTGTGTCTCTGCTTTCAGTGCTGTGTGACTCATCTTTCAGTGCTGTGTGTCTCTGCTTTCAGTGCTCTGTGAGCTGCTTTCAGTGCAGTGTGAGTCAGCTTTCAGTGCTGTGTGACTCAGCTTTCAGTGCAGTGTGAGCTGCTTTCAGTGCTGTGATTCAGCTTTCAGTGTTGTGTGACTCTTCTATCATAGAACATAGAACATTACAGCGCATTACAGGCCCTTCGGCCCTTAATGTTGCACCGACCTGTGAAACCCTCTAAAGCCCATCTACACTATTCCACTATCATCCATATGTTTATTCAATGACCAGTTAAGTGCCCTTAATGTCGGTGAGTCCACTACTGTTGCAGGCAGGGCATTCCACGCCCTTACTACTCTCTGAGTAAAGAACCTACTCTGACATCTGTCCTATTTCTATCTCCCCTCAATCTAAAGCTATGTCCCCCTTGTGCTAGCCATCACCATCCCAGGAAAAAGGCTCTCACTGTCAAGCCTATCTAATCCTCTGATCATCTTGTGTGCCTCAATTAAGTCACCTCTTAACCTTCTTCTCTCTAACGAAAACAGCCTCAAGTCCCTCAGCATTTCCTCATAAGATCTTCCCTCCATACCAGGCAACATCCTGGTAAATCTCCTCTGCACCCTTTCCAATGCTTCCTTCCAGCAGAGAGCAGCAGAGCGGAGCTACTGATTGGTTGTTCCGGGGAGAATTGCATACGTGCAGTGCAGTCAGCGTAATTTGAAGGTGGTTTGTGGAGGAGCTGTTGTCAAGTGACAGTTAAACCCAAAACACTTCCTCAGTGTTTCCTTATTCCTTTCATTTATTTATTTTTTGATACTTTATTTGTAATCAGTTAAGGTAAAGTGTGAAAATAGCAGGAGATCCCAGACCTGTGTTATGCTCCTCGTGCTCAATGTGGGAGTTCAGGGATGAGGCCGATGCCCCTGACTCCTTCATGTGCAGGAAGTGTGTCCAGCTGCAGCTCCTGTTAGACCGCATGACGGCTCTGGAGTTGCGGATGGACTCACTTTGGAGCATCCGCGATGCTGAGGAGGGCATGGATAGCACGTTCAGTGAGTTGGTCACACCGCAGATTAGGATTGGTGAGGGAGACAGGGAATGGGTGACCAAAAGGTAGAGAAAGAGCAGGAAGGCAGTGCAGGTGTCCCCTGCAGTAATCTCCCTCCAAAACAGGTATACCGTTTTGGATACTGTTGGGGGAGATGACTCACCAGGGGAAGGCAGTAGTAGCCAGGTTCATGGCACCGTGGCTGGCTCTGCTGCACAGAAGGGCAGGAAGAAGACTGGCAGGGCTATAGTCATAGGGGATTCAATCGTAAGGGGAGTAGACAGGCGTTTCTGTGGTTGAAAACGAGACTCCCGAATGGTATGTTGCCTCCGGGTGCACGGGTCAGTGATGTCTCAGATCGGCTGCAGGACATACTGAAGGGGGAAGGTGAACAGCCAGTTGTCGTGGTGCATATAGGCACCAACGATATAGGTAAAAAACGGGATGAGGTCCTCCAATCAGAATTTAGGGAGTTAGGAGATAAGTTAAAAAGTAGGACCTCAAAGGTAGTAATCTCAGGATTGCTACCAGTGCCACGAAACAGGCAGAGTAGAAATTTAAGAATTGTCAGAATGAATACGTGGCTTGAGAGATGGTGTAGGAGGGAGGGGTTCAGATTTTTGGGACATTGGGAGTGGTTCTGGGGGCAGTGGGACCATTACAAATCAGATGGTCTACACCTGGGCAGGACTGGAACCAATGTCCTCGGGGGTGCTTTTGCTAACACTGTTGGGGAGGTTTTAAACTAATGTGGCAGGGGGATGGGAACCAGATTAGGAAGTTAGAGGTCAGTAAAGAGGCAGCAACTAAAGCCAGTAAGGTACTAGATAATAAACTCAATGTGACTAAGGGGAAGAGTAGACAGGGAAGAGATGATGATCGCAAAGGGACAGGTGGTCTGAGGTGCATTTGTTTTAATGCGAGAAGTGTAGCAGGTAAGGCAGATGAATTTAGGGCTTGGATTAGTACCTGGGAATATGATGTTATTGGTATTACTGAGACTTGGTTGAGGGATGGGCAAGACTGGAAACTAAATATCCCAGGGTATAGATGCTTCAGGAGGGATAGAGAGGAAGGTAAAAGGGGTGGAGAAGTTGCATTACTGGTCAGAGATGATATCACAGCTGTGATTAAGGAGGGGACGATGGAGGATTCGAGCACTGAGGCAATATGGATAGAGCTAAGAAATAGGAAGGGTGCAGTAACATTGTTGAGACTTTACTATAGGCCTCCCAAAAGCGAGCGTGAAGTAGACGTACAAATATGTAGACAGATTATAGAACAATGTAGGAGCAATAGGGTGGTTGTGATGGGAGATTTTAACTTCCCCAACATTGAATGGGATTCATGTAGTGTTGGAGGCGTAGATGGAGCAGAATTTGTAAGGAGCATCCAGGAGAGTTTTTTAGAGCAGTATGTAAATAGTCCAACTCGGGAAGGGGCCATACTGGACCTGGAATTGGGGAATGATCCCGGCCAGGTGGTTGACGTTTCAGTCGGCGATTACTTTGGGAATAGCGATCACAATTCCATAAGTTTTAGAATACTCATGGACAAAGACGAGAGTGGTCCTAAAGGAAGAGTGCTAAATTGGGGAAAGGCCAACTATAACAAAATTCGGCAGGAGCTCAGAAATGTGGATTGGGAGCAACTGTTTAAGGGTAAATCCACATTTGAAATGTGGGAGTCTTTTAATGAAAGGTTGATTAGAGTGCAGGATAGACATGTTCCTGTGAAAATGAGGGTGCTATGTCTTTTCGTCCAACGTCATTTCGTCCAACGACACTTTGTCCACGTCTTTTGGTCCAACGTCTTTTTGTCCGCCCGTCTTTTGGTCCAATGTCTTTTTGTCCGATGATTTTTTTTGTCAAAGACTTTTTGTGACTTGTTACGTTTTTTTGTCGGATTATTTTTTTTGTGAAAGACTTTTTGTAACTTGACTTTTTGTAACTTGCTTAGTAGCACTCCACTCCATTTTAACTTTTGTAAATAGAAATCTTCTCTAATGCACATAGCAAGGTATAATATACAATAAAGGATCTTTATTACCGGTCTCTTTCCTTTAACGAGCCTCGTTAAAGGATAGTTATTATTGTTCTCTTCCCTTTAACGAGCCTCGTTAAAGGATAGATATTATCGGTCTCTTTCCTAATCCCGAATTCGCCCATCCCGAAATGGCAAAGTTCATTGTGTCAACGAAGAGTAAACGGAAGGTGGCTGATGGAAAGATGGCTTATGAAGATTTGATAGACGATGAAGAAATACCTGCTGAATTCATTGTTTACTTCGACTTGACTTACATAGGCATTGTGAGAGGACGTGGTGCCAGACGAAGGAGAGAAACACCTACATTCCCGACAGCTGTATGGAATGTTAATCAGCGTGTTCTACAAGATCTACCAAGAACAAATAATGCTGCTGAGGGGTTTCATTCTGCGATAAAGCGTTCGGCGGGTGGAGCTCATTTGAATATCTGGAGGTTAATCAAAACTCTGAAGGAAAAGGAAGGGTTAATAATAGGCAAAAAGGCTCAAATTCTTCGGGGAGATCAGTCGACTTCATGTACGCGATATAAGAAAATAACTGAACGCCTCAAAAGATTGGTCGTTGAATATGATCCTACAGCGAAAATTGATTTCTTGAGGAATGTTGCTTACAATTTACATCAATTTTAAGTAATTTCGGGAATTCATCCTTAGTAAACTTTTAGATCTTTTTAACTGCATTTTTAGATTTTTTAACTTTTTAACTGCATTTTTCAGCTTGCATTTTACTTGCATTTTATCAATTACTTGCATTTTAGCAATTAAATTCACTTGCTGTATTGTACTTGCATTCTATCAATTAAATGGTTTTATACGGAGTTAATTTGTAATTGGATAATTGGACGAAGTGACGTTGGACGAAAAGACGGGCGGACAAAAAGACGTTGGACCAAAAGACGTGGACGAAGTGTCGTTGGACGAAGTGACGTCGGACGAAAAGACGCGACACGGAAAATGAGAGATAGAAATGGCAAGTTTAGGGAACCATGGATGACGGGTGGAATTGTGAGACTAGCTAAGATGAAAAAGGAAGCATACATAAGATCGAGGCGACTCAAAACTGATGAAGCTTTGGAGAAATATCGGGAAAGTAGGACAAATCTCAAACGCGGCAATAAAGAGGGCTAAAAGGGGTCATGAAATATCTTTGGCTAACAGGGTTAAGGAAAATCCCAAAGCCTTTTATTTGTATATAAGGAGCAAGAGGGTAACTAGAGAAAGGATTGGCCCACTCAAAGACAAAAGAGGCAATTTATTCTTGGAGTCAGAGGAAATGAGTGAGCTTCTTAATGAGTACTTTGCATCGGTATTCACCAAGGAGAGGGACATGATGGATGTTGAGGCTAGGGATGGATGTTTAAATACTCTAGGTCATGTTGGCATAAGGAAGGGGGAGGTTTTGGGTGTTCTAAAAAGCATTAAGGTGGACAAATCCCCAGGACCGGATGGGATCTAGCCCAGGTTCCTGAGGGAAGTGAGGGACAAAATAGCTGGGGCCTTAACAGATATCTTTGCAGCATCCGTGAGCACGGGTGAGGTCCCGGAGGACTGGAGAATTGCTAATGTTGTCCCTTTGTTTAAGAAGGGTAGCAGGGATAATCCAGGGAAATATAGACCTGTGCGCTTGACGTCAGTGGTAGGCAAACTGTTGGAGAAGATACTGAGGGATAGGATCTATTCACATTTGGAAGAAAATAGACTTATCAGTGACAGGCAGCATGGTTTTGTGCAGGGAAGGTCATGTCTTACAAACCTAATAGAATTCTTTGAGGAAGTGACAAAGTTAATTGATGAGGGAAGGGCTGTAGATGTCATATACATGGACTTCAGTAAAGCATTTGATAAATTTTCCCATGGCAGGTTGATGGAAAAAGTGAAGTTGTATGGGGTTCAGGGTGTACTAGCTAGATGGATAAAGAACTGGCTGGGCAACAGGAGACAGAGAGTAGTGGTGGAAGGGAGTGTCTCAAAATGGAGGAAGGTGACTAGTGGTGTTCCACAGAGATCCGTGCTCGGACCACTGTTGTTTGTGATATACATAAATGATCTGGACGAAGGTATAAGTGGTCTGATGAGCAAGTTTGCAGATGATACTAAGACTGGTGGAGTTGCAGATAG